>NC_141940.1:121787762-122095022 GCF_057802395.1 Ceratotherium simum simum
TTTATTCAAGTTTAGAAGTAGTTGAAGCACTACCAGAATCTACAGTGTCTAAATTTTTTTTTTTTACCTTCGTATGTCAGAAATTTCCAATTCCTTGCGGATGTAGCAGCAACACGTTGCTGAGGAAGGAGATTTTTAAGAGTCAGAAAAACCCATATTCTAAACTGGACTCTGCCATGTGCCAGCTGTGTGGCCCTGGGCAAGATGCCTTAACTCTGAGCCTCAGTTTCCCTATCTGCAGAATGGGGAAAATGATACCTATTATTTAGGGTTTGGGTAGGGATTAGAGACAATTTATATAAAGTGCCTGACAAATTGTAGGTACTAAAAAAATGTCAGCTATGGATATATGAAGGAATGGTCAAAAAAAGGAAATTCAAAGGAAGCGTTATGTAAATTGCATTACATGTCAATCATTTGGGTGTTAGGTATATTAATGCATTCTTTATTCTTGCCTAGAAGGTCTCCAACTTCCCCAAATAAATATTATTTCCATTAAGTTAACAATTCCTTTGATAGATATTCTTTGTTTTGTACAGTGAAGAATCAATATGAGCACACCTGTCTATCAGGATATAATAGTTAACTAAGTAATGTATCATGAGACCTTTTTGCCCTTTTTAAGGAAGCTACTTAAGTATTTAATGGAAGGGCAACTTCACATAGAATTAGCGGATAACAATCTACAGTACTTCCTGATGCTGCTACAGATGAGCCGGAGGAGGGTTTATATGGCAGTTCGAAATGGGATGGGGCTACTTGTCCGGACGCTTGACCAAAGAAGTCATATCCACCTAATGAACCTGGAAATCACTGTGGTGACAGGTGTTGGAGCCGAATCACCCTTGGGTTCCTTACACCACTTTTGAGTATCCCAGTTTAGAAGGTCTCTGCAGAACTCGCTAAGGTTTTAGGTCTATAGTATTCCCTGAGGGATCCTCAGAAAAAAAGTGCCTATAATTTGAGTGTATTTACCCTTCTTCAGGGCAAGACTTGGTGAAAAGATACTGAGAGAGGACAGTACAGATAGAAGGACAAAATGAGCAAAAAGAAAAACCCGTTGATCATGGGCAAGGTCTACAAAGAGTTGTAGATTGAGATCTAAAATATATACTCAACACATATATCCTCAATACAGACTCAATACATTTGTGCCCAAGACGTATTAGTTGATAAAATTAATACATAAATGGGTGTATTTATGTCTTACAATGAAGTCCCACTTTTAGGGTATAACAACTGTACTGTTTTCAAAATAGTCATTGTCCGGAAACACCAACACTGCCACTAAATTTGGCATCATTGATCTACCTATATGGAAATCTTTTGTAGATTCGTAAGTGAGAGCTGATCCCTTCAGCTTCATTCAGTACTTTCTGGAAATCTTTGTGAAAATCCTATTGTGTGCCCAGTAGCTAAGAGAGTTTCTGGCAAATAATAGGATCTCAGTATACATTAGATTTTGCCTAGTGCTGCTTTGAAGATGAGTGCATGGTAACGCCCCTCCCCCCTCCCCCCGCAAAAGAGGTGTGTGTGTGTGTCAGAGAGAGACAGAGAGAGAGAGACAGAGAGAGAGAGAGAGAGTGTGTCTCTACTTAGAGAGAGCGCATGACCCTCAGTCTTATGTTTCTAGATACAGTGCAAGGTATTTGGAATTGGAAATGATTTTAGCTGACATTTTTCTAGTCTCCTACCCCATGCAGGAGTTCTTTCTACAATAATCTTCACCAGGAAGCCTGACGTAAGACTAGAGGTCTCTTTCTGTTGGGCAATAATTTGATTCAATATGGTGTTATTGTTTGGTTGCTCAAGGTGGCACAGTAGAAAGTTCTATGGGAAATTGGAATGTGGAGCCCAAGTGAGGGCTGGACTGGTTGTGACCAAATTGTGGAAGGAGGACATTTGGGGCCCGTTTTGAGCCACCATTGTGTTCCACCATGAAACCTAAATCCTAGCACTTTCTCAGTGAGTTTCAATATATACGTCAAAGGAATTCACAGTCTTTAATTTGTGTTAATAAAATTGTTTGGAAGTACTATATTAAAATTATTCATTGTTTACACTTATTGAACATCAAGTAGAAGAGGAGGAATTATTGTCAGTTTCCTTTAGCACGCAAACATACAAAAACCTCGACTTAACCTGAATTTTGCCAAAAGAATCAAACCTCTCTACTAACCACAGTTTTCTACATTATACTTTTCCCAGAGGTTTGTGAAATACAAGGAAGAAGGCAATATTCTGGATTAATGTAAAAATTCATGGTCATGGATACAAATATACATTCAATTCAATCTCTTAAATCTCTTCTATTTATGATTAAAGGAAAAAAGATCATTATAATGATGACCTCAAGGAACAATAAAATTTGGAATTACCTAAGAACCTTTAAATTAGACCCAGTATGTGGTTTGTAGTTATGCAAGTAAAGCGGACTCAAACACTTTAGGAACATTTCAACGAGGATTTAAAAAAAAAAAAAAAAAAGGCTTTCTGTTTAGGGTTCAGTTAACCAGAAAATTAAATTAACCAGAACTCTCCCATTCCAGAGAATTTCAATTAATTGAAGTTTCACTGTACTTTTATTGCAGTCTTAGTTCCCACACGGAAATGAATTCCATTTTCTGACTTATTTCTTGGAGAGTGCATAGCACAATGAACACCTTAAATGAACAGGGAAGTCGTGGCTTTTTGTTTTTAATTATTACTATCTATCTATCTATAGCTATACATATCTATATAGAGAGCGGGCTGGCAGAGGTGTTTATGTTTAAAGAAAGATGAGTAGTTAATGCTCTCACTGTGATTTGACTTACAGCTTCCTCTCTCAAGTACGCTTTTCCCCTTTCAAACCTGCCATTTAGAACTGAGAAGTATTTTCCTAGAAATAGAACAATGCTTTCTACTCTGTTTCTTAAAGTAGTACACAGAAGGAAATGCATCTTGGTAAAAATAATTTATAAGTGAAATTATAATGTTTTGCTAAAGATAACCAGGAAGTGAGGAGCAAAACCCCTCAAGTAGCAGAGAGGCCAGATGGTCTTTTTTTTTTTTTTTTTTTAGTGCAGTCACTAAGCAGGAAATTTTGCTTGATTAAGAAGACACTGGTCTTGATTTTCATTCAGCAGTTTTGAGGGCTGTTTTTTTTATGGCTATATATATAAACTCACATACAACACACAGTTTTCATTCAGCCAATTGATCGTTTGTGCCATTGTAAGCAGGATTCTGCTGATGAGAATGTGAAGTCTTAATGATAAAGAAGTAAATGGGTTCCCAAGTCTCAGCTATGAAAGAACTTGGAATATGCCAACTACCCTACAAACCCTTGATCATTACCATCTCCATCATATTGTTGTAGGGTCTGGTGTTTTGTTTTCTTTTCTTTTGATAACCCAGAATGGAAGAAAGGCTGTGTACCATAGTGGCTAACTAGGGTTTTGTAAGATACAGGGTAGACTCGGGGGGAAATGGAGGTTTTGGAGTTCAACACTCCAGGGGGCAAATGTGCATAAAGGACCTGAGTTTAATCCTCAGAGCTGCCAGTCAGGATCATGATGAAGAAGCGCCCATGCAAAGAATTGCTTCTGGATGCTGATAGGCGGGGCCGGGAAGGAGGATCAGAGCGCCCCTATTTGGATCGTGGTGTTTTGGCAGTTGATTCAGGGGAGGTTGCCTGGCAGTGGCTCGAGCACAACAAAGCTCCCTTCTGGGAAGTCACCCTGCCATGGTCTTGCACCCTTTGCTCAGAGCCCCAGGAGCAAGCAATTTCGCAATTCTGTATTGTAAGGAAGAAAATGAATAGAGATATGAAATGGAATATTTGCATCCGTTTACAAGAGAGTCACTTGGAGGAATTTATGATGGAAAGAATAGATTTAGACAACTGGCAGAACTGTTTGGAACCATGCCCTGAGTCAAGTGTGTGCTGATTTAAATAAGGACAAGCTAAAGAAGCTACATAACAAGGGGTAACCCAGCAATCTTTACGATCAAGATGATAAATCAGACACTAAAAAGTGTTTTTTCAAAAATGCAATGCTTTCTCGTATAATTGTGATACTTTCTCCAATTAACATTCATATTTATTCTCAAAATAAATATATCTCCACTTTAAGATAGCTTAGCCACCTTGAAAACTCACTCTTAAAGCTAGATATTTTTTCATAAGTGAATTTTCAAGCCCTAGATTGCATCTCAAGTACTGTCTTTTCAATTTCACCTTTTCTTATATTCAAAAAGCCAGCTTCCTGTACAATTTGATTCAATGAAACGATAAAATGTACAAGATGAAATGCACACTTTATTAGCTTAAAATGAAACTTTTTTCTTTAGGACTCAAGTAATCCTAATCAACAAACAAATAAGACAAAACACAAAACAACAACCCTTAGAATTAAGTCCCTAAGATCATTCCTTTTAATGTTAATTCCAAGGTAATGTCTTGATTTCCTGTTTTATAAATGGCACTTATACTTTCTCTCAAAGATACAACAAAGAAACATATTTGGATAATGCAAGAAAAATCTCTCAGAGTTTAGCCTGCCTTGAGAGTATTTTTTAAAAGACATTAGAAGCCTTGTAGCATTTATGGGACTTGTTTTCATGTAGATTACAAATATACTTTTTTTACATCTTTTTCTGAAGAATTATCAAGCCTCCAAAGAAACATTTTAAATCTTGGTTTTTAGGCCCAAAATCTTTGGGTTGAGGATCACTCACTCTCCGAGAATTACTTGCTTGATAACCACCTCTACACCTACCACTCCATCCTCTCTCCTAAACCTTCTTATTTGCTTCACTGTGGGGTAGCTGGCACCCACCACGCAGCTACAATAACAACTCTTTATTCTCCCCTAACAGTTCCCTCTGTGGTCTCCCTTCCAGCCCCTTCTTAAAGAAATAATCTCTAAAAATAATGATTTGGCTGCTATTGCAATTTTACCTAGCCAGTGAATTTATTTATTTCGAGATACCTTTTGTTATTGTTGCCATTGTCAGTAAGACACCAATAGAGCTCTCAGGCAACGGAATCTTCTAGTTTTAACTCATCTTTGATCCTCCAGCCATGAAGCCCTGGCTGTACCTGTTCATTTCCCTCTGCACTTCTTTTCTCTTCCTTACTGAAATTTCTTCTCCTAGAGAGGCAAAAGCAAAACCAATGACTCTTGAAATGTCTCTATTAATTTCCTTCACACCCTTCCCTGTACCCTTAACTGCATGTCCATAGTTACTTTTAACTTTGGGTTAACATCCTGCCGTCAAACCCTCAGACATTCGGGGAATTCTAAGTACCATAGTTCCTGTTTTTTTTTTGATCTACCATGTGATCGTGGCTTTTCTCTCTCAAATTTCATTGCTAAAATAAAGAGTTCACTGCTTTCCAATAATTCGTCACTTTGTCTTTTCATTTAAGAAATAGTAAAAGTTGGACTTAATGTCCTTGAAAAAAAATTATTCCTTAAGGAAATCTAAAACATTTAACAACTTGAGAAATTAAATCACAACTCTCTGCCCAAATGCTGGAATGTTTTATATTGAAATTAAGATGTTCTTTGCTTGTTTATTGACAGGGGAAAAGCCAAAATATCAAGAAAGCCTGCGCAGATAGGAGCAGAAATATGTTCTTGGCTGAAGTAGACCTGCACCCACCCCTCTACCTTCTATCATCTCATTCTTTTTCTTTCTTTTGTTTTATGTATGGGTCTTTGAAATTATCATGTTTTCTCACCCGTTTCCTGGTTTATTTTGTGTTTCCCTCATTAAAATGTCAGCTCTCCCAGGGCAGGCCTTTGCTCTCAGATTTACCAGTGTATTCCCAGTGCCCAGAGCAGGACCTGGCACACAGCAAGAGCTCAGAAATGCCTGTTGGATGAAAGAATAGTCAGAGAAATGATTTTCTCTCTGGTGTTACTCCAAAAGTAGTTCTAAAATTAAAAAAAAATGCTTAAAGAAAGCCAAATTAATATACATATAGGATTTTGAATGTTATAAAAGTAACAAAACTGGCTTACTCTTCCAAACTCTTAAAATGAGTTTAGGTTAAGAGTGAAGAATTGAACTTGCAGACCAGATACAGGCTGATTTGAGACTAATAAGGAAGTTATTAAGGGCTCTGTTATTTGGGCAAAATCAATGGGTGAGGCCTACCTTCTCTCTGCTAGTTTTCCTGGTGCAACAGCTGATGTTGGAGGATGGTGAGCATGAGTGTGGCTCCTTTTTGCAGGCTCTTTTTACCTCTGGTCTTCCATGGCTCAAGGGTCATTCAGTATCAGGTTAACTGCCTCAACCATAACTGCTAGAAAGCCCAATGGTGATCTGATTTCTAGTGACACTATTGGCCAGATCTCCAGGGGACAGGAGCTGTGTCTGTTGGGAACTAATTCTCCATGGTTGTCTTATGATCTATACCTCTTATGAGCTGAAGTGCTGATGGCCTTTGTTCCAGACTATCTTTTCAAGGATGTTTGTGTAGCAAACAGCCTTGGGAGATAGAAGTAGAGTGTCTCTCTCCAGGGTAGAAAACAGATTTGTTCGTTGTCCATTATAATAAAGATAATGTCTCCCTCCTGGGCAAATGTCAGGCAGGTTTGCTTGCAATCCATAATAAAAGATTCGGGTTTCCTAAGCTTGGGGTTGCTCAGCTGATGCAAACCCCCTGCATATGCAGCTTGCACCTGGGACGCTCTGTGAGACTTGAGGGACAAGAGGAACTGATGTGAACATGAAACACATGATGCTTGCTCTGCCCTGACTAAAAACATCCTTTGTCTCTGATTCAGGGGTCTCGTGTCTTCTGCCAGCATCCATGAAACTGGTAGGCTCACCAATTAGCTTGCAAGTAGGAAAAATATGAAACCCCTCACTGTTCTTGATAGTCTCACTTGCCCCACCAATGCCAGGGTCCCTTATTTCCGGCAAAATAAAAAATTCTGGCAAAGGATTCATATGGGACAGGGAGATCTTCAGTGGGGTGCAGAGAACTGAAGCCTCAAGATCATGGTGGGAGCTCCAATGGTAATGAATAGAGGTATGTCGAAGTCTAGGAAGTAGATGTAATTGCCTATGTGAAGATGGTTATTAAAGAGTTATTAATGTTAATAATAGGAATGCTAGTTTATTTATTAGTCATATACTGTTCCTTCGCATAAGACACTCCAGGAACATTATTGAATAAATAAATAGATTTATATCCTTCCTGTTTCCAAAAGTGGTTTGAAGAGATTTCCAATAAAAAATACAGGCAATTAATATATTCGAAGAAGAGTGGGAAGAGGTGATTCAGGACAAGAGGGGAAGAAGGATGTGAGAGCTTCAGTTTTGTCAGGCACTTTTAAAACTTTGCCTCACTCAATCCTCAAAGGATCCTTTGAGATTGCTCTCATTGTCACATTTTATAGATAAGGAAACTGTATAAGATATGAAGAGTATCTGTGAGTATAAGATATGTTGAGTAGCTGACTCCTATCCGCCTTTGCTAGGAAATGGCAGAGCCAGAGTTTGAACTCAGGTTTATCTGGTTTCAAGGTACATGTTTCTTTGCACAATGCCACACTGATGGTCTCACCCCAAAACTAGACCAAGGACAATTGGGCCAGCTGAGCTCAGGGCTTAACCCCGAGTCTTCTGACAACACGTCAAAGAGAAAGCCAGATGAAATGCATTATCTAAAAGAAGAAAGCCTATTAGTTCATCTCTCATCTCACAATAGAAAGAAAAGATGGGGAAAGAGAAAAAAAGAACAGTAGCAGATCATAGAGAAGAGAAACAAAGATTGCAATTTTAAATGCAATGCAAGATGGGATATATTATTTACTTTTCTGAACCCCTTTAGCTTAGAGATTGCAATAATAATAATTATAATTCTTATTATGTGATAAGCCCAATGCGAACTCTGATGATCTTATTAAATGTGTCACCATACTAACAGCTTTAGCAGAAGTTTCATCAGAAGAGAAATATAAGATAATACAAGCATGACTTGATAAAACAGTCTGTTATATTAATGTTAGCTAGTTAGTTGCGGTGATTGTTTCTCAATGCAGAACCCGTTCTATAGCTTCTCTGGGAATTCTTGAAAGCTCTATTTAAAGTGTAAATCAGAGTGTGCTCTGAATGGAGAGAGATTTTTTTTTTTTGGGTAAAAAATTCAGTTTCTCTAGGAATATATACTAATTTCAATTATTTAATAAAAAACAGTATCTTATTTTAGATGGAGCAAAACATAGATCCAGAAATTTCAAGAAGTGGATCAAGGGTTGAAAAGTGAGTGATTTGAAAGCAGTTTTACTTTTATGATGCTTTAAAGTGTGTGTGTATGTGTGTGTGTTTTAATGATAACCTAATTTTACTGCCCCAGACTTACAGATCTCTTGCTGCTTGGAAAACTAGTTCATTCATTAGCATTTAAATCTGTTCAAAGTATTTTTGCTCGAATTTCTCCCAAGAAGCCTCCCGCCTTTGTTCTGCATGGACACACAGTTCCGACGCTCTTCTTAATATCCTGTTTTCGTTTGTCAGCGCTGTTGTCCTTTTCATTGCCGTGTTCCCATCGGTCCCCTTCTCTCATGTGGTGCTTTACAATAACAATTCAGAACAAAAGAGTCACTCCTCTTTCTGTTGCCTTAAAAAAAAAAAAAAAGACTTCATCCCCTGACTGTAGGGCTTCAGTGATCACGGGAAATGTTTAAAGCATGTTCTTCATAATAGTTAACCAGGAGTTGTGAATAAGGGTTGCTTTTCTTTATTTTTTAAGATCGCAGAGTAGCTTCAGGGTATTGTGAGCATGAGGTTTTGTGTGTAGCTAACTTTGAAGTTGAGAGAAAAAGCAATTTCCTTTGAGAAAAGGAGCTATCATATTTGAGAGAATTTCTCAATCTGTTCGTACAATAGGAATGAGTTACTATGTAATATTGTCATTACCTCAATGAGTCATGGGACCGGAGTAGTTCAGGTTGTTGAACTTAAGCTTTTCAGTGTTCAGAAAACAATTATGAAATGCTACATTGGCCATCATCAGCAACTATTTATTGATGCATTTTTCTCCTGGTGGATAATAAGTGGCAAGGGGAGTGTGTGCACTTTCTCTGCCTTCTAGAGGAGTACTGTGTGAATGAAGTAAGAAAAAGTTTTCCCAAGTGGCAAGCGTTTTGCCAGGTGGAATCTACTTGCTGCAAAAACCCAGCTCAACTGGTCTGCCCTTCAGAGACTAGACCTCTTATGTCATTTTGCTAATTTCCAGGTAACACTTCAGATATGAGTGGGTGTTTTTTTGTTTTGTTTTTTAATATATAAATTATTTACAGGTTTCTGTTTTTGCACAGAAGAAGGAATGTTTCTCTAATGCAAGAGGGATGCTATAACTGAGAGGTTTGTAAGAGTGAATTCTATCAAGTCCCAAGTAATTTTGCAAAGGTGCTTTTGTATATGTATAGTGGGTATGTATCTACACATATATATTTATATATGGCTACAAAAACTAATTCCTTTGTAGACATATGTATGATTGTATATAGACATAGAAATGGTTCTATGATTGTATATAGAAATGCCTATCATTTCCAAGTGTTTATAACTACTCTTGGAAAAGCATTCAGGGAAGGCAGTGTTTGAGTGCTTTTTTCATCTGTGGGTGGTTTCATGGGAATCAGTGGCTTCCATTTCTGCCACCACCATGCTGTTGGTCCGCTCTCTAGGAGGGTCAATTTAGACTTCTGTCAGGAGGCTAGGTGTGACAAGTTCTCACTCTTTTCCTTCTCTTTCAAGACTGCTATCACTACCTGCAGAGTCAAATTCTTGCCTGACACCCAGTACAGTACAGTATATACGGTATGGAAAACATCAGTCATTTTCAGTCTAATATAAAATAGGTTCCATTTGTCTTTAAAACCGGAAGCTTTATTTCTTAACATAAACCGTAAAAGATGCGAAATGTCTGAGACCCTCTGAGAGTGGGAAATTTCCTGTAGAGATTATCAGATTGTGTTCTTTAGAAGATTATAAAATTTGTTGTTGTTTATCATTTTCTTTTGTTTTTGAGGGGTGGAGTAAATGTTTGTTTCCTGATGTTTCAACTTAAGATATCCAGGCTGATTTTCCACTACAATGCCAAAATGTCTCATAGAAATTTTGACAATTTTGATGTTTTAACGAAAGCAATGCTTTCAAATCTCTTGATGAAAAGTTCTTTCAAATTCTGTTTGATGATGTATGTGTGTCTCTTCTGTGGATGATGAGGACTTCTTAGGGAAGTCAACTGTATGTGAAATTGAGTAATCTCTTTGTTTATTGTTAAAAGACAAATGAAGTTATAGTTTGTAGAGACATAAGCCAAGAAAATATATGTTTGCATTTTTATGTCCAAACATGTGAAGCATGCTTTGGTTCACTGTAAGGTGTTGCAGTGGCATGAAAGTAAGTGTCGTGACACGCAAACTGGGCAACAGGAGGAAGCCTCTTTTTTTTTTTTTGGTGAGGAAGATTAGCCTTGAGCTGACATCTGTTGCCAATCCTCCTCCTTTTGCTGAGGAAGATTGGCCCTGGGCTAACGTCCTTGCCCATCTTCCTCCGCTTTATACGTGGGACGCCTGCCGCAGCATGGCTCGATAAATGGTGCATAAGTCTGCGCCCGGGATCCGAACCCGTGAACCCCAGGCTGCGGAAGCAGAGCGCACAAACTTAACCACTACGCCACCGGGTCAGCCCCCAGGAGGAAGCCTCTTGCTTGCCCTTTATCAAGAATGTTCTTTAAACACCTTTGGTGGAGTCCAGCTGTCTGGTTTATAAATTGAATCGTGCCAGTTTGCAATCAGCATGGTTTTTTTGTTTTGTTTTGTTTTGTTTTACACTTTCTTGATGATTTACTTTAGTTGCAGTTTCTTGTCTTGCATAGTGATAAGCAACATCCTTGAAAGAACTGCAGTGCAGGGCAAATTTTTTTTTTGCTTTGGGGAAGACTACTTCCCCTTCTTCCTTTAGACAATCAATTTTTAAAAGATTACTTTCCATTCTCAATTCACTCTTTCTTTGCCATTCTGGAGACTGAAATTTGGGACACCCATCACAGATTTGCTGTGTGTATGTGTGTGTGTATGTGTGTATGTTAGATACATAAACATTATGTTTATGTATGTATGATATGTATATATGATATATGTGTGCATAAGATACACATATATGTATGCATATATGTAAAACTTGCTTGTGTGTGTATATACATATGTATATATTTCATACACATATATATTTTCGATTGTTTATCAGGATGATAGATTGCAATTTAGGTCTCTATTTTTGGAGAAAAATTACTCTGCTTGTCTGTACATCATTCTTCCTGATGTAATGTTTAAAGAAACTTCTTCCAGATATTATATTTTAATTCAGAAGATAGACACAAAATAATATGTATATTATTGGAAAAATAACAAACCAGCATGCAGGGCATAATGTGATCACAAAATGCAAGGGAGGCGAGCGCCCGTTGCTGACCCCGGGAGCTGGGCAGGATGGCTCCTGTTGGCAGCATGGAAAGGTGGCATCCAATGCTCAGCTGTAGGACACTGACCCGCTGCTGGTCCCTGTGAGCAATGAGGGTAGAGATCCTGGTGCCAAGTCATCATTTTTTGGGGCCAAGGCAGTGGGTGTTGATCTGACCTGAGCTGCCTTTTCTTTTGGTTTCACTTGACCGTTGAGTGGGCAAGGGCATAGGGAAGCCCCAGTGGAGTCCGTGGAAAAGGCGGTTGGAAAAGCAAGAGGGAGTTCTGATTCTTCAACTCAGCAACCCTGGCGGGGTGGATGAGGTGGAGCTGGCCTTCCTGGAATTGTCGCGTCGATTTTCCTGTTGTGTTTCACTGTTGACGCTCTCACAGACACACAGGACCGCTCCAGCACTGCCTGCCACCCACCATCTGGTCTCGGTGGCCTGTCTGTCATTTCGTGGGTCCCCATCCTCTGCCTACGGCGATGTTTCTTCAAAAAGAACTAGGGTGCAGTCCATTGGTGGGTATTCAAGGCAATCTATTTGTAAGAATCTGGAGAGATGCTGAAAGAACTATTAAGGACAAATGTGCTGTTTCCTGTTTTGGGCCGGGTTAACAGTCTTTCAGTTGAAAAAATTGCGTTTCTGAGACTGTTGAGGGGTTTCTTCACTATTAAGACAGAGCAGGATCGGGCAGTTGTTCCTTGAGAAATCAGGATTGCTTTTCTGCATTGTCATTCGTGTCTTTTTGCTTGGCTGCTTGTATAAATGAACTCCAGAAGGTGTATTTAAGCATTCTGTTAAGTAAATTTGGAAGACTAGGTTTCAATTAAAGTAACCAGGCAGTGTGACCTAGCTCCCATTTCTTCTTAATTTTTATCATTAAAGCCTTCATATCCCTAAAGACATCTGCCATGCTTCCAAGTGATTCTTTTCAGGAATGTTCATTCATTATTAATCAGGTTGCATGGTCAAGAGAGTATGTGATTATTTTAAAGAATATCCTAGAGATCCAATTACTAAAAAATGAGCATGTTATAGACAGATGTGGAAGTACAGAAAAGGTTTTGTGAACATTTTAATTTAATTTGCATGAATTCCACCAGGTGGGTGTTTAGTGAAATTCAGAGTCTTCCCTGGTCCTTACTTTAGGTATCAGGTAAAACATTTTAACTTAGCACTCCTTAGAATAAAGATGAAATGACAAGTTATTAAAAATATCTGTTGTACTAATTAGTTACTTGAAAACTTGAGGCTAGTGCCTCAGTGCTTATCTGCTTGTCACTTTTTTTTTTTCAGTCAGTTCCTCTGGTCCCTAAAATTTGGTTGGCAGAAATTCTTAGTTTTCTGTTGCTGATTGAGTGAATGAATTTGAGTGTGCTGACAGTCAGAGGTTAACCGTAGTAATATTTCAGAGGCATTACCTATAGAATGTTAGGGGATCACTTTTTTTTTCACCTGTTCCTACTCAGTGTATTATTTATACTGTTGCTTTAAGAACCACTTTGCATTTTTACTGCTCTCTGCCATAATTTGGGGTGGGAAATAGCCTATGTTGTGGTATCAATTTCCAGTCTTTCAGAATGCTGTTAAATTCAATTAGATCTCCCTCTCCTCTCTTTCCATCACTTCATGACCCTGTTTTATTGTGCATTTACTGACTCACCTGCATTTCAAATCAGCCAGGGTACTAATCAGTACAGTAGCATTTGGTAGTGTGTTTATTCTGTGGTATTTATAACTCAAAGTTAAGTACTAACCCATGACTGAATATGCAGACACTGGGGGTTTGTATTATGTTATTTAAAATTCTCTGTTTGTGGGGAATTTGTCTTGGAAGTAGCACCCAGTTTTTATTGAGTTTCTATCAGATAATTTTCTGAGTTGAGAGATTATGTTTATCTGAGAAGAGAGCAAGTCCCTCTGAGTTTAGTCCCCATTGCGAACCCTGCCTTACAAACTGAGGTTAGTTTCCGAAGTTTCACAGTTCCAAAGTTTTGAGTCCTCTGAAAATCTGTATTTCTGCTGATCCAAGATAAAAACATCATTCCACAGTCCTTAAAAAAATACTCCACCTATGGTTCTATAATAGGGATAATCTCATGGCAAAAATCCAAATGGCAATAAGTCAACTAAATTTTAATTACCCATGTGAAGAGAGGGTGTAGGAAATTGATTTGATCGTGTTTCTGAAATTTAGGACTCTTAAGGAATTAAATTTATTCATGGCATTTTGGATGCTGTTTGTTAATCACAACACTTTTAGGAGTTTCCTTTTCCAAACCGTTTTTATGTGATCTGGTGTACCATTGTGAGGTTTTGACAGTGTGTTGGTTATCTCAGTTATGTTTTGGTAAATTTAACATTAAGCTTAGTTTCCGTACCCCAGAGGATATTTGGAAAAAAAACCCAAGGAAGTGCCTTGGGAATCATCCGGGCAGTGGCTGAGAGCCACCTAGTATTAACAATTGACCACAGGCCACCAGTGTTGTATCCAAGTCTATTCCTTGGTCTAGTGACTTGTTCATTTTTCTCATAGTAATGGCTTTCAGGGCCATACAACGTGAGGAACTGAAAGTAAAATTATTGGTGGCTAGAATGCATGCTCTTTTTCATATATGCCAAATTAGGAATATGATTATTTTTCATGGAGTATGCAGACATGACATAGAATACATGTACGGAAGCATTGAGAGATGGGTTTACCTTATGATTAAAATGTCAAAACGTCCATTAAGAGAAATTTGTTTTTTTTTTTTTTTTTAAAGATTTTATTTATTTTTTTATTTTTTGCCCCCAAAGCCCCAGTAGATAGTTGTATGTCATAGCTGCACACCCTTCTAGTTGCTGTATGTGGGACTCGGCCTCAGGATGGACAGAGAAGTGGTGCCTCGATGCGCACCCGGGATCCGAACCCGGGCCGCCAGCATCGCAGCGTGCGCACTTAACCACCAAGCCACAGGGCCGGCCCTAGAAATTTGGAATTAAAAAACTCATGAATGATGATCTGGCAATTGAATATCTCCCTATTCTAGTGAGTGATTGAACTCACAAAATGCACTTGTCTAGAGACTCCTAATTCTTGGTCACTTCTTGAATATATGGGTGAAACTTTCATACTCTTGGGATTTTGAACTGGAAAGCCTGCTCCATTTGACTTTGGCCATGGATTAAACTTTGCAATGCATGCCATCTTTACAGAGATCCTAGGTGTTTCTTCAAGGTGCAGGTTATCTTCATTGTGTCATAGCAGAAGTCAGGAGAGACTACAAGGAATAAAGTTATGAAATTCTAAAATGAGCTATTACGCAGGCTGGTGGCAAGGAGAAGTCAGCAGTGGTTAGAGAGAGAGGAAAACCAGAAGACCACAGTTTCAGTGACACACAGAATGAGAGAGGGAGGGAAAGGAGGAAGGGAGAGGTGGGAAAACATTTACATCATCATTTCCACCAAAATATCCATTTATTAATTTTCCATTTTAAAGTGGTGCTTTCCTCAGAAGCCTTGAATCTGTAAGAAATCTTCTTGAAAAGATGGCTTGCATCCAGTGCGTCCCAGGATGCAGGGTTTAACTGCAACCCGTGACTATAGACTCAGCCTGCTTAGGGATGTGATTAGAGTGAGTGCTAGAAGGAATTGGAAGGAACATCTGTGGACGCTCACCCAGGGACACACAGATAATAAGCAGCCGAGCTTCGGATGGTCCTAGATTGTCTGGCCACCCATCCAACTCTCCCCTTCCACTCACTATTTTCAGTGTTCTGTTCTAGACTACAAACCGTGGACAAGCAGAGGCATGAGCTGTGGATTGTTGCCATTCCCAGTTGTTGTAAGGGGTTCCCATGATTACCCACATCCTCCTCTGAATGAGGACCAATCAGTCCATTCAGAAAAATGTAGAGCTATAGAATTTTCTGACAATGATATGCACATGTGATTTCCTTCCATTGTAGTGAAGGCTAAGAAGCGCTTTTTTTTTTTTTTGAGGCCTAGAAATTAAATTATGGGAGTAAAGAAAAGAAAGACAAAAGATAACATTTTGCACAAAATCTCTCCCCCCCCCCCACCTCTATCTGCTTGACAAACGCCTGTTCATCTTCTAAAACCCACCTCGCACATTGCCTCCTTCGGGAAGCTTCCCCATCTTCTCCCCCAACCCTCGGCGTGTGTCTTTTGTCTTCTGTTGCATAGCAGTTTGTTCATATTTTCTCTCCCCTGATGGATCATAAGATCACTGAGACGGGCCAGGTGTTACTATTAGTTGTTCCAGGACCGAGAATCTAGAGGGACTTCAATATTTGATGAAAGAATGAATGGTACTTTCATTTCGCAAAATAGATATTTAAAAGAAAGCTAAAAAGTAAACCATGCTAATTTTTTTTTAGGTGAAGAAATGGCGTGCATGCTTACTAGTAACATCTTGTTGAGTCATTTAACAAAAATGTTACCTGTACCATGGCAAAAATCTGGATAAAAGTAGAAAAAATGGAATCCACTATAGATATGAAATCAAAACCCCCTTCCTTTTTGGCAGCATACTGTCAAAAGATTCGGAAAATTGGCTGAACATCACTTTGCATTTAGATGTTTTGTCATCACTTAATACAATTAACCAATGTTTACAGCATCGACACTTGCACGAAGCACCACACCAAGCACCATGGCAATAGAAGAAAAAGATCCAGTCTGAGCAGCTGTTGTTAAATCATTCTTACATGAATTGCCCCTAAGCACTCGACTCACATCATTTCCATTGAAGTCAGGGTGAAATCCCAGGGCATATCATTTCCCGTTAGCACTCAAAACTTGTCCGTGCTTGTCTCAGTCTTACTCCACCATTGTTGCTGTTGTTGCCCGCACCGCAGTTTATTCATACCTCTCTGAGAGGGATTTTCATTTACATTTTAGCTAGCTGTACGTGTCTCTCTCTTCTAATACGTGGGTCAGCAAATTAAGATCCACAGGCCAAATTCAGTGTGCTACTTGTTTCTGTAAAGCTAATTTTACTGGACAGCCACACTCATTTATTTATGTAGTGTGTAGGACTGCTTTCGCGTGGCTACGATGGAGTTGAGTAGTTGCAACAGAGACTGTACGGCCTGCAATGCCAAAAATATTTACTGTCTTGCCCTTTATGGAAAAAATTTGCTGACCTCTCTTCTAATCTATTGAGAGATCCTTGAAGGCAGTGGTTATGTTTTATTCTTTTTGGTTTCAACCGCAACATCAGTACATTTATTAACTCAACAAATGTCTGAGTCCTACTGTGTGTGCAAGGCACTGTTCCAGGCGCTGGTGGTACATCCCTCAAAGAACAAAGCAAAGTCTCTGCTCTCATAGAACTTATATTCTAGTGGTGGGGCAGTGGGGAGAGATGGAGCAACGGGCAAACTAATAGACTATGTCGGTGATAAATGTTATGGAGAAAGACACTGAAATGGGGGAAGAGGGATTGCTACGATGGATGGGTGGGTGGTCGTGGTGGTAGCAGGAGAATTGGTTTTTTGCGGGTTCACAAAGAAGGTGACACTAGAGCAGAGTCATGTGGATTCCAAAGACCTTAAGAGAAGGAGATGGGACGTGTTTGGCGTGTTTGAGGGATCACAAGGAGGCTGTGTGCCCAGAGCAGAACAAGGGGTGGCGTGGGAGGAAATGAGGTCACTGTCTGAGTCTGTGTTTTCTGGGGCTGGTTTTGTTCTAGTGAATTTCTCTCTGAGTGAGATGGGAAGCCCCAGGAGGGTAGAGCAGAGGAGAGGCAAGCTCCATCATGTTTTAACAGGATCTCTGGCTTCTGAGTGGAAGATAGACTATGTGTGGGGAGGGGAGATGAGAGTGAGAAGAAGCCAGGAGACCATTTAAAAAAGTATTGTGATAATTTTTGTGATAATCCAGGTAAGACGTGATGTTGGCTTCACCCATGATTATAGAGGTGGCATGATGAGGTTGCCAGATTCTGGCTTTTCGAGCCAGCTCAGTGCCTGGCATTCAGTAAATGTCTCTTGAATAAAATGTCAGCATTTCCATTGAGGTCAGCAATGGAATCACCTCTAGCAATTCTGATTGCACCACCCTGGGATGGAATCCTGGCACCTGCATAAAAATAGAATCATCACAGCTCTCCAAGCGTAATTGACACTCATCCCTCTGTTGAGATACATCGATAGGTCTTCTCCTTGTTTTGCCTGAGAACAAAGCAGCCCGAAATGGCTACATTTTCCCTTTAATTTACATTCTTCTGATGGGAAGAGAGAAGAAATTTGATTTAGAGATAATTCTGTTTTTCCATGATTAACCAAAATAATGATTAATAGGTAAAACCTTTCAATTTCTTCCAAGCCACCTGTGGGAAGAGTTGGCTGGGACCAAGGGGGGATGATAAGCTTTTCACAACAGCAGCCCTGGGGTTTCCATTGCAGGTTGTGGAAAGATGGGCGAGCTTTAATCTTGCAAATCTCAGCGGCCCATTTATTCTTTCTTATGTAGTTAATATTAGCGAATGGCTGAAGATTTTTTTAAGATACTAGGCTTCTGTGAAGCCAGTAGCTCTTTAATTTTTAACAGGCTCAGCACATACTTTACACTTTTAATGATCAGTTACCATTCACTTAATAGCAAGATGAGCATTAGTTTAAGCAAAGTACCGCATGGTATTTCTGAGAGATGCTATTTCAGAAAGGGTCAAGGTGTTCTAGAAATTGGGAATTTTGTAAATAAATGCAGGTGTGAATACAAAAAGGCTGATTGTCGCAATCACTAAACATAGCTTTGGATGTGAAACCTTCCCCGTAAATCCAGCTGAGAAGACCCCCCGGAGGGTGATTTGAACCTTCCGTCCACTGGGTGAACTGCACTGTTCTCCCACAGCCCGCAGTGGGCTGCATCTAACATGCCTGTCACTGTTCTGCAGACCTCTGCTAATGGTCTTGAAAGGGAGAAGGTTCAAAGAGGCTTGGTTCCCAGGCCTGCTAATGAGCATGAGGCCTCTTCCCCCTTAATGAACCGGAGTTTATGTGGGATTCTTTCCCCTACCCTTTTTGAAGGGAAGGCAGGCAGGAGTTCACAAAAGCAGCAAGTCTTCATGGCGAGGGGAGTGTGCAGCTGGGCCACCCGAAGGCGGCCTGGAGGGGAGCAACAAAGCTGGCGGAGGTCGTGCCCGGGCCAACACGGCTTTGAGTGTGAGGCTGGACCTCCTGCCAGCCTGGCCTGTCGCTGGCGACACTGACAAGCCCTTGATGGGAGTTTTTAGGCCAGGAGGGCTGTGCAAGGTCCTTCAGTGGCTCTTGCAAGTCTCCTCGGAGTAATGCAACTACCTTAAACCGCTTTCTGAACTGTAATCATTACCATTGTTATAACTTATCAAATGAATATTGTAGCTACTAAAATCCCTGTTCTAACTAACTAAACCGTCATTAGCCATTGGTACCCAAGCTCACCACAGCCACTAAAAAGGCCCCCAGATATTTTTCTCTGCTTCTCTCTGCCCACCCATGTCCCACTGCTGGATTAAACAATAGAATTATTCAGAAGAGGAACAAAAACATGGCCTCTATCACAATCATCTTTGTGTAAGTCAATGTTTTTTCTCAAGAGTATATTTTGGAAGTTGACATCTCATATTTAAGCATTATCATTTCTGCTGAAATCATGCATTTGATTTCATACACATTTCATGCCCATTTCTGTAATAAGTGCCTTTCTACTTCTCTGAAGAAGCCTGGTTTGGTATTGCAGAGTAAAAAGTCCTTAAAACACATATACATTAACATGTAAGTTCATAAATTCAAAGTTATGAAAGACTCTATAGTTCATTAATTAACGTTTCTACATTTTAATTTTCAAAGTAAGGTAAAACTTGACTGTGACACAATAAGATTATTGTGATTAGATACAAATTAAGGAAATTACAATTTCAGTAACTTGCCAATTTGGAGTAAGACCTTTTTAAAACAAATTGCAAAAAAAGAAAAGAATTTGCTCCTTTCAGTAACTAGAACTTTGAGAAAACGTTAGCTGGTGTGCTGGCTTAGGGTGCTTTTCCCTTCCTTATTTCCCCAGTGAATAGAAAGAGAATTATTTGGAATATACACACATTTACCCTTCCATGACCTGTGTTTGAAATTATTCTGAGATGCATTCAAAGCTGACAGCTCCCCATGGCTGACCCCCTCGTGCCTAATCAAATCTTACGTTCTGTTTCCAGATAGCTGATCAGCTTCCTTGGATTTTGCTGATGACCCAGGAGAGCTTTGCCTGAAGATGGAAACACTGGAGTCGGAGCTGACCTGCCCTATTTGTCTGGAGCTCTTTGAGGACCCTCTCCTGCTACCCTGTGCACACAGCCTCTGCTTCAACTGCGCCCATCGCATCCTGGTGTCACACTGCACCACCAACGAGTCCGTGGAGTCCATCACCGCCTTCCAGTGCCCCACCTGCCGACATGTCATCACGCTCAGCCAGCGAGGTCTAGACGGGCTCAAGCGAAACGTCACCCTGCAGAACATCATCGACAGGTTTCAGAAAGCATCAGTGAGCGGGCCCAATTCCCCCAGCGAGACCCGCCGAGAGCGGGCATTTGACGCCAACACCATGACCTCCACCGAGAAAGTCCTCTGCCAATTCTGTGACCAGGATCCTGCCCAGGACGCTGTGAAGACCTGTGTCACTTGCGAAGTGTCCTACTGTGATGAGTGCCTGAAAGCCACTCACCCGAACAAGAAGCCCTTTACAGGCCATCGTCTGATTGAGCCAATTCCGGACTCACACATCCGGGGGCTGATGTGCCTGGAGCACGAGGATGAGAAGGTGAATATGTACTGTGTGACCGATGACCAGTTAATCTGTGCCTTGTGTAAACTGGTTGGGCGGCACCGAGATCATCAGGTGGCAGCTTTGAGTGAGCGCTATGACAAATTGAAGGTTAGTCCCATCCGCCTTAAGCCAACCTCTTTCTGCCAGCAAATGTCATGGAAATAAAGAGTGTATTCACTGCTAGCGATGTGGCAGGTGAAGGTTTTCTCTTCGCCTTTGTTATCTGATTAGTTTTAGCATGATTTTTGGCAGCCTATAAATGTTGCACAATAAGGGTATCTTGTAAAAGTTGACTGCTGCTTGTAATTTTAGCGTTGTCAAGGTGAGGGCGAATTCGAAAAATCTGGATCGTTTTCAATCCTTGCAGTTGAAATAGAGAGAGAGAGAGAAGAGAAAGAGAGAGAGAGAGAACAAGAAGGAACAGCAGATAAAATCTGGCTTTGGGCAGTTTTGGGGCATTTATTTTCCTCACTCATCAGGGAAAACTAATTTCATTCGCATTGTACCTGTATCTAGTTACCGCACAAACAAAAGAGTAGTGGGAAGAATGCCTGTAGCAAATGTGGGATTTTGGAGGACATGTAACCTTTTATTCCTTGTGTAAATGATACCCAGCTTATTGGTGAACTAGAGTGCTCGGACCATCTCGGGTTTCACGAAAGAATTCTTTTTCGTGTAGCCTCTTTATTCAGTAAGGTTACAGGCAAGACTGTTTGAACTTCACTTTTAACGTGAAATTATTAAACCTAATTGCAGCTCGGGGAATGATAATTAATATGACTATACGTCAGATTAAAAAAATCACTCTCTAAATATGGATAGAATGCACCAGGGAAGAAATAAGCCAAGTCTCCAGATGTCTCTTCAACTTCAGGCAACGGTGGGTCTAATTATTGCAAACTCAGCCAAGAGAGTTTGCTCTGGTAGTGAGACACTGTGTTCACCAGCGAATTCTAGATCACAGGACGCCAATTAAAAGGAAAGGAAGTGTAAATTAAGAGCTTTGAGTAAATATATATATTGAAGTCCTTCCTTTCAGGAAAGACACACACTGTGTTGTTGCGCAAACAGAAAACAAATCACGTGATCAAAAGAGTGTTATCACTCAGAGCACTTCGTCACCCCTCACAAACAGTTCCTGTCACTTCTCCTTAGCACTCAGGGCTGCTTGGGTTTACTGGGACCCCATAGTTTGTTTTGTGATGCTGGGATTCACAGACTACATCTGTTATTTGGTTTGGCTGTTGCTTGATATGCTGAGGGAAGTTGATGTGCTGAAGTGAATCCCTGCTTCCAATTGTCACTTGGGGAACCAAAACATCACCTGAGCAGCAAGCCTCACTCCAAGTGTCCAAACGACGGGTGCAAATCCATTTTTAAACACGGAGAGGAAGTTAAGCCCAAGGATTTAGTGATAGAGAGCCGGGAAGACAGGCACTGACTGGTTCTCTAGTGTACTGCACGGCAGTAACCAAAAGCACACCTCCAAAGTTAATATTAGCAAAGGCGATGCATGTGTGAATTGTGCTTCTAAAACAAATTCTTCAGAAACTGATACGGCTGTTAAGTTTTAGAAGCCAAGATGATCTTTCCCCCCCTTTTTTGGTTGGGGACAGGACGTTTAGTATCATTGGACATAGGTATTTTTATTTTCCAAAGTGTAAACATGCCAGATCATTTTTTTCTTTATAAAAAATTTCCTTTTATTGGATTAACACTGCCTTTTAATGATCGATTGTTAAAACACCACAATGACGCTCAATATTCAACAACTCCCAGACTTGATATTTAAACCTGGTAGTCAAGTTCTGCTCATTACTTGTGTACTGTCACAGAGGAGTTATTAATTATTTACGTAACGTCTCCAAATTTATGAGACACTGTCATGCTCTAGCCCTTTTTGTGATCAAAATGAAACCCTTCAATTATGAGCCCTGCACACTTGTCTAATCAAGCCAGTGGGTTAGCGGTTGTTGATACTGTCACTGAGAGGACCTGACGATTAACGATGTAGTATATTTTATCTTCTAATTATGTAAAAATAAGCATATAAACAGTACCCAGTGCACCAAAACACATTTACAGCCGCTCAACAGAATATGCTTATGAGCATTTATTTATAGCCATTTCACAACATGTGCTTATGAGCATTTAAAAAAATAACCTGCTAGCATAGCATGTTTGTTCTAAAACATGCCACTTATGTTAGAATAAAAAAATTAATAAGAGTATATGACATTTGGGTGTCTATAAGATTTCAGTTATCACATATTTATGAACATATGTGCTTCCTTGCTTTGTTTAAAACCTAAGTACAATATAAACATTGATTTTTGAAGAAAGTAATATAGTATATTGAAGGGACCAAAACCAAGGAAGTGTATTTTTGTTAATTATTACTTTGATCTGAAAAAGTAAATGTGTTCTATAAGTGTATTTTTCTGAGGCTTTAGCATCTCATACAGAAATGGATTTGTGATGATGTGGAAATACAAAGCCTGGACAAATTTGAGAAATTGCTTTCATGGATAAGACAATTTGCTTTACTTATTTGGATGTGTAAGGACACAGGTGTCTCCTGTTTGAAAATGTTTTTGTCCTTCTGTTAGTAACAGTCCATTATTTGAAGAGGGAAATTTTGTACTGATTATGAAAAATAATTATTTCTTGCAATAACACTAAACTTTGAGGGACATTTTTACTCATATTAGGTTTCAGTATACAGGTATTTTTATGAAGAATTGGAATATACTTTTGTACGTTACAACTTTTTTTCTAGGCACAAAAGAAAAACCATAAAAATCCCAATATGTAGAATTCGTGCAAGTAAAGTCCTCCACATCATCTGAAATAGCTTCATGACGGTAATCTAACGCTTTCAGAGGCTATGCATTGGGAAGCACTCATAAAATATTGAAGCAAAGAGAAAATTAAACCAACATTTCCTGAACTCTATTTTAAGATAAAAAGAGAAAAGTCTTCCTGCCAAATGCATAAGTCTCTAAATGGAGCATATCATAATGTAGATAGACCTTTTTACATCATTTTAATTGGATTTTAAGAAACCTCTCAGTCCTCCGAACTTGGATTAAAAGTTTGGTTTGTGAACCACATAACATATAGGAGAATTTAATATAATGCATTCCAGAGTTTTGGGGGAATTATTATGCAGTAATTCCTTTTTTCTGTTCCAACATACAGTGTTGTAGCTCTTGTTTCTTTTCTCTAGTTACACCTATAAAAATATACAAACTGAGAAAAATTGACCTTTCCTTGCCCTTCAATTTCAGCATAACCCCACTTCAGGTTAGCTGTGTCTGAAGTTCCAAACCGTTGTTTTGCTATTCTGATTCTAAAGGTTGGCTGAGGGAGTTTTTTTGTATAAGATCATCCCGTTGTAATTTTGTAATAGTTTGATAAAGGTTCCAATTAAAGCTCAGCCTTCCTATGTGGCCCTTCTTACCTGAAAGACACGGGATTTCCCTCTTGGGTTTCATTTGTCGATTGTAAGGTTCTATATTTTTGAAAGTCTTATACTTCATTTCTTTTTTTTTTTTAAAGATTTTATTTATTTTATTTTTTGCCCCCAAAGCCCCAGTAGATAGTTGTATGTCATAGCTGCACACCCTTCTAGTTGCTGTATGTGGGACTCGGCCCCAGGATGGACAGAGAAGTGGTGCCTCAATGCGCACCCGGGATCCGAACCCAGGCTGCCAGCATCGCAGCGCGCGCACTTAACCACCAAGCCACAGGGCCGGCCCTTATACTTCATTTCTAATTGGGAAAGTTGTAAGTAGACACTGAGCTAGACTTTTTTAGTTTTCCTTAGAATTTCTATAAGTTATTTCTTCTTTGGAAATAGTAGCAGATATAGCGCAGGTTCCAGTGAAAGGTGTGTGTGTGTGTGTGTGTGTGTGTGTGTGTGTGTGTGTGTGACATGCATATAGTGGATAGAAGCCAGGGATGCTGCTACATCTTACAATGTGCAGAACGGACCTCTACTATATAGAATTATCTGGCCCCAAATGTCAGTACTGCCCAGGTTGAGAAACCCTCGTCTGTGACAAGAATGTAGTGTTTACCGCTGTATGAATGTGCTAGGGCTGCTGTAACAAGGGACCAAAACCAGATGGCCTAAAAGACAGAAAAATATTGTCTCACAGTTCTGGAGGCTGGAAGTCTGAGATCAAGGTGTCGGCAGGGTTGATTCCTTCTGAGAGCTGTGAGGGAAGGATTTGTTCCAGATCTCTCTCCTTGGGTTGTGGGTGGCCGTCTTCTCCCTGTGTCTCTTCATATGGCATTCTGCCTGTGTGCTTGTCTTTGTGTCCAAATTTCCCCTTTTTATAAGGACACCAGTCATATTGGATTAAGGGCCCACTCTACTCCAGTATGACCTCATCATAACTAATTCTATCTGCAATGACCCTATTCCTAAATAAGGTCACATTCTGAAGTATTGGGCGTTAGGACTTCAACATAGGAATTGGGGGGGGGCCACAATTCAGCCCACAACAATCACTTATTCCAGTATATACCCAGTTATCTAGTCGTTGGAACACATGTTATGTCTCCATCAAGGATTTAATCACCTTAAGTTAGGCAGAGACCTTTGCTCCATCACTAACCTAACACTGACCACAGGGTCTTGCAGATAATTGATTTCTCAATAAATACTTGTCAGTTGCTTCACTGATGATCAACTTTTAACCCTACATGAAAGTTTAAATTAAATTCATAATAATATTGCAAATATTCATTCTTATATATGACAAAGTGTTCTGTAAGATAATTTCTAAATAAGTTAAGCCAGATATTACATTATATTTTATCCAACTGGACATGAACCATTATTTTGGTCTATCTTGTGTTTTTTTGACTTAAATTTAATGGTGTGAATTTTGATAAACTAGATCTCAAATAATTGTAGAACAATCCACATTTGTTTCATGCTGCTATATAACGGACTCTTGGTAGACCCATCACAGCTGTTGCTTCATTTATCCTCCCATCAGCCATATCTGGCGTATAAATATTTTTTTGAGAGGTCATGAAAAAGTAAGTTAATATATGCTTAATAAATGAAGGCTCTATGAGCAGACACAGTCCCCCTCCTTCATGGAGCTTATAGTCTGGTAGAGAATTCTGATAGGTAAATATTTTCTCTGTTGGTGGTGGAGGGAGGCACACCATGCCCAAAGCAGGGACACCAACCCCAGACTGAGAGATGGAGAAAGGCTTCCCAGAAAAAGGACCATTACACCTACCATTTCCAAACCTTTTATTAGAAAACAATGTCGAATTACTAGATGTCTGTCAATTCCCTGGTATCAGTCATTCTTTATTTTTATCACATATGCCATCCCTTGTGTAACCCTGTATGTTTTTTCAAACTAGTTCACAATAATTCCAGGCTAGATTTTAATCTAAATTATGGATATACCTTGTGATATTTCATCACATAATGCCATTGGGGTATGTAAGTAAGTCAGACGTATGTCTTCTAAGATATTTTAGTTATATGGGGTCTCACCAGCTCCAGCTGGCCGCTTCACAATGCAATTCTGCTTGTGCTTATTTCACAGGAACATTTCTGTAATCTGCACTATATATATTTTTAAGGTTCCCATGTGATGAAAATATCGTTTCCAAATATTTGTAAAATATGTTAAACCTATATTTTAATTTTCTTAGTTTAATACAAAAAACATTCATGATATACGGAGTAAAAGAAAACATCTCCAGGGATATGTTTTTAACAGTAAGCTCAAGGCCACATCCTTCTCCCCTCTCCTTCTCACCTGTCTGTTCCCTCTGATGAGTCCCCTCTCCCCTCCTTCACCTGCAGAGAGGAATGTATTATTGCCTGATGATTTATTATTATTGGAATCATTTTTGATAAGCTCAGAGAGTTCTGGAAAATGCACAAAGTATACAAGGTACCTTTTAGTCATGTGACTGTGTAAACAAATGTAAGTCTTGGGCATGTTGCTTAATGTTTCTGTGCCGCCCTTTACTCCTCTGTAAAAGAGGGCTAATAGTGTACTTACTTGCATAGAAACTTGGGAAAACAAAATGCAATGTTTGAAATAAACCCTCAGCACAGGCTTTCTCTGTGGAGGAAGAGGAAGCCTGCAATATATGCTAGAACATAACAATATAGGTTAGAAACCCGGGGTAGAATGGCGTGATGGTTAAGGTGTGGACTTTGGAGGTAGACTGCCTGCCAATTATTTTTTAACCACTGCTTGTACTATTTGTGTGTAAGATAAGGGTCCACGTTGTTGCTTTAATGTATTTTGGGCAGAGGCACAACAATGAATAAACACTTGTTTATGGACACGTGCAGAACTGATGGGTTAGAGGAGTGTTTCAGGATTCGGAGGAGGAAGAGGGGACTCTGGTTGTCAGTAGACAAGAAACCTTGCTTCAGGGTGGTAGGGTTTAAGCTGCCTTGACAGATCGGTGGATTATGCATCAAAGAAGAAGAGAGAGGCGTTCTTCGGGAGTGAGGCCAGCAGAGACCTGTTGTCAGGAATCTGCAAGACAGCTTAGGGATTCTAGACAATGCTGGCTAGAGCATAGGGTGCCAACTGAGGGGCCAGGAGAGAGAATGTTGGAAGAGTCATGTTGGGGGAAGATTCTGAGTCTTTGAATACCAGGTTAAGGGTTTGGGGCATTTTTACTCTTCTCTATAGGGTAACACTGAAGTAATTTTGTTTTTGAGAGAAAGGCTGATGTATATTTTCTGAAGGTAAGGTCAAATGAGGAAATCAGAAAGATTAGGGTTACTGTGTCCACAGAAGAAATAGAAGGGGGAAAAGACATTCACTTTACTTTAGATTTTGTGGTATCTTTTTTAATTGGCAAAATGAATAGTATCAGAGGTCAAAATCCACCACACTGTCAGCAGAAACCTTCAAAGGTGTGAGATTCAATGTCTTGCCCATGAAGACTGAGAAGAAATAGGAGGTGTCATTGCTGATTGGCTCTTGGATCCAGGCAAAAATACAATTCTTTTCTTGCTTTCCTAGTGCAGTGACCCACTGGCGATGAGTGTGCTTATTTCTTCTGGCTTTTTGATTCACTGTAAGGAGGATGCTGTTCAAATTTCTGAATGCCTAAGTAACGTTTTAGAGCCAAAAGCAGCCTTGGAGCTTGTGTTGTTTCATCCTCATTTTGCACATGAGGAAATTAAGGCTGAGAGTGGTAAAAGGAGTTACCCCAAATCATCTCCCCAGATGCCTCTGAACCAGGACTGGAACGCAGTTCCTCTGCTGTCCAGTTTGTTCTGTATCTCTTTGGCTACTTCCTACTGCAGCTAACGGTGCCGGCATGGACAGTATTGCCTTTCGAGTAGTCCAGTCGTTTCTGAGGTTTCTTTTAAGGTTTTTAAACACAGTTATTTTATGGTGATTTTAGACACACACCTGGCCTGGCTGTAGGCCACCATCATGGGTATGGGATGATGCCTCTAGGGTCGCCAAAAAAGCTGCCTTAAGATATTCCCATGCTGAAGTTTTCTACAGTTGAGCCATCGTGGGAACGGCCAGAGCTCATGCCAAGAGCTCGGTTCACAAAGATGGACCCAGATGACCTCAGGGACACCACAGAGGAAAGGAGATGCTCATGTGGAATCAAATGAATTGTAATTGCATCTTCAATGGGCTCACTAATTTCCCTCTTAGGGTAATTTTTTCCTGAATATCTTAATATACAGATAACTATTTAATTTTATTTAAATATATAAAATGAGTGAACATAAGTAAGGAATATCTATTTGTTCATTTGAACAAATTTGTTCATTTGAATTTAAGTTGAAAAGTTTTGGGCCGGCCCCGTGGCTTAGCAGTTAAGTGCGCGCACTCCGCTACTGGCGGCCCGGGTTTGGATCCTGGGCGCGCACCGGCGCACCGCTTCTCCGGCCATGCTGAGGCCACGTCCCACATACAGCAACTAGAAGGATGTGCAGCTATGACATGCAACTATCTGCTGGGGCTTTGGGGCAAAAAACAGGAGGAGGATTGGCAATAGATGTTAGCTCAGAGCTGGTCTTCCTCAGCAAAAAGAGGAGGATTAGCATGGATGTTAGCTCAGGGCTGATCTTCCTCACACACACACAAAAAAGTTAAGTTGAAAAGTTTTGAAAGAACACAATTCATCTTGACCAATTACAAAGTTAAAGCTAGTACCATTTGCTGAAATTGCATTAACTAAATATTTCATTTTTTAAGGCAATATTCAAAATTCTCTTTCATTCTATGTCATTGACAAATCACAAATTAGGTTATTCTTAGAAAGACTGGTAAATTTTTCGACATTGGATGGGTAAATAATGAAGAGGACATGAGTGGCCTGAGAAAGTGAATGTGGCTAAAGATTTGGGTTATTCTCAGTATGTGATGTAAGCATTCTGGAAAAATCTGCTAAAACTACATTTACAAAATCTGCTTAAAACTTATCTGTGTATGTTTTGGACTTTGGGACCTGATACTTAAGGTCTTTGCATACCCATGAGGATAGCTTTTAAGCTGACAGAGGAAAACACATTTTGCATTTCTCGTCAAAAAAGAAAATGCTTGTAAAGTGCCTCACACGGTGATTGGCACATAGTAAGCGTTCCATGAACATGAGGTATTATTATATCTGGGCATTTACTGTTACAATAAGGGCTTCATTGGTGTAATCCAATCGTGGATTTCCTGACAGTATCATAAATTACTCAGTGGTTATAGGGTCGATTTGTGTTTCTGGCTGACATGGGAAACTTTGAACAACCCTCGGGGGAATTATAATTGGGTGGAAACTTTGATTTGTCCTTCTTTCTAAACCAAGCTGAGTAGTAAAATGGACTTTTAAGAGGGAGTGAGTGGTGAACTGAAAGAAATGGCTTTAAAAATAAGCACCATTTTGAAGTCTATGGGGGACGAGATAGTCTTTCATGTTCCTGGTTTATCTGATGGAATCAACACCATAGATGTTGATAGAGGACTGTTTCCTAGGAAAGAGAAGCTGGCATTTGGGTTTATGCCATGACTGTCACATTTAGACACATATAGACAGATGAGACAAATAGAGTTGACATGACACACAGGCAGCCTGGACCAATCACAGGCTCAGTCGGCCAGCTTTCTTTTTTATTGTAGATTGCCTTTGGTGTGTGAGTGAAGGATGGAGCAAGCTGGCCTTGGGCTACGTGTTAGCAGCTGTCTCCCTTAGAATAGGAAGAGGAGGGGTTTTAATATTGGTTAGGGCTAGGGGAGGAGGAAAGCTCTGAAGTGAAGGAGGTTGCAGCAGGAGAAGGCTTCCAGCCCCTCCATTGTAGTGGCACTGGGGTGTCTTGTTCTCCATGCTCTCTTCTATGCCATTAGGACAGAAGGCATAGAATCACGGTGTTATCATCTGCCCCCTCCTTTATATCTCCTTTACTGCTTATTGGGGGGAAAATCAGGAAAATAATGGTTTTTATTCACATTGAGATAGGCTAGGTTTTTATTACTGAAACAATGTGGAAATCATAAAAAGCTTCTACCACCTTTGTGCCTTTATAAATGATCTTTTTCCCCATCTGCTTTATCAAATCCCACTTGTTTTAAAGAAAGAAAAGAACCCTTATTTATTCACCCAAGGAATATTTGTGTGTAGCTAATGAGATAAGCACTGGGTAAACTCTGGGAGTGCAGAAATGAATCACAAAGATAAGTTGTTGCTTCCGTGGTCTAGATGTAATTATAACATGTGATAAGAGTATATAAAAGGGCTATGAAAAGAGTTCCATGAAACTCAATCCATGAGACAGTTTTTAATATGAAGAATAGTCAAAAATCGCTGACTTAGGTGTTGCTATCTGGAAATTGCCTAATTCCAAAAGCTGAAGTGAAAACAGATTTCAATGTAAAGCAGCGTTCAGAGAGGACAAACGGTGACATCCACACTGTGCATTTTCTTGGAGTGGCAGGTAAGGGCAAAATATGAGGGCTCCAATCCATGATAGAATCTGGGCCAGACCCTTTCTTATTAAAGGTCTGCTGTTCACAGGCTGGACTCTTCTCACGTACTTTCCTCAGAGGTCTCCGTTTCCTTCCTGAACAGGGCTAATAGGTCAGGTAAATATCCAGGCTCAGAAGCAGTTTATGTCATTTCCACTCTGAAAGGACCCATCTCGAGGAAGACTTTGTGAGAGGCAACCGGAGGAAGTGCTATTGTGTTGCCAAGCCGGCTGGTGGGCTTGTTTTATCTGTTACGGAATTTTTACAAACTCAGGCATTAGGGTGAATATCCTGGCCTGGTAGAGAGGTTTATTTCTCTCTCCTTTGACCCTTGACATGGCTGTCCAGAACTCAGTTGCTCTTGGTTTGCAACATCAGATTTAAGGCTGAGAGGAGTGAAATGGGCGGGCTTTCGGACTCATGCTTAGCATGACCTGTTACTCCTAGGAGACCTAAGGTACCCATACAAACCCCACCCAAGAAACGTGGAGGGAACTGCCTTTCTTGCCCCTGGATTGCTGAATCAATCTCTAGAGGATCCCAGGAAACAAGGGTCTTACCCATTTATAGTGTGCAGCCCGTTAAGTGAAGTGGTTCCAGTTTCTCTTTTATTCTAGAAAATCGTCTGGAAACATATTAGGCAAGGCCATTATGCCGCCTCCATACCTCGAGAAAAAAGTCTTGTAGGCGAGGGCTGGGTGGTAGTAGATGGAGGCAGAGTTATCTTTCAAGATGCTGCTTTAAGTTGTTTTGAGATGTGGTTCAAGGGTATTTGTTGATTCAACACCGAGAACCAGCTTTTACCAAGAGTAATAACTAACATTTGTAAATCTCCAGATTGACAGTTTGTAAAGCACCTTCAAGTATTATTTGATCCTTGGAACAACCGTATATCTCCTGCAAAAATATGGGAATGGTAACACCTGCTCATTAGGGATCTTGGGAGGATTAAATGAGATAATATAGGTCCAAGTGTCTAGCCCAGCGTCTAGTGGGTGAGAGAAGCTCGGTAAATAGGAACCTTCTTAACCACGTGGAACGTGAGGCCATGGGAAATTAAATAGCGTAACTATGGTCAGAAAAATTTTGAGGGCTCAGGCCCAGGGATCCCATCTTGCCCCTAACTAATCATGGCCTATGATTAAGGCAGAAAGAACTATGGCCCAAACATACCACCCTTGCAAAAATTAGCGAGAAGGAAAAGAGCTTGGGTGATGGAGAGACAAAGTGCTTTTGCCTGAACTTTTGACACAAGGGATCCCTGGACTGAGCAAAGAAGTTTCCTTTAAAGTGGTGACTATGATTGAAGATGATCTATTTTCTGTTCTAATATAAAGAAAGAAATAAAAATACAAAGTTGAAATATGGAAATCCATGTGGAATAATTTCTATTTACTTACAGTACTGTTGAATTATTCAATATTCATCAGCTGCTCTATACTCTATACATAAGTGTTAAATGAAGGAATGAATGAATCTCTGATGATCCCCTAATTCATTTCATCACTTGAAACGTGATTATTTATTTGCCCTGGTTAAAAATTTGAATTTAGAGTCTTGGTCTCTGAGTTTGACATTTCAAATCTCTTAAGAGACCTAAATGAGTTCTTATTCATATTTAGTTATTCTTGGCAAAGCATGGATACAAATAAAAATGGTTACCACGTGTTAGTCAATAACAAAGCTTTTTGGTCTGTTAGCCATTCCTCTTTGTAGGATTGTTTATCAGTCAGAATTGTAGGTTTAAATTAGTTTCTTAGATCAGAACATCTGAAACATAAATGTACAGAGGAACCACTTGGGAGTCTTGTTTAAATGTGGATTCTGATTTAGCAGGTCTGAGAGGCGTTTGGAGTCTGATTTCAACTTGTGCCCTGGCCTTGCCATTTTAGACTTGTGTGAATTTAGGTTAAGGAAAAAAACAAAACTAAGTTCTCTAAGCCTCATTTGCTCATCAGTAAAACAGAGGTAATAATTCAGGATTAAACCCTGTGGTGTGTGACCCTTGGATTGCCCTGGACAAAGGATAGTGTCTCCTCTCTCTGTTACTATTGTTATTCCTGGAAGTCTTCCATCTTCCCTCCTTTATTCCAAATTTTAAGCTTTTACTGTAGTTACAAAGACAATATAGGTTCTTCTAAGAAGTCAGACAATATAAAGTTTATGTAAATAAAAGTGAATAATCTCCTTCCTCAATCCTTTCATCCCTTTCTCTTCTAATTCCAGATTATTCTTAAAGGACCAACTCTAGTCTCACCAAGGACTACTCTAGCTTACTTTTCATAAAATTCTCTGATCTCAGACATTCCATATTGTCTTTACCGCCCCTTCATAATTGCATAGCATTCCATATTATTTGATAAACATTCTTTGGGCACAGGCTTTCCCAGCCCAACCATTTGTCCATTTCTCAAGCCCAGTGACTGTATTTTATAGTTCTTTTGTATCTGATTACTCATTTTTCAATGACTAGAGCATTTTAAAAAGCTACAATGTATTTTATCAGCAGTAAATACTTGTTGAAACAAACGGAACAGACCATAATAATTTAATCAAATTATAGTCTCTACTGTGTCGGTAGAATTTGCCCATCAGATAAAAAAGGAAAACCATGGCCCACCAGCCATTCTTTTGAATTTTGAATAGATAAGCCAGCTACATATTGCTTTTCAGGTCTCTGCATTTGTTTCTGAATCTATGAATTGCTCCTCAATGATTTCTTTCAAGAAAGTATTATAAAGAGACCATTTGATTTTTTAAAACTTTAGTTCAGGCAGAGGCGATGAGATATTTGTCATTCACAAGGGGTAGGATAAAATAATACTGTATACATATATATTTTTATATATTTATTTTGTTCCCTGCTGCCTCAGAACACAGTTATCTTTAATTCCACTTAGAGACAAGATGATAAGAAATCTTGAAGACCTTGGGGCGTAAACTTAGCAGTACACAATTCCTTACTGAGGGGCGAGGGGGCTGATCTGGCATCTAGTGGATCGAGGCCAGGGATGCTGATAAACATCCTACATGCACAGGACAGCCCCCACGGCAGAAAATCATCTGGCCCCAAACGTCAATAGTGGGGACACCCTGAATTGAACCAAAGTGTCTTTGCCCGCAATACGAGGGAAATGTTCAGCTTCACTCTCGGAGGCATTTACTTGTTTGTGTGACCTCCGAAACCCTTGCAGAATCCCCCTCCTGCCGTCTGTGGATGCCCTGAATGGCAGGCTGGCAGCCACCCCAAGGCTCTGGGCACGGCAGGCTTCTTCCACCCCGGGCCCCCAGCCGGTCTTGAGCAGTCTGGGCCCGCACATGCCGTCCTTCGGGCTGTTTCAGCAATATTTAAAGCTCCAAAGGTTTATTAAATATTCTTTAATCCCTTCCCAAAACATGATTTAGATGCACTTGATATTCTCTGCTATCCCCCAGATTTCCTAGTTCTTGCTGCTCACGTTCAGGACTACCTTCCTGGTGTAGCTGTCTGTATCCGAGACAGCCTGGGGCTTTCTACCAAGTGGGAAGTCTACAGAGAACAGGCTGGCAGCAGAGATTCTCACCCAAATGGCTTATATTTGATGTATAATAGTTTTAATTGTGATATATTCAAAGTGAATTGTTTCCATAGATCAAAAGTTAGTCATTAAATCTGTTAGTCTATTTTAAATCTGTCTTCCAAAGGAACCGTTTATATTTATATAGCTCTCCATCTTTATCTGTGCAAAACTAGATTCTAAACTCCTGAAGTTGGAGACTTGGAATGGCATAAATCAAATGTGAGTCTTCAATGCTGAGGCCGAAGTTATTTAGGCATAACTTCCAAGTGCTTGTTCCTGCAGGCAGATACTCTTGATTTCACAAGAGGTTCATGTCGTGAAAGCCCTGAGCTGGAAGGGCCTTTATCATTGTCTAGTCCACTGGTTCTTGTCCTGGCTACACATAGAACATCTTGAGCAGGGGCCCAGCCCAATGGAACAAGATCCTCTGGGGTGCAGCTCAGGCCCTGGGATTTTCCCAAAACTCCCCAAGTGATTCTAATGTGCAAACTTGGTTGAAAAACTTCGGTCTTACCCAACCTATCAATTACAAATGGGGAAACTGAGGCCCTAATTAATTCATAAAGGCAGAAATCAGCAAGCATTGTAAAAGCCAGCTACTAAATATTGTCAACTTTGCAGGCCATATGGTTTCTGTTGATGCAGTCTTCCTGTTTGAGGCAGTGTCTATAACATACTCTACTTCTGTAGAAGTTAAATAAATACCTTTATGTAAGTTAAGACAAGCATCTTAGTGTACATACTCTTAATCTAGAGCACGGAAATGTTCATTATCTGTGTTCTTATGAAAGGTCTTCATTTTGAAGATATTTATCGAATTTAAGATAATAATAATCACGATGTCTCTGTTCTACTAAAGTAATAAGCCAGTCAATAATATTTCTATCCAAGAGATTTTTTCAACTGGAAAGTCAGAAAATAGGATGATGTGATCAGATCACCCAAGCAAAAAGGAAAAAAAAGAAAAAACATTCTGCTAAGGAAAATGGGATCTGAGTTTCTTTTCAACCAGTGAAGAAATCAGTTGCAAATCTCTAATTCTTTATCATTGTGCTGATGACTCATGAAGGGATATTGTATTCAGATTTCTTTTGAATAAATCTGAGCAAATTTTAATATTATATCTAATAGCTAGAGATGCCTCCTAAGAGTCCTTGGGAGTGACCATGGAGTAAGGCCGAGGTGGTGGAAATAAAGCCATCACAATTAATGTGAAGAGTTATGTGTTTGGCTCTTATGACAATGTCGGTCTTTTCCACTGTTTGTCTAGTCCTTCCTCCAAAATGCGCTCATAAAAATAGGTTTCTTGGAAGGTTAAAAAGCCATTGAATCTGGTCATTTTCCTTGGAGATTGATTTATTTATATTTGATAGTTACCTACATATTTATATTTTTCAGAGAAGATGACTCTATCTCTTCCATTTTGTGTCTAAACAATACATTTGATAAAAGTGCTTCCTGTACTGAAAAAATTACTGTCATATTTACAATGATAAAATAGCTTTCTGTCAATGATTTCTCTGAATGAATAAACAATAGAGACGGTGAAACAAAATCAAATTTGTTTCCCACAGGAATATCCCTTATCCATCTCTATGATCCCCCTCTTTATGATGCCCTCCCCTCCTCTCTATGCTGCCCCACAGATGTGAGGACAGCTGTGTCTAAATTTCCTTTCTCTACTTTGCTCACTCCACCCTAGTAAAACTCCACTACTGCCTTAGTATTTGATTCTTGAGGCTCAAGGAGGGTCATTTTTCCAGTACTGTTGAGAGTTATATAGCCCTAAGCGATTTTATGAAATAAAGTGTTCTAAAGGAGTGTTCTAGAAGATGAGTGATATGAGTTAATACCAAGTGTTTCTTCTGACGAGGAAATGTTAGGTGATAAGACAGTTGCTGAAGGTTGAACCGATCCTTATCTAGGTAAGCTCTACACATGACGTGATCTTAATAGGATGGACAAAAGGCGTAGAAAATATTATAAAAATGGGTTTGTTTGTTTCACGCTATCATTGAACAAACAGCTATAAAGAAGACAGAGTGTGGTCATTGAATGCCACTAAACCCTTGAATGATGAATTATAATTGCTGAAATTCAAATAATTTTCTTGAAACAAAAACAAAACTTTCAGAACGTGGTTTTTTTCCCCAAAATTGAGGCAATTGTTTTTCATTTTACTGTTGCTAAATATTGGTTTGTTTGGAGTTTTTTTTGCTGTTACTGCTTAAAGAATAATTACTACCTTAAAATATTTTTAAAAATTTTCCTAAGTAATAAACTCCATGCAATAAAAGACAAGAAGCAGAGAGCATAGTGCCAGAACATTTCAGGCATGCCCAAAATGTCATGGCAGGATGGAGGAAGCAACCTCATGGCACCTGGCCATTTATCTTGTAAAGTCTTCAACTACCATTGGAAGTCCCTGTAGGACATGCTAATTGTTTGGGAGTTTCATTTAAAATACACTGGCAATATTCAACTTTTTTTTGAAAGTTCTGGAAATCTAAACAATAGGCTTATTCACATATATTATTTGTTTACTCCAGCAGCTAATACTGCCAAACAAAACGAAAGAAGAAAAAAAATAAAGAAAATATAAATATAAGAATCATAACCACTATAAACTGATAAACAAAACTTTTTAAAAAGCAATAAAATAAAATAACCTCAGACTTGTTTTTGAGCATTAAAGTAGCATTATTTAGGATGTGTTTCTTTCTCCGCTCCTTCATTCAGAAATAATCATCTTGTTACCATAGGCACACGTCCGATTTTGAAGATGTTTACCAGAGGCTTTTCCCTCCCTTTTAATTTTATGGCCCAAATATTGGTGTGACTTTCATCCTTTTGGTGGGCAAAGGGATTACTAGATGCACTGAAAGAAAATGAGCCTTTCTATGATTGTAGACTACAGAAAGGGTAAAGAACATTATTTTATTTCTTATTTCAATCGTGTATGACAAAAGACACAGGCTTCCAAAATTACCTTCCGAGTTTGTCAACCTGTATCATGATAGCCTACTATGTGTTGAAAGTCTCATTCATCTGGGCTCAAGATTCCACATTTTTAAAGAAAGAGAGGCTGGAACTTTCCATAATGTTCTCTACCTTAAGTTTCACAAACACACTTGTATCCAGATATTTTTTCTTGTTAAAATCCTGAAGTAAGTCAAAGTATACATATGTAATGATCTAAAACTTAATTTGAAAGGAAACAAGGAAAACTTAATTTCCACAAAATAGAGTTTATAATTATGTTCCATTTTTACTATATAGGACAGCACGATTTTTTCACTTGGTCTGAATTTGTCTAATTAGCTTTTCCTTACAAATTTGAATCCAAACCTTCATCAGGCTAAATAGATCTCCCTGTGATTGATAGAGACCTAAATAAGAATTAACCCATGATAAAAGTTTGCAGGAAACCTGTGGTATTAAAAGGATGATGCCATGGAATACGATCTATATTTCTCCTCTTAAGTTGGATTCAGTCCCATTATTGTTTATGAAACTCTAAAATAGGTCAATGGCTCAGAGTTGGTTTTATTTAGAGTCAGTGGGATGTTAAAATGGAACAATATTTCCCTTCTTCTGAAAAGTCTTCTGATGAAGATTACAATTCATGGTAGAAAAGCATTTCCCAAATTAGAGTCTTTTAATTAATTCCTGATAAGCAGTTCCAAGCATGCCTTTTCCCAGACGAGGTCTTTCCTCATGGTGCAATTAATGTTGACTGCGATTTAGAATCCTCTTGCTTCTAACCAGTGTCACTTAGATAAAGAATCTTGCCTATTTGCTTTTCTCCTGTAAGTGTGTAACCTTGGAAATCCCAACCTTCCTTTTGAAGCACTGACTCTCTTTGATGTCTCCATTTGTCAAACCAGCACAACATGTTGTTACGTTATGAGTTATTTTCTGGAGATGTTGTTACAAGGGAGCAAAGAAATGAATGAAATGAGTTGTCTTTTTAGAGAATGATGCCATGAGAATCAAGACATAAATCTACTCCAGAAGTTGGATGTGTAGGGAGAGAACAGGCTTTGGAATCAAATGGAACTGGGCTGGGAGGCCCAGCTCCAGCATTTACTAGCTGTGTGAACTTGGGAAAGTGAGCCTATCTAAGTATATTTCTCCATCAATAAAGATCGGGGTAATAATACATTCCTTCTAGCATTATTAAAGGCACTAGAGATAAAATATGCAAAATACTTGGCACATAGTATATGTTCAATAAACGGTAGCTGCTGTTATCATTACTACTACTACTTCTGCTATGGCTGTTACTACTACTAGTATACTCCTAGTATTACCATTACTATTATGACTCCTATTGAGTGAGGAGGGCTGTGTGCAAAGAGGAATCACCTCTTCCAGTTCTAAACAAATGAGTCATTACTTCGTCCTAGCTCACTTTCTAGCTGGGATAGGAGAATGACCAAGTGCTTTGGAATTAGATAAACTCAAGAGTAACTTATGGAGAATAATAGAACCATAGAGGATGTGAGAACCTGAGTATGTTCCCAATGCTGAGTTTATGTGGCTGTGAAAATTGTTTTTCTGAAATCGAATATTGTCAAAGATGTTGAGATTTATCTCATGGTCAATATTTGATCTTTTGAAGCTGGCAAATACTTAACACACTTCAAATTGCATTAGAAGTATATGGACTTTGTTGTGTGAATGTTATCGTGAACATGTCTATACCAGCAAGTGTGTCATATGGGGAAGATTATCATATGTTTGGTACATGGTACTTGAACTAAAACTTCCACCTAATGAGCTGGAATTGAATTGCACTAAAAATTGTTTTTTTTTTAATCCAAAAGAAAATTAAATTCAAATGTAATTATGTGCCTTCCAATGTGACATGGTTGGAGTATCTTTGCAATGTTTTGAGTTTGAAGTAGAGTGGAATGGAGTACCTCAGTTACTCCGACCACCAATGTCCATAAGTTTTCCAATGCAATTCAAACATCTATTAATCCTACTCGATGTTTGGGTGGCAAGACACTAACATTAGCACAAAGATACCTTTGTCATTAAGGAGGTTACTATCCAGTAAGCTTAGCTGCTATATTTAATCTATGATCATTTTTAAAATTTTACTTTTCATTATAGACTCGTATTATAGTTGAAGGAAAGAAAGTATTTAGAGCAGCAAAGTTACAAGTTCAATCCTTTATTCTTCAGCTTTTTGTTTAGACACTATTTCTGATGTTAATTACCTCATTAATTAAGTCTTAAATTCCCCACCCCAGCCCTCATCATGACTCTTTCATTTCTTACAACTAGCAGACATTGGTAAATAATGAACTACAACATTTTTTAAGGTCTTGAGCATTTATTCCAACAGCACAAGTACCCTATGGAGACATTGTATACACTAGTAGCAATGAGCAAATGTTTCTTTTATTTTTATAATTGTTTTGGAAAACCATATGATTGCCAAAGACAGCATACACATGGTCAATTTGGATTCATCCCAGCCTTTAAAAATATCTGCAAAACACATTAACGGTTGTAATGTATACAGTTGAGGATTTGGGGGTTTTTTTTTGTTGTTGTTGTTAACATGCCTTCCAGCTGTACATTTGTAATGTTTAATTTAGATGAAAATTCTCTGAAGGATTTAATTGATATGATGCAGAAGTTTGTTAACCATTTTAAATGATCATTGATTTTGCCAAATTCCCTTCTATGCCGTCAGAACACTGTCCACACTAGCTTCCATTAGTGGTGATAAAACCCCTGATAAATTTGACTCTTAAGTCAAATGGTAAATTGGCTGCCTGGAAATAAATGAACCACAGTCCTGGGGAGTCTGATTAGGCCTGGAAAATCTAGTGGAAATACCCAGCTATGGAGATTCCCAAAAGTCTTTGAAGTAAAGTGTTTCTCTCTTAAAGCCCCTACCCTCCCACCCACCTCCCACATTCCTCTATCTGACTCTTCATTTATTCTACCTGTGCTCAGAAAATTCACACGGGATTTTTATTTTGTGACTTGAACTCGTTTTTGCAATTTCCTTTTACATTTCTGGGATGCTTCTTAAAATGGACACTAAACTACAATTCCAGGCTTATGTGTTTAGGAGATACTTTACTGTACTATAAAATGCAATAATGTAAAACTGCTTTAGTGTCCTCATTTTTAAACCCTCATTGTGCTTTAGGACTAAAGGAAAGAAAATGCTTGTCAATTGACAACAACTTCTTGTTTTTCAGTCTTGATATATGTAATTGATTATCAAAAGCGATGGCATGCGCATAGCCTGCTTCAGAGTACACTGAAAAATATTTTCTTCAGATTCAAGTTTTAAAGTTAGTGATTTCAGATGTTGAGAAGTTGTAATAGCCAACTGTGAATTACTGAGGGAAAACGTGTTGCCAGCACTTGAACTCAGTATTTTCTGTTTGTCTGTAATCCAAAAACAAGTGTCTACTAATTTCATCTGCTAATTTGAAACAGCAACTTTCCAGGCAAAGAGTAGAAGTTGTAGCCCTGAGAGTCAGGCCTTTCTTTTCTGCACGTGTATAGAAGAGAATTAGGGGTTTTGGCAGAGAATGAGACAAATAGGCCTATTGCCTTTGATATCTTCTGTAGAACGTCAGAATGCCAAGTAATTGGATCCTTTCAGAAGGCTCTCAATAGAATCAGAAGTGCCCATCTAAAAGAACTGGAAAAACGTCCAACTCTCGGGCAGCACCAGCGTAGTTCTGTAATCTGAGAACATTCTGCACCCCCTAAATTCATTCTCAAGATTTGGGACTAAAGTGTCAAATTATTTTCCCAAACTCTGTACGAGCCCTAATTCACCTACCCTCTCATCCATCTGCCCACTCGCCTACTCACTCATCCACCCATCTGCCCATTTCTTTAGCAAATATTTGTTGTGTTTTCTGTTTGTCTGTAATCCAAAAACAAGTGTCTACTAATTTCATCTGCTAACTTGTGACAGAAACTTTCCAGGCAAAGAGTAGAAGATGTAGCCCTGGGAGTGAGGCCTTTCTTTTCAGCATGTGTACAGAAGAGAATTAGCAGCAAGCATGGTATTAGCTACTTTGAATCCAATGGGGAAAAAGAGAGACAGGAGTCCTGTCCTAATGATGCTTTCCTTCTAAGGGAGTTCACGAGTCTTTTCTACCTAAAGTCCTGTAACTACTATAAGAAGAGGTAGAGAGAACCTCAGTATGTGTTACTAGAGAACATTGGCACTGGTCAATTTAGCATTCACCAAATTGACTATTTGGGTGGGATTCTCATTAGCCACACCATAAATTCAACTTGGATGGAACCATCTAAATTGGAATAATAGACCTTCATGATCTATGACTCCGAGGATTGAGATACTGGGTCTCAGATGATCAAGGACAAACTGATTTTCATACTTTGAAGCAATGCTTCCGAGTCTATAATTGAGCTAGTTCAGCTCTGAACCTATTTCTATGAACTGCAGAGCATTCTGTGGACAGCAGCTAAAACCATTTGTGTGGAATACTAAGAGCCCAGTTAACAGACTATGGTCACAGGCAGAACTCTTGGGACTAATTTCATAAGTACTTGATGCTATGAAGAATTTGGGAATTTCCCGGAGCTTGGAACCTTGCAAAGGCCTTCTAAAGGGGTCTACTCTCTAAAGGTCTGCAGGCAGCACGCAGGGGTCTGCCTCTGTCTGAGCTTCCATTCCCATCTAATAAAGCACTTGGCACTATGGTGGTGAACAGAGGCCCAATCACTCTGTTATCCATACAGCAAGAGTGTAATAGAGCCACTTCTGGTGTTGCTCTCTCCAATAACTGCTGGCCCTGAGTTCCTCTGTAAAGTCTCAATAACTAAATGGTCATTAAGATTCATGTAAATCTGGATTCCACAAGGAGCCAGGAACCCACATACCTACTATCTTTCAGCCTCCCTCTGACCCCAGAGGCTGGCTGTAGCCAGAATCAAACTCTTTGGCATCCCATCCTAGAGTGGGCTCCTAAGGGGCTCTCTTTTCTTGGCCTAGGATTTTGTCTAGGAGTAGCATACTCTGTGGGAGCTAGAGACCAAGAGCAAGAGTATCAAATTCTCTAGCAATATCATTCCATCTTGACAAAACAAAACATGCCTTTCTGATTGGTACACCTCCAAGCTGTTGCACGTATATATTGTGGCATAAATGTAAACCTCTTCCAGGGTACTTCAAGTTACTGTTGTATCCCGAGCACCAAAGATGCCATTTTTCATTAAACCAACATGAAGGTCCCCTTAGATACTTTTTTTTTTAATTTTAAAATTTGTGATTGTTTGGTTGTTGGGAAAACTATACTTGCAAATAGTGTTAATTTTCAAGAAACAGGTTCAATGGTAAAATTCAGGAAACCATTATAATCAAGTTTAATCATGAAGAGAAAGTTAAATATGTGGCTCAGTCTTTTTAGTTATCATTATGTAAAATAGAATAAGATTGCAAAGAAAAATCAAATAAAAGAGTAAAAATCACAGTGCTAACATGTGGTTGAAGCAATATTGGAGGTCACAGGTAGTGTAAATTCTCTGATTATTACCAGACAGAGGTGAGCTTTATTTTAGGGAGATGGATCATTATTAAGTCATCCGTCTGATCTAGAGCCAGCAGCACAATCTAATGATTTCATTCCTGGATTACTTTTAATATACAGAATTAAAGCTGTATGGGAAGCATTTGCTATTATTTTAGTAGTACAGTTTCCTCCTAAATTGCTTTTGTTAAGTAAAATAATGTTGCATTGGAAGAGAGTATGTATTGTCTTAGTAATGCTTCACAATTCCTTGTCTTACATTTCAATAAATCATCTTACACCTGTCAGCACGTATAGTCTAAGATTTATTGCCTGATCCATTGTGTAGTAGATAGCTCCTTGGCCAGAGAGCAATTTCTGAAACTAATTTAATCAAAGTGTTTTTATAATACTATAGTGAACTCCAGCTTCATGTCTCAAATATGTATTGATGTCTTCGGAAATGTATGATTTAATCTTATCCGATTTTGAAATAGAATTAAGATTTGGCTTTATGTGATTTCTCTTATAGATAAGAAACTTTTAGTTGCATTAATATTATTCATGTCCTCTTTATCGAGTAAGCATTTACTGGTGCCTCTGTTTGCACAGCTAGCCCTTTTCTAGATTCTGAGATGCTGTGGGGGAACGAAAAAAATTCTAAGTTGGTGGAAAGACACAACCAAAGGCTCAGAAGGAGCAACTGACATGGCAGTTATTAGCCGTAAGGAATCCAGTTTAGCTGAAGTTGAGTGTTCATTTTGCAGGGCAGTGGTAATTATAGCTGGCTTCTACTGAGGAAATTCTAAACCTACTATAGTTTTGAGGCCTTTCATGCCAACTCAGGAGTTTGAACTTGATCCTTTAAGACCGGAGCACAGCTTTTGGACTTTGGAGAATGTGGTAGGCTAGTAATACAAGCTTACTGGAAAGATTACTTTGGTGACCGTGTGTGGACCTGCTTGGCTGAGCAAAAATTAGAGGAATGAAAACCAGCAATTCATGGAAGGAGATGATTAGAGTGGTAACCTTGGGAAGAAAAGGGAAGGCTGAAGCCAACAGGTCTTTTAATGAACAACCAAACAACCTTAGAGAGTGATTAATAGAAGGCTTGAAGGAGAGGTCAAAGCTTAAGATTATGTTGCGGTTCTCACCTGGAGAATGGTAATATCCTTCGTAAAGACTAGAAAATGGGAAGAAATTTCAAAGGGGCAGAGGATGCAGTTAAGAAAGTTGAGTTAAAATAACAGGAGATCATCAAAGGTAAAAGTTGGTATAGAGGTGGGAATGAGAGACCAAAGTTTAGGTCAGAGTTGAGATCTGAGATCGAAATTTGAATATTATCAGGACAGAGGAGAGAGTTGAAGCTATTGAAGAGTACTCGTTTGCTGAGTGAGTATGTATATATGAAGTCACTGTTTTGTCATAATTGTTTGGAGATGAAAAGAACATGTTCTGGTGAAAAATTCATGTGCAGACAAAATTACAAGGTGCTACAGTCTGCCTTTCATTATAGTAAATGTGTTTGATTCGAGAATGTATTCATTAGCTATATAAGTGACACTTCATTCAAATAAAAGTAACGCATTGGAGAAAGAAAATGGTTAGTGGAAAGCCACGATATGATTTACTATTGCCATTTAATTATTGAGCTGTCTCTGATGTCACATGTTAACATCCTGCCTCCCTGGAGTGTCCTATCATAGGGGTCATCCAAGGTCACAGATATTTGAAAATCAAATGACGAAAGTCACACTAAAAAGTCCTGAGCAAAGTTTAACATGTTTGCTTTCAGCTTGATACATTTTGTGTCAAGCCAAATCTTAAAGAGGTGTACTGACTCCAACCAATGGGGGGGCATTATTTTTTCATCATAAACAGATGAGTTTGGGTCTTTTGCTGGCTGACTGCCCTCTCCCCCTTTCAACACCACTTAAAAATTTTTTTAAAACAGCATTTATAAGTAATTGAGAATACACTTGGGCAACTTCAACAAGACTGTTTTTTTTTTCCGAAACATTCTGAACATCTGAGTTCTATCTATGTTTTTATTTAAAAAAGCAATTCAGAGTTGCCAGTGGTGATGGGGTAAAAAGCATGATTGAGTGAGGTGCACATCCATTCTCCATCCTTCCCTCAACCATGACATTGGGTCATAGCCCCCCACCTCCCAAATTCTCTGGCCCTGCCTTGTTTCTCTTATGCCTTGGCTAGCACCCTCTTCCATTCCTGCTTCCTGTTCCCCAATTTAGACTGAAGGAACTAGGGAAAGGCACAAGAATAGAGCCTGATAACAAAGACTGAGTAATAGGACACAGTGTCCACGAAAAGGGGAGGATGGAAAGAGCAGCACAGGGATCTCTTACCTCCTACTTAGCTTCTCCTCTCTGTAAAAATTTTAAACCCCACACACTGACGGATGTTACAACATTCAAGTTAAATGGTTCTCAAACTTTAGTACTCATCAGAATCCTCAGGAGGGCTTATTAAATCACAGGTTGCTGGGCCCCACCTCTACAGTTTCTGATTCAGCAGGTCTGGGGCGTGTGGGGCCCAAGAATTTGCCTTCCCAACCGGCTTCTGGGGAGGCTGCTGCTGCTGGTCCACACTACATTTTGAGAACTTCTGGTTTTCATTCTAGACTCGACAGACAAGACAAGATGAGACTTTGTAATTCGTAATTGGTATAACTGGCAAGTCTCCTCCCAGTTCTCTGAATATTGGACAGTTTTCTCTCAGTAGGTTAGAAGCAAATGGCTTAAAATATTTTTGTAAGTGATGTTTGTTCTTTGACTTCCTCTTTAGCAAAACATTGTCTGTGGAAACTAAAATATATTCCAGGGAAATGAGTTAGTTCATTTCTGAAATACGTTGACCCTTAAATTGTCTTTAGTCATGTATACACAAACCAAGTCTGGGAAAATGGCTTGATCGTTTTTTTGTAAAGTACCGCAAATTAAATAATTAACTCTTCAGATTTTTTTTTCCTAGCAGACAGGTGGCCATCCGTCAAAGAAACAGATTACTATGGACAAAGATGGAAGGAATTAAATGTTATCACTGTGGTTTCCATTGTTGCAAATATTTGCATTTTACCTTTCAGACTACAGAGGAGTTTCTGGCCTTCAGGGGAATTGTGTTACCTGAGTGGACCTTTAAAAGAATTTGGGTAGGGCAGTAAATCTATTCTTTTGTCATCAGAGTTCTTAATTTTTTTTCCCTAAATCTTTGATTTACCGTATAAAAAATCTTGTTGAATTATAAACATCTGTAGTGTACTTCTCTTACATTTCTGGTGAAATAATTAGTGTTAAAAATCAAAAAACCAAATTTGTATGTTTCTAATACTATTGCAAAATATAAATTGAGGTGACGAATCAGGAGTTCTTTTTACACATCAGGAATGTTTGAATGATTCAACAAAGCATTCCCCTATATTTTCAAGTCAAAAAAGCCCTCTAAATTTCTTAACAGTAAGAATCAGTGTTTCCTGCAAGGCACTGTTTTAGTAATGTTCCTGGGATTTCCTATGATAAATTCACACTTCTAGCTACACCTATAGATAATTTTCTTCCTGTACTTATTATATAAAATGCTGTATTACAAAAGTATTCCTTTTACTCTTAATAAATCTTAAAGTGTAAAACTAGTAAATTGAATAAATTATTAATTTTTGTTCACTGTTATCACTGATCCAACGACTTAGCAACCTGATTTCTCAATTTTGAGCAATAGTTCTCACACCTGGTTGCACATTAGTCTCTCCTGAGGAGTTTTAAAGATCCCAATCCCTGGACCTCACCCCAGTCTAAGTAATTCAGACTCTCTGGTTGGGAAGGTGGTGTAGACTGAGCATGGTAGCTGTACAGTTCCCCAGGTGATTGCAGTGTAGAGGCCAGGGTGGGAACCACTCACCCAGTGGATGGTCGTCATCTTGCTTCCGTTCTTCCATAACTTCCACATTTCTTTAATTTCAAGTCAATCAAAATCACCTTGATTGTACAAAGACAGCATCAGTCCCAGTAAATGCGGAGGAAATGGCTGAGTGAAGGTGGTGAAGTCGGGGACGAAGGATGCAATGAATGCAAGGAAAGGGGATAAGATCAAAATTATTCAATCTCTGAGTGATGGAGGAAGTAAAGCTTGAAGTGACATATACAAACAACGTGTATGACATCCATCAATATCAGGGGATTTTATAGCCATTAATTATCCAGTGCTCTAAGCCCCGCTTTGAGGTGTAGTTTATGGTTAAGGAAAAAAGAGACCGAGGAAAATAAGATTGATGGAAACAGCAATCAGTGAGTAATTCCACATTCGCTGTGCACTTACACCCCAACACTTTATACTAATTCACAAAATGGAAAGAACTGACTAATCTTCGTGCTGGGCTTTCTTTACTCCCTCTTGACCATGTTCTTCCTACAGCAACCTTGATCCAGTGTAAGATCCTTTCTCACTCTTTCCCAGGCTGAATCTTCTGCTTCTCTGAACAAAAGTTGACAGAGGAATTTATTCAGACCTTGCATTTTTCCCATGACTTAAAGCTATTTTTTTTCTTTTATTAGTTAAAAATTATCTTGGTAGCCAACAAAAGAAAGTCTTCTTTAGAATTTTGAGTACGTGAATGATTGAAATTTTAGGCTTACCTCCTACACTCTCATAGTAGGGGTTGAAAAGTTAAGCAAATTGAATTACATTGAAATTTTAAAATGGTTTGGACCAACAGAGAAAATGCTCTATTAATTAATAAAAAGTGTTCAGATTATTAAAAAAAGATGTTTTTATTTTTTTAAGGAGACAGCAATTTTCGGTAGAGGGCCAGTACTCGACTCTGTCATTGTGGCTCAAAAGCAGCAGCAAACAACCCATAAATGAATACGAGTGTCTATGTTCCCATAAAACTTTGTAGACACAGAAATTTGAATTTCATGCACTTTTCGTGTGTCACAAAATTTTATCCTTTTGATTTTTTTTAATCATTTAAATTACATTTAAAAATGTAAAAACCATTCTTAGCTGGCAAACCATACAGAAACAGGCAGCGGGCAGGATTTGGCTTGTGGGCTGTAGTTTGGCAACCCCTGGTTTAGGAGATTAAATATTTCCCCAACTTGAAAGCTTTCATTTGAGCAAAAATAATTAACTATTATTAGTCTGTTTTCCAATATTCCCATAATCCTTTCATCATCTAATTCTTAACTGACAAATTGGTCATCTCTCTTGAGTCAACTCCATGTATATGCTGTGGCAGCCCAGAGTGCTGTGTTGAGAAGGATTCAGAAGCTGAATAGGGGCAAACAAGCAGAGAGAGGCAGCAGGAGAGCTGCTGTCTTTTGATAAAAGTTATAGTTATTTTCTCTGATACTTTTCTCTCCAGGGATAAATTTTGCAATGGAGAGCATTATTTTTAAGTTAGAGATTTTCAAGTGTTCCTAGCAGTCCTGCTTCCTTCACTCAATATTGATTCTCAAAACTGACAAATGTGTTTATTAGTCAGTTGCTCACCTCTCTTATTATAGGCAGAAATAAGGCTCGGGTGAGGAGTGAACTAGAAACACCATTCACATATTTAATACCTGGAAATAAGCAGTTGTCGCTGGATCTTCTGAAATTATAAGTAAATGAATATAACTATATGAAGATACTTACTTCTCTCCATTAAAATTTGAAGGCTCTTCTAGACCATAAACAATATTTAAAAATTATTCTCTGTATATTATTGACTACCAGATTAGAATAATAAACATTGAACTTTTGACGATGGAATTTATAAGTATATAGAGCAGAATATGTGGAGTTAATATAGAAATAGCAAATAAAACCTGACAAGGTAAATACAGTATCGCATATCAAAATGGCTTAAATTGTAGTCCGTGGAACACTAGACTTAAATTTGTATGCAGATTGGGTTTTATTATGTTTCTGAAGTTCCCTGGGCAACCTGTCTTGCTAGGGCATTTGGAAATGTTAACCATCATAACCAATGAAAAGGGGCATTAAAAAATAAAACTGGCATAAATCACACGTGTTTGCGGTCTGTCATAAGTTGAACCTGAAGATAGCCTTAAACTCCTGCAATGTAATTAAAACATCTCAAGGGTTTAGTTACATATAAAGAATTTATGCTTTTATGCAGGTGGCATGTGTTAATACAGGTATGTTTTCATATTAAGGATTGTGATTAAAGTTTCTTAGAAGAAAATATACGGATTGTGGCACTCAACGTGTTCATATCCTGATCGTGCAGGAGTGGTGGTGTTGGGTGTCAGGGCTACGAACACAGTTCCTGAATGTCGCCCTGAATATTATGGACTGAAACAAGCCAGATTTGTGTTTGCCTTGAAAGGTATCCAGACTTAATATTATACTTTAAAGACATTCTGAAGCATTGACTTCGGAATAAGAGCAAACATTCTTTAAGGCCTGGACAAACCCGAAAGGAATTACTGAAATCTCCTGTTTCAGGCATACATTTTAATAGTAGTGCTCAATGACAAGTCATTAATTCCCTGCAACCTGACTCTTAGGTACAGGTCTCCAAAGGCTAAAATTAGGGGTATTTTTGTCTGCTTACCTTGCTATTTGCTTGGGTATCAGCGTATGTAGAAATACAAAGCTCATCTGTGAAGTTCGATTTATTATTCTCAGCTGGTGTCCATATCCGTGCCTCAAGGCTTGTATTGAGGTTGGTGTCAAATCAGCTGTCCTGCAACAGATTGTTCAATTATCAACTTAAGTCTCACTAAAAACTATATAACGTGAAGGAGGTTGAGTATGGCTCCTTGAAAATGCATTACAAGTATATGCATTAAAAACAAAAATTATAGGAAAATTAATCATTCTTTCTGCATAAAGCATGTAGGGGAGCCTCATTCTTTAAGCAACACGTTTTACAACTTTGTCTTTCACGTATTTGACTTGCACCCAATCTTTTGCTTAATATTAAGAAACCAAATCTGCCTCCTTGCATCTTTATCTCTAGAAGGACCATCTTGAATTATTTATATTCCTCTTCTTTGGTGGTGATGGTGGGAGGGGAATGTTGAATTCCATCAAATAGTTGCACACTTACAAAAGCCTCATCTCTCTGGACAAAGAGCCTTAGCTCATCCTTTCCCTTCACAGAATAAGAGTACTGTGAAACAAACATGTGGAGAAGAGGTAATGAATTCAAGCTAGGAGCAACTTGACTTTGGTTTTAGATAGAATTTGAAATAGATGTGTCAATGGTAATTGCTAGACTATCTATTTATAGAAAACTGTGTTTATAAAAATTTGTTGAACAATGTAGTATTTGCCTTCCATCTGCCAGAAATCTTTTTTTTTTTTTTTTGGTGAGGAAGATCAGCCCTGAGCTAACATCTGCCAATCCTCCTCTTTTTTTTTTTTTCTTGCTAAGGAAGACTGGCCATGGGCTAACATCTGTGCCCATCTTCCTCCACTTTATATGGGACGCCGCCACAGCATGGCTTGCCAAGCGGTGCGTCGGTGCACGCCTGGGATCCAAACTGGCGAACCCCGGGCCGCTGCAGCGGAGCGCGTGCACTTAACCGCTAGCACCACCGGGCCGGCCCTGCCAGAAATCTTGTGGTCTGGTAGAGTTACATGGCATTCCTTCAGAATGCTTCTAAACTGTCAAGCCCTTCTTCTTGGGTTCAGACTCAATGTTCCCAATGAAAAAAGCCTGAATTGATAGAAAGCGTTGTTTTAACAATCTATAGTAGTTGTTTAAGGAACTAACTAGTTAGTTGATTACTACATTAGATTTCAGAAGAGTTGTCCAATGGATATTCCGTTTTCCTTGCTAATTATTCCCACGATGAATATTTGAGGATTCATAATGGGAAGGGACTAAGCAGTGATGGGTATACAGCAGGTACTCAATACATACTGTGCTTTGGTTATGCTCTCTCCTTGGTAGTAGAATTATTTCCTGCTATGCAGATGCATTCCAGAGGGAAGAGCATGTGCCCAGACCCAAGGAGGAGCTTGGCCTATGGGCCAAATCTCACTCACCACCTGTTTTTGTAAATAAAGTTTTATTGGAACACAGCCCTGCCCACCCGTTTACATATTGTCTATGGCTACTTTCTTCCTAAAACAGCGGCAGAATTGAGTAGTTGCAACAGAGAGCATATGGCCAACAAAGCCTAAAATATTTGCTCCCTGGCCCTTTGCGGAAAAAGTTTGCTGACCCCTGTTCTAGACTCTAATGCTGTGCTGTCCAAAATGTAGCCACTGGCTGCATCCAGCTGCATGTGTTATATGTGTAAAACATATACCTGATTCCAAAAACTTAGTAAAAAGAAAGAAAGAAAAAAATGTGAAATAGCTCATCAATTTTTAAATATTGATCACATGGTGAAATGATATTTTGGATATTGAGTTAAGCAAAATATATTGTTAAAATTAATTTTACCTGTTTCTTTTTACTTTTTTTTTTTTAACATGACTATTAGAAAATTTAAAATGTGACTCACATTTGTGGCTCACGTTATAGTTCTAATGACAGTGCTGGGTTAGAGCCTGGAATTTGGAGGACATGTGACCTATAGAAAAAGTTAGAAAGAGGGAAAATTGGGGAAGAGAAAAAAATCTGTGGTGTTTGCAAATATCTTTCAAAAGCAATAAAATCTTCTGTTACTTGGGCTATTCCTCATCAGAAGGAATACTCAAAAATAATGGATTAGGATGTCTATGGAAAAGGTTTTAGTTGAGTTCTCCCAGAAGAAGACCCTGACTCAGAATTCGAATTGGGAGGCGATCCAGGAAGCATCTGTAAGGGCGAGGGGAAGTGGGACAGAGAAGGGAAGGAAGTGGAAAGAGGCGTGGTCATTAGCAGGTTGTTGCTCTGGGCACCTGGGCTCCTCCCAGTTGAGCTTTCTGGGAGATCTGAGGGAACATGACTCAGAGTAGTCCCAACTGGGAGGTGAGGAAGCTGGGCTGTTCATCCACCAACAGCTGGTAGTTGCTGGTTGAGGGCTCCTGGGGGCGTCAACCTCCCCTTGTTCTCCCCAGCACCCCAGCCTGCCTTGCCTGGGGCCAGATGAAGCCCTGGAGCTGAAAGGAAAGGTGCTTGCAGCAAAAAGCCATCAGCAAGCTTGAGAATGGTGACTGCATGAGGCATGGTGTTGGACCCCTATAGTGTCTCATGACACCAAACTGAATGTTTTATCCTGTAATTCATGATTTCAACAAACATTTGTATAGTTCCTGGTGTATGTGTTCATTTTCTCCTCTGATCTTAACAATACCATAGATAGGTAGATTTATGGTTATCCACACATCGTGGATGGGAAAACTGAGCCCGAGAGTCATTTGTCCAGGAGAATTCAACTCAAATGGTAGCCCCAGTATCCTCACTCTGCGTGTGTGGTCACTCATGCCTGACTCCTTGGATTTCTACAAAGCTCAGCTCCATAAGGAGATGTAAATATATTGACGTTTTTGAGGTGAGAACAGGAAACTAAAACTATTTTTTTTTGTACTCTGTAGAATTCCTTAGATATCCATAGGGAAGTAGATACTTATATCCACTTAGTCCCAAGACTCTTATGCCAAAAAATATTATCTCTCTTTTGCACAAAGCACAGTCAAAATCAAGAGGTTATAGGACCTGCTGACTGCCACACAGGATGTTAGTGATACAGTTAAATTCTAGAAAACTCCACAGAAGTCCCTGTGGTGGAAGCTTATGGATGCATGGTTTATTGAAGACAGGATTTTGTTACCTTCCCATTACCCAGCTCTCTTCAAAAGTGTTGTCAGTCCCTTTGGTACCTCTTGGAAACAAATCTCTCTCCCAGCTTCATTTCCCTTTATTATACTTCTAAGTGACTCAGTAATTCTTTGTGGACTTCAGTAACACTTGTACTATTTAAATTTGAATAACCCCAAAGGATCCAGATAGGTCAATGTGTTTAAACCACAGGCTTTAGTCTGCATATTAGTTGATTAAAAACAGATTTTATACGTGATGTGTACTTAATAAAGGGAGGGGAAAGCAAGCAGATGTTTGTAAATCGAAATGTGTTAGATTATATTTATTTGGCTCTCTCTTGCTGACTAGCTTTAAAAAAGTTATACCTATGACAATTGAACTGTAAACAGTTAGATGATGTATTTCCCTAGAAATTTCCTGCTCTGAAGGGTCAGCCAAAAAAAAAAGTAAAAGGATTCCCTAAGATTAACATACCAAAAGAAGTTGACAAATATACCATAAAGTAGTCATATCTAAATCAAGGATATTGAATAATGGAATGCCTCAAAATTATTCTCTAGTCTCTGACCTAAAGTGATTAGTGGTTGCAATTCATTTAATCTAAACAGTGAAACTTTTGGCTTTTGTTATCATTGTTGTTAAGAGCTTTGAAAGCAAGTTTTTCTTTGATGCAAACATGAGATCATTAAGTTCCACCTAAATCACTCTGTCTGGTTCATTCTCTGGCTTTTTGTTGTATCCTATTCTTTAAGTGAGAAACAGTCATTTTTCTCCTTTAAAATATTTATATGTGAGACGCTTTGAGTCTTTCAAAGCCCAAATTGAAGATTTCTTGTTGGTCTTCCAGTTCAGATGAAATATGCACAAAACCTCTCTGTGAATTCTGAACACATGAGAATTATAGATAAAATATTTCAGAGTGGATTTTAAAGAATAATAACCAAGCTTAAACATAAGTTGAAAGTCTCCAAGGATCAGAAATGAAAGGAGGTGCAGAACAGTGAGACAGCTGAAGCTGGGCTGCTCACGAGAAGTGGAGAGAAGATGGGGCAGTGGGGACCTGAGGGGAAACGTGGTGGAATGTATCCTGCACATGGCAGGAGCCTCAGACTGCCCCATACACCTGGAGGCCAGGCCTCCCTGTGTACACATGGGGCTTAAAGGGTGCCTCCCACCTCCTCTGGAATTGGAGCCAGACAGAATTCTCATGGAAGGAAGCAGAGGCACTGAGTCAAGCCAGGCTCTGTGCCTCTATGGCACATGGGTGTCTGAGGGAGTGCCCTCTCTGGGGAAACAACCTCAAGCCCTAACACCAGAGTGGGCACCTCATCTGGCTGAGCTATGTCAATCTCCAAATCACAGCACAGGGAACAAAGTTTACGTCAGATGAGCTGTCAGACAAAAATTATAAGACGCAGATAAAATCAGCTTCTTGGGAAACATTACCCAAACACAGGAAAATACGGAATTGCCTTTTCTCAAAAGAGCTTAAGAATAAGTAAGTGTGTTTAGTTCTCTTGAAATTATGAAAGAAGGAATTGCATCCTGGGAACAGGAACAGAAAGTAATTCAACAAGAAGAGAGAGATGTGATAAAGAACCTACTGGAAATGAAAAGTATGGTCATTGAAATAAAAAAATAGGCAATAGGATAAACACCAGATTAATAAGCATAACTTGTTTAAGAATGACCAAAGAGATTTCTGCTTCTGACCTATCCATTTTAAGCATTAAATAAAACTGATTCTTTTCCCAAATATACCTTTCTAAATCTAAAATTTAGGAAAGTAGAAAGAGTAAACATTTTTAGAAATAAATTTCACAGCATAATGAACTATTATCACCTTTATGAAATTGTTAATTTTCAAAATCCCCCTCATACTCTTTCCAAGTCCTTTTTCTCAGATGGCATTACAAATCCTAGATCTATTTTCTTTTCCATGAAATTTCCTTTTGTTCCATATCTTCACTGTGTTTGTGGAACTGTCTATATGTTAAAACACATAGTGCCCTCATCCTTTGCCCTCTCACACCACCCCCGATCTTGATATATGACATTGTTCTGTTCTCTGCCCGTGGAATACACTTCCCCGTGCTGACCTCCACCTCCATTCCATCTTCTCAAGAAATTCCCACTCTTGTTCACCAAAAACTCTCACCCATCCTTCCAGCCTCAGCGGAAAGACCGTGTCCTCTTGGAAACCTTCTGCAGGCAGCCCTGACTCTTCCCCTTCTCTGTTTACAGCATCTCTTTCCCAGTGGCATAGCCATCTCCTTGTGGACAGGGAGTAGATATTTTTATTTTTGTTTCCCTAGTACCTCTCTCAGAGTCTGACATACACTAGAAGCTCCATAAGTACTTGTATGAATAGATAAATAAATGAAGGATGGTGAAAAGGAAGAGCGTACATAATAAGAAGCAGTGGAGTACTCTTAATGAATCTTGTCCGCAACAGAGGGTTATTGTAGTTGAAAATAAGATTTAATAGTCATTGTGGGGAACTGTAAATTTGATGTTCTAAAGGAATAGGGAATAATTCTAGATTCTTAAGCAGGATAGTGACATGAAAAATGTAGCATTCAAGGACATTTGATCTGACATGGATAGGTTGATAGGCAAAGAATAGAAATGTACAATAAAATGTACTATGAGTGAGTAAACACGTATGGTGAGGACTTCTTATAAAAGCCTATAAATGGCTATAATGTCAGCAATAGTTGGACAGTTGAAACCCTCCTCCAAGGGATTGTTGACCTCAGCCTGCCCATAAGATGGTAAATCCTAAAAATCCAATAGTAGTTGATTTGATGTGAGAATATGTTCCTTATATTATTGCCATTTCTGATTCAGGTAAAGGAATAGAAATCCAGTTACCTCCTCTCTCTCTAGTTCACGACCTAGAAGTAACCTATAACTAATCATTCAGTTAAACATGCCTGAGTTAGTGCAAGAAGCAGGAACAAAAAGAATGAAATTTGAACATTTTTGAAAGTTTCTTTTATTTATTTATTTATTTTTTAATTTTTTGTTTATTGCAGTAACATTGGTTTATAACATTGTAAAAATTTCAGGTGTACATCATTGTACTTCTATTTCTGCATAGATTACATCATGTTCACCACCAAAATACTAATTACAACCCTTCACCACACACATGTACCGAATTATCCCTTTCACCCTCCTCCCTTCCCCCTTCCCCTCTGCTAACCACCAATCCAATCTCTGTCCCTATGTGTTTGTTTATTGTTGTTATTATCTACTACTTAATGAAGGAAATCATACGGTATTTGACCTTCTCCCTCTGACTTATTTCACTTTGCATTATACTCTCAATGTCCATCCATGTTGTCACAAATGGCTGGATTTCATCGTTTCTTATGGCTGAGTAGTATTCCATTGTGTATATATACCACAGCTTCTTTATCCATTCGTCCCTTGATGGGCACTTAGGTTGCTTCCAAGTCTTGGCTATTGTGAATAACGCTGCAATGAACACAGGGGTGCATGTACCTTTGCAAATTGGTGTTTTCAAGTTCTTTGGATAAATACCCAACAGTGGAATAGCTGGATCATATGGCAGTGCAAACTGGTCCAGCCACTATGGAAAACAGTATGGAGATTCCTCAAAAAATCAAGGATAGAACTACCATAAAAGTTTCTTTTAAATGTGACTTTTCAAAATCCAGTTTAAATCTATAAATATTTGAAACTGCATAGATTTCATTGAGGTTTCTGAAAAATGTATCAGTTTTTCCTGAGTCTGAGTAATTTTGTATGTACTAAAAGTATTAAAAGTATGCAGAATAATATTTTTCCCTCTCTTTTTTGAACAGCAAAACTTGGAAAGCAACCTCACCAGCCTTATTAAGAGGAACACGGAACTGGAGACCCTTTTGGCTAAACTCATCCAAACCTGTCAGCATGTTGAGGTGAGTATCTCTGTATGATATGTTTCGTATGGAAACTGCTGGATCAGTTTTTATACTCTGACCCTTTATATTTTTTAAATGGGAATCTTTTTAAAATTAGATCTTTTGCATAAGCCAAATATATCAGATGGATGAGATTGGAAGGAACTAGAACCTCAGAGGATCTCTCCCCATCCACTGCTTTGTCCTGCCCCCCACTCCCATCACAGCTCTCCCTGATCCAGCTTCACTTTGCATTCCTAATATTGTAGATTTTAATCACCCTTACAAAGAACAGCCAAAAAAAAACACTATTTAAAAGGTGTTGTATTAGTTTACTGGAGCTGCCATAACAAATTACCACAAACTCGGATGGCATAAAACAACAGAAATTTATTCTCTCCAGTTCTGGAGGCCAGAAGTCTGAAATCAAGGTGTTGGCAGGGCCACGCTGCCTCTGAAGGCTCTGGAGGGGGTCCTTCCTTACCTCTTCCCACCTTCTAGTGGTTCCAGGCAATTCTTGGAGTTCCTTGGCTTGTAGCTGCAGCTCTCTAATCTCTGCCTCTGTCGTCACTTGGCGTTCTCCCTGTGTGTCTCTGTGTCTGTGTCCAAATCTCCTTCTTACCAGTTGTTGGATAAGGGGCCACCGTACTCCAGTATGAACTCACTTGAACTTGATTACGTCTGCAAAGACCCTATTTCCAAATAAGGTTATAATACAGATACTGGGGGTTAGGACTTGGCCATATCTTTTGGTGGGGGGCAGAATTCAATCCGCTACATGTGTATATTAAATGCATCTTGGTTGTCAGATATGTTTCCATGAAATTGACCACAATTGCAGCATATTGGGATTAAGTCAAGAGTGTGCAGGCAGCAGTGACAACAAGGGCAAGTTACAGAACCCAGATCTTTCTAACCCTCTGCTTAGAATGGATTCGCTTTTGGCAATGCTCTCTCCAGGGAACATTTTGAGCTTTGTTGATTAAACAACATTGTAAATAATGAGGAACAAGCATAATGTTTTCATTATTGTAGGGTAAAGTGAATATGTAATTTAGGAATAAATGGATGACAAAATGGAATGATCCATGTGCTATATTTTATTTTTATGATGTGATGGCATTTGATGTTTAGGACAATAAGAAAGAATTATTTCTCTTCAGTAAAAAAAAATTACCTGTGTTTTATGGGGAAATCTTATAAATGCTTTATGGATTGGGTGATTATTTCATTCAATTTCAGCTAGTTACTTCTTAAGCATTAGTGTCTGGTTTCCATTATGGCCTATAGTGATTTCAGAGCAACTGTCTCGTTCCTCTGGCCTAAATTTACAAAATGCTATTCGTCCTAACATGTAAAATTACATTCTATAATGCTCAGTAATTTCAAATGATAGATAGATGTGTCATTCAAGAAATTTACAAGCAGATTTTATTTTTATTTTAATGGTTAGATATTTAGTTGAGATATAGGCTTTTTAAATAAAGCTATTACTGAATTGATTGTAGAAGACTTGCAAATAGACCCATACATGCTGTTAGAAGTTATTCTAGACAAGGAGTAAAGAATATTCATTCCTTTCACTGTTGCTATTTCTGTATAAATCCTTTGGGATGGAAAGAAATGTTTGTGGATGAGTAAATCTGGTATTTGAGAAATTTATTCTTGATAAATTAAAGAAAATTAATTATGAGTAGAAAAATAATGATACTAGCAATACCTATTTTTACATGTGTTCCCTTATTCATAATTATTAATATTCTCAAGGTATAATTTTAAAAAAAATTGAGAATCCAATTCTTATATAATAATCAAATGAGTCTACATTGAAGATTTATTTAACTCGTTGATGAAGGAAGCAGCAAGATGATAAAGCTGGCTTAAAGGAGGATATCGGAAACTGATATGCACAAACATTGAGGGAGGAGGGTAGTAGGGGGGTAAAAAAGCTAGAATAAGTTAGCTAAATTAGATGCAAAACTGGTTAGTGACCTAAACGGCAACATAGTCATAACATTTGGGCAAAATAAGTTTCATATCATCAGTTTTCTCTAATTTAACATTTAACTTGGCAGAGACTAAACCCTAGTCAATTGTAAATAGAAAGTCAAATTCTTACATCCCAACCTGGAGAGTCGGATGACCCTTCCCTAGGCTGACTTGATGGAGTATGCTCTAGTATGACACCAAAAGGGCTCCCAGTCTTCTTTTTGCCTTATTTCCAAGTTTTGGATAATTTAGCTTAACATGACTTTCTGCTCCTCTTGTTCTGGACACTGTTGATCTATGAGCTGTGTTCGCTAAATAAATATTTCTGGGTGAGGGTGTAAATAGTTGCCTGCAGTCGCTTATTTGGTTTGTTCAAGTGTCACGCTAGTTTGTTCATTCCGTTAGTGTGTATGGAGCATCCACTGTGTGTGTGTTGCACTATGCTAGGTGCCAAGGACCCTGCCCACAGGGACCTTACTATCTTGACTAAGACAAAAGAGCAGCTATGATACAATACAAAATAGAAAACTAATTGCCATAAGAGAAGTGTAGATTATATACTTTGGAATATCAGAGAAGCAAGAAATTTCTTTCAGCCAGGGGAGATAGTGCACAATCTGAGCCTGACTTCAAGAGTGGGTAACATTTGGGCATATGGAGGAATGGGTAAGGCACTGCTTATAGGGCAAACCAAGTCATGTGGATGGAAAAATGAAGAGTGTATGTACACAAAGCAAGTAGTTCATTCTGTAGAAATGGAAGGTGTGTGAGGGGGGATAAGTAGGAACTGGCTTTGGAGAGATGAGAGCTGGGTGGACTTGAATATTGCATCTGGGGCCGGCCCTGTGGCTTGGCGGTTGGGTGCACGCACTCCGCTGCTGGCAGCCCAGGTTCGGATCCCGGGCTCGCGCCGACCCGCGCTTCTCTGGCCATGCTGGTGCCGCGTCCCACATGTAGCGGCTGCAAGGATGTGCAGCTATGACATACGGCTATCTACTGGGGCTTTGGGGGGGGGAAATAAATAAATAAATAAAATATTTAAAAAAAAAAGTACTGGAAGAAATTTAAAAAATATATATTGCATCTGAATTTGAACTCTATTTGGTCTTGAAGATTTAGTGAGGATTCAAGGAACACAAGGACCTGTGTATTTTTCACAGTTACAATTGACATCCCTAACTCTTTCCAGGAAATGGTATTTTTGGTTATTGAGAAAATAATATGGATATCTTAGTGCAAAACGATTGCACGTCCAAGGAAGACATCACAGCACTAGTAAACTCCAAAAAGGTAGTGGAATTTGTAAGGCACCAGCATCACAGTCTTTTAAATCAGTGTAGTGGAAAAGAATTTCCTGGTTCACATCCTAGGTTCCTAGACTGTATTTCTTCCTTTTCCTCTTCCTGAAGGTGTCCTTGTATTCGGGTATGAGCATTCCTCGGGAAAATAGTCCCCATGCCAGCTGGAGCTAAAAAACTCAAAGCACAGAGGCAACTCGCAATTGTTGTAAATTAAATCAGTGAATTCCCACCGAATCCTGAGGAAATGCCACATCCTTATAAGTCCACACCTCCTTCCTGGGATTCACTTCTGCTTTTCGTTAGAATGAAAAGAGTTTGAAGGTCTCCCCCCATCCCCATTGTTTTCATAACTTGTTTTTAAAATGAGGGTGAGCAATGAAATGGCTTTTTGATAGTAAGTACCAAATCTTTTTAAAACTGGAGAATGGAGGGTGTGAAGGCCAAGACAATTTAGGACTTGGGAAGTAGAGGCATTGAAAGAGCAATATCAGGTAGACCCCCAAGAAATGTTAGTGTAATTTGGTGCCTGGAATTCTAAAAACTACTGGACTTTTAGCCACTGGGTTGTTTTCTTCAGGAGAGGATTACAGTAGAAAATTCCCTTGGGATGAGTTTGGAGTTAGTTATGTACGAGATGTAGGACAGGCTTACGAGAAGTGGTCAAAATTTGGGTCAGCTACAGAGCTTACAATTCTAGGCTGAATATGGACTATTTCTCTTCATCATCTCATCCTCCTCCCTGTTTTCTTTTAAAAATCAGAGGACTTAGTTTATTAGCTAAGCAAATACTTAGAATCACTGATGTATATCAAATTCTCCACACATTCTGAGACTCAGATTCTTTCACAGGGAATACAACACCTGGACACACAGTGGATGCTCATTTTGGGAATTACAGGTGACCAATGACTAAATCCACAGTGAGATGGTAAAGAAAAACTGCGAAAGGGTGGCTTATTGCCATAGCAGTTTGGAGAAGATAAAGGCTCAGCTGACCTCACCGACCTTGCCCAAGCTCATCCTAGAAGGGCATTCTCTAAGCCAGCATCCCGTCAAAATCCTGGCATTAGCTCCTTTGGCTTATCTTGCCTTCTTTGTAATCATTTTGTTTTTAATTCCTCTTGTCATTGCTTTTCACACTAAGTTTTTAAACTATTTTTTTTATTTTAATGGAAAATTTGCCCTCTTACTGGCTTTCTCTGAGTTTTTCCAGTGCTAGGTGGCATGTGGTGTGACAAACTTCTTGTAGGTAAATTAAGTGCCATTTAATTCAATTTTTGCTCAGATGTTGGGCTTTGTAAATCAAGGAGGAAGAGGGTGATGTGTTATGGTATCTTGTAAGAAACGGTGAAAATTGATTTTGGAAAACAAATGAGTGTCTGTAAAAGACTTTTTCAGCCATTCACCAAGCCCTAAAAGCCTTCAATTGTAAATTTTGAAATAAAGAAAAAAATCACTGGGTTAGAAAGGAAGATGAACCTTTATGTTTAAATTAATTTTGTTGTGCAAAGCATTCTCTCTCTATGGAAGCCTTGGCAATTACTTCATCTAGAGCCATTGGATGAAGACCAGCATCCGAACACCACACGTGCTGTTTGTGTCTTGTGGACAGCTATCTGATCTTGGATGATGTGTGTCCTGCTAAGGGCCAACTTGAATGTCCAAAGTTATAATCCATTGTCACTTGCAGATAAGGGTTAGATTCCCACCCCAGCTGAGCCCCTGTGAGAATGCTCTCAAGGTATAATTAGAATCAGATTCTGGGCCTCATTAAACCACATCAAGCAACACACAGTCATCTATGGCTCTCCATGTAAACGGTTCTGGAATGATGATAATGTGATCGTGCAAATATGGCAGCATTCAGAAATTAGATTATGATGAGCGACTTTGGTAAAGGCTGATCTCCCAAAGTCAAGTCTGAGGATTCCCAGAACAAAGGAGAAAAAGAACTCTCAGGCTGCACAGAACTTCATCTTCTCTGGAGAAGATTCATTTTTTGACTACTGCGTGTGTATAGTGGCTATGTATCCAGTTTACTACACCAAGTTTGCTAAAATTGACAAATCATGAAGCAAACTTAGCTTTTCTTGGTGGATATTAAATTTAACTGTTTATTAAAGTAGTATGTGACACATACTTGAATGTCTCCCCTTAGATTCAATGGTCTTGCCTTAAAAAAAACTGATTCATAAAAGGCATTGGATCCTATTACCTTCTTAGGTATATTCACGAAGAATAATGAGAAGACAAGACATCAGTAAAAAATCTTCCCGTATAGAGAAATAAGAGATTAATCTTATGAATGAATGAATATAAGGCTTAGTTACTTTGGTATTACTTTCAGAATAACATTCCCAAGTTTCAGCTTTGAAACCTTTTTTTAAACATGATCCAAACCTTTCATCATCTGCTATCATCTGCTGATCTTTCCAGTTTGGATGGAATGAACTATTGTGTCATATTCAGAATCCTATCAGGTGGCTTGGATTGGAGTATGATCACATGTACGTGCTTCTGAAGACAATCCCTCTGACATATTTGAATTTAGTAATGCAGATTTTCAAGACTAATGCTTAGATGTGAAATATAGTCAGCCTTAATTGGGGGCCCAATGGATAAGCAGTAGGAATGAAGAAAGAAGATGTGGTTTTATTATGGGGTTTCTCCCCATAATACAGGAACTCTTTGTCACGTCTCCCCTGCACTATCCAAACACAACCTCCTTGCCTTGAAATATTTAGATGCTTGGCTAGAGCAGCAGGGATGTTTCTGGCATGATATAAAGAATACTAAGAATGGGTTGTGACAATTTTTTTAAAAAATGGCCATTGTTGTTAGTTCTAACTCAACTTCACATGAGATGGTGGTAGTTGGTGGATCCAGATTAAGAGTCAGGTGCGGAGGAATGATCCCAGGTGAGAGGGTGACTGTCAGGTAGAAGATTGGGTCCCATTATTGAGTCCCATTCAGACGTAAACATGATCCCAACCATCAATCCATCATTTTGTTACTGAACCAACCTCTTTTGTTTCTTGGTCTTAATATCTAGTTTTAGTTCTTTTTCTCAATAAATGAATATAAAATTGCTTTTTATGATGATCAAGCTGAAGTTATCTCTGTATATAAGATGATTACAGATTATGAGAGAAACAGGACACATCTTTTACCTTCACTCAATTGACTTCCATTTGTAATTGCTAAATGTTGGAGGGAAAACTGAAGAGCTTTGTTCTAATTTTGAAATTCCCCAGCAAAATCGAGTCATGCATATAAAATGTTCGTTAACAAGAGTGCAATTGTAGCACTTGTTATTTTTGTTTGAAACAGAAATATGAAATTTTAAATTCAGCTATTTAAAAAGCCTGAGGCTACTACTGAATGTAAAAGGCTTTCAGTGAGGAGCAACACAAATAAAGATTTTTACAACCAAGTGAGGTAACTTCCCAGCCTAGGAATTTATGATAGAGCTTTTACTATGCTTTTAAAAGTTTTTTCACTAGGTAAAACATCAGGTTCACATATATGAGGTGATGAAAATTATCATAGTAACCTAATTCTCTACCCAGGCAAGCTCGGTATTGGGCTGTGATGAGTTCAAGGAAGCCTTCCATCTATTTACATAGGCTGGGAAGATGGCGCGTCGTCTATACTTGCAGGTGTAAAAGGATGAGATGATTACTGTATCGAGTGGTTACAATTCCATAACAAGGTATAGCCTGCGGTGTAGGGAAAGCAAAAGTGGTAGGACTTATGCAAATGTACATGAAAAACAATAATGACCACTTGACAAGGTCCTACCATCACTTCCTGATTTAATTATCCCACAAGCCTTTTGAGGTAAATGTCGTTCAAATAACCATAGAAATATGACTTGAAGCCAGGCATAACAAGAATCAGCCAGTAAAGAAAATGGATTGAATTCAATCAAGTAGTAAAGCAATTGGAGTGGTTAACTGAACGTCAGCTACCTAAACCAGGTGATAGAGTTGAAAGAGATGATTAAAAAGTTAGATTCCTAGGGGAATTCTCATGGTAAGAAACAATCCCATCTGCTGGGGAATTGGAAACCCTGTCCAACCCACCATAACAAGTCCCCGATGAGTATACATCTGTGGTACCAGTGAGCCTTCAGGTCTTGTGAATTATTCTCGAATCTTTGACCAGTAATCCTTGACCTGGTAACTTCAACTTCTTTGGGATGATCAATTTGCTTCTTTTAGTAAATAAAGTTCTTTTTTTTCCTCCTCCCCAAGAAGTTTAAGAATTATATGTAAAGATGAAGACCTAAATAATATCCATAAAATCAATATTTTGTGTTACAATTTAGGACTAAAACATATGTTTGTATTTTAAGGGTTTGTAGCATTTAAGAGAATATGATATGTTACAGAAATTTGACAAGGTAGCTTTGAGTTTCTAATCTGAAACATGTAATTTATTTTGGACCTGTGATTTTAAGTTGAAAGCGTAAAATGGTTTGTTTCAAACCGATATTTGAATGTTCAAGAGAACTTAAGTTTCACTACATTTGTAAGTTTAGTTTATTAGATTTCTAAGAGCTACTTAAGGACTTGGGAAGGTTTGCCTTGTTAGAGTTTTAATTTTACCCCGTTAGGCACTTAAAGTGCTTATAAAGTAAATTGAATATGTTACATTTATAAATGCAATTTAAAATGTTACAGGAATTTGGTGATAAAAATCTGAACAGTGATTACTCATGGGGGTGAGAATTGACTGGAAGAGGGGCTGGAGGGTACTTTCTGGGGTGATAGAAATATTTTATATCTTGATTAAGCTGTTGGTTATGTTGTTTATCAAAATCCATTGAATTGTCCCTTAAGATTTATGTATTTCCCTGAATGTAAATTTTACCTCAATTAAAAAAATGTGTAAGGAATTTAATCAACTAATTTATAGATGGAATTGATTGTTTAATGGAGTTGAGTCTGTTCAACTTGAGTTAATCAAACATTGATTCAAGGACCCCCTGAGAGTGATTATTCTTGGTTTCATAAAATTTCTTGGATTTATGAATAGAATAATGAGACTCATAATTTGAACTTAAAGCTTAAGGAAAACTACATAGTGATTTGTTGATATAGTTACAGTCCTTGGGCAAAAAATCCTCTTTAAGTGCATGTCTATTCCCTCTCCTAGTTGGTTGGACTCCTTGGGAAGCATGGCAGTGTCTTTCTTTTCCTAGCATCTCCTGCATTTAGTGCACAGCACATGGCTATTGTTGAGAAAACAGGACTCTCCCAGAGAGACCAACTGCCTCCTCTGTCACTAGCGCATTTGCATAGATCAGCGTGTGAGATAAATTCTCATCCTGAAGGGCAGAAAGGACCCTTCTTGAGAAGACTGTACACAGGACATGATGGCAGATCTCAGCAGCCACAAATCCCTGGAGGCAGTAGCAGGATGGATGATGCACACAGGGAGCTCCACCCAGCATGAAGGCTCTGCCTCCGGATGAGTGCTAAGAGGATGGGGGTTGGCAGAGGGAAGTCAAGAATGAGAGAGCTGTCCATTGGGTCATTGCTGAGCCCTTAAGGAGGACAGAGTGGGTCTTCCTCGTCCCGTCATTGTAAACCTATCCCTTTCCTTTTGATTCTCTGGGATACCCTCTCTATCCCTTCTGGTTTGTAAAAGAAAAAAATGACCAGATAGCCACTTTGAATCAAGTTGGGGGAAACATTTTTAAACACTTCCACATGTGTAGGACGGCTAGTCAGCCTAGGTCTGAAGAGGGCTTATAGGGTAACGTTTTCAATATCAGACTCTTGATCCCCAAACACACACATACATATACACACATACCCCACAACCTCAAAATCAGCAACTGACAAACATCTGAATTCTATGGTCTTTCATTTTCTCTTCCGGACCAGGTTAGATTTGCTTTTCACTGTCCTTTTGGCAAAGCCCATCTTTTACAGTGACAGTGCTCTCCAATTTCCCTCCCATCTCCCCTCCTATTGCCCTCCAGTAACTTTCACCAGCACCACCACCACAATTTCAGAAGAAAACCCTAGGAGAGCGAGTAAGCATGGATAGCTTCAAAGACAGATGGTACAGGCCCACTAGGTCAAAGATACAAAGAAAGTCAATTAGAAGATGGTGAGGTCAAGGAAAGATCCCACATACACACCCAAAGTTAAGCCTCCCTATTCACCTTTTTGCCTTAGCTGGGCTCTGTGTGAGATCAGCCGTAGACAGCTCTCTGCAATTGACCCCAACAGGGATTTTCACAAGGCGCAGTAAGATATAACTGGCTCTGGTGTTTCTCTACTCCAGATACCCAATTCAAGATACATGCCCACTGCACCCTGTACATTGTTGAAATAAATCCTTAACTTCCTGCTGTCATACAGACATGCTCTTTTTTCCCTCTGCTCTGGTGCCTTTCTCATCTTCCTCACTCCTGGGTTTCCCAACTCCCTTTTTGCCCACTCTGATCTCCAAAGACCAGTCCCACTTCCATATTCGGCAGCAAGCCTTTCCCAGCTAGTCACACACACCAATTGCCCCATTTCTGAAACCCTCTGGAACCACACCGTCCAGTCGAAAAGTAATGGGAGCTACGTAATTTAAACTTTCCAACTAACTGCATTAAAAAAAAGTAAAAACAAATAGGTAAAATTAACTTGACTAATACATTTATTTGACCCGACATATTCAAAACATTATCATTTCAACATGGAATCAATACAATAATGATTAATGAATGCATTTCATACTCACAGCACATCTCAATTCAGACTAGCCACCATTTCAAATGCTCAAAACCCACAAGTCGCTAGTGGCTGCCATATCAGACCACACAGCTCTAGAACTTCTGTAGCCCATGGGTTAGCAGTTAATACTGTGTGCAGTTGGCATGTTTGCTAATTGTTCTCTAGCGAAGTCATTCTCTCTAGGGTGCAAAGTTCTGTTTCTACCACAGGTCCTAGTGTGGTGCTTTGCAAATCGTGGGCACTCAGTAAGTCCATAGATTGCTTCATGTGTTGTCACTGGTCAACCAGTAACATCCTCCTCACTTGTGGATAAATAAGATGTCCTCATTTCCTCTCACTTCCATTCCTTAGCTACTAAGACTATTGCAAAGATCTCTAGAAACCAGTAGCTTTAGCTGCCTATAGTTGAAGTGGAGAGAGAAGTGAAACTTGCAGCTGAGAAGCAGGGACTGCATCGAAGGTTTAGTTTGCTGGCAGAATCATAATAAGCAGTGAATTAAGATTTTTGTGGTTCCTAGTTTTATAAATAGGATTTGCAAGGGGAGAGCATTGGCTTGTTTATTTTTGGTGCAAAGTGTTTCTTCTTTTACCATGTGATCTGAAAATGATGCCAAAGAGACCATATCCTAAAGGAAGGTGGTTTCTTTCATATCTCTGACATAGCCTCGATCTAATCTTACTGAAAGAATGGGTGCCTAGGTAAACAATGCCAAGAAATGCCCATATAAGGAGAGCACATGCGAATGCTAACTTGGAGTCAGGCTCAGGCTACTTAAACAAAGGATTGCTTTAATTTTTGCAGAATAAAGTATTTTTTCCCTCTGTTTTTCATGAAGTGGCCTTAAAGAATTCCTCTTGTTTGTGGTCTCGAAGAAATTAGAACTATGCCCGTGAGGCCCACCTTTAAGGGTTCTATTAAACAATAAGAAGGCTTTGTTCTTGGTAGTAAAATTAAAGTAAGCAGTGTTTCCATTACCTGGCAGGATGCCGCCTCCCCGCCACCCCAGATCCTGACAAACGTAAACAGAGCATTCTGTTTCCCAGGTAGGAAGGGGAGAAGGCAACATCTGTCTGTTTGTATATAGAAATATAGTTGACCTTTCAGATACTGCAGGGGATAAGAGAGAGAGAGAGAGAAGCACTTCTTTCTGTAATCCCTAACTCAAGTTTTTTAAAATTCAATTTTACTGCAGAAAACTGTACATATTAAGCCTTAAAGCTGTAAAGCCATTGTTTTTAGAAAGACAATAATAATTTCACAGTGAGTTGAAATGATGGAAAAGTGACAGGTCTCTAGATAAAGAAATATGTGTGCGTACATATATATATATATATATATATATATGTTTCAGTCTGATTCACTAGATTTCATGTGAATTTTCCAGGCAACTTTGCCTGCTGTTGCTCAGATTTAGACTCATTTAGGGTTAGTTGCAAATGAGCGTTTGTAGGTAGACTGTAGCCCTGAAGTCAGGAATGACCAAGGTTAGGATAGAAAACACTGTCAGATGCAAACTCTGTTCAGCCCTGCAATTAGTTGTAAGTCGTTGGAGCTATAGAACAAACTGGACGACTGTGACACCAGTGCCCTCTGACCTCCACTAGAGCTCTTCTTAAGAAATGTCAGAATTATAGTCCCCTCTAACGTGCTCCTGTCCGAAACTGTCAGTGCCATGCCCATAGCGCACTCATCAGTCCCATGTTCCCTGGCCTGAGAGCTTCCAGCTGCAAGCGGCTAAGACTCTGTTTGGGGACTTTTTCTACCTCCCTTCCCCCACCAGTTAATTCCACAGGGGAGTTAATGCCCACCCACCCCCAACAGCCTTCAACCAGCCACTGATGGGAGATATTAGATAAATACCACTCTTCCTCCCCATCACCTGAGTGTTCTGCACTTTCCAAAGTTACCCATTGGGATTAATTGCCAGTTACCCACGGTGGTCTTGGTAAGGCACACTTTACTGACTTCGTACCTTTCCCCATCTCACTTCCCCACCACCCTACTGGTGTTTCCTGGCAACAACTTGTACTTCCATCCTAGTCTCATGACCTGCTTCGAGGAGAACAGACCACAGACCCCCTCTAAAATGAAATGATGGCAGAAATCCCTTTTCCCCATCGTGACAGCTCACGTTTTCAATTTCCCTAAACTCTCCTCTCTTTCACTGTATTGAATAAATGTGAATATTATACACTGGGCATCAAAGATATTCAAAAATCAATCTACCAGCTTCTGCTGGTATTCTAGAGTTACAAGAACCAGGCAAAATATTTCATAGATATCACTTGTGGATGCATCAGAAAGACAGAACAAAGCTTAACACCTTCCAGTTGTACTTCCAAGTGCAAGTCTTATCAGTGGTATAATCAAATATGTTTCGCTCACTGTAAGGAATACCAAAGAGCAGGGATCCAATCCCCACTCTCCATAACTTTGCAGGGGAGCTGCTGGCATCTATACTTGAGTAATTCAAGCCCGAATAGGAGTCCAACGTTGTATTTTTCCAGGACATTGCTATTCAGGAATCACGGGACAACAACTAAAAAGAATGCCACTTAATGAGAAATGACATGTAAGATTGAAAATGAGTAATGTAAGGTCATGGGATAGAAGCTTCCTCTTTCCATTAGAAATGACTTCCCTTCCCTGAAATATATCACCTCCGTCCTCCCCGGTGCTCAATTAACCATCCTCTTCTGTAAGTTATTTTTTTAGGTTCTGGCCACACCATCTAAAGTCTGGTTTTTACCAAATACATTTGTTGAAAATTACTAAATAGAAAGTACCATTTATCAGAAACTTTATGAAAAAGACTTGATAGAGACAAATGCCCATGACAGGTTAATAGATTTTTTTTCATTCTGTTTGCGCAACCCAAACGGAAGGGTGTGGAGCATTTGCTTTATAAAGTGTGTAATTAATAAGAGAAAGGAAGGGAGGAGTTTATTGTTTTTGAATGAATTATGAGCAACACCTTCCATTCGGCTTCTTCATTTTGGAACTGCTTTGAACAGAGTTACCATTAAACACAAAAAGAAAAGTCTGTGGCATTAATGCCAAGAATGTAAGATTGAAGCCAGTTGAGTAAAACTGCGAAAAACATCACGGGAAGAGCAGCTTTTATTATCACTGTGACAGAAGTCGGCAGGACATCACGGGGAAAGTAGACGCCATACTGCAAGTATATTGTCCTTTTCAAATTGAAATCCTATGAATTCGGTAATGGCAACTATTCATGCCTTGAAGGAAGAAAAGGAATATTTATCAAGCACCTACTTACTATGTGCCAGATAGTTTATAGATATTTTCACTGAAAGTATGCAAATGAGGAAACATTCTTGCAGCAATTCGACACATTTTTCACACCTGCAGCTCTTTGACTACAAAGTCCATGATCTTTTCCTCTAGTCTAGAGGTTGGCAAACTATGACCCTAGGACCAAATCTGACTCGTCACCTGTTTTTGTAAATAAAGTTTTATTGCAACACAGCCTCCCCCATTTGATTATACATCATCAGTGGCTTCTTTCATACTACAACAGAGTCCATATGGGCTGCAAAGCTAAAATATTTATTCTCTAGCCCTTTATAGCAAAGTTGGCCAACTCCCGCTCTACAACATGGAAGGCTCTCTTCTGTCCCCCACCCCCATTCCCACCCGCATTGTGTCAGGAAGGAACCTTTAAGGAATGCATTTGAGATTTGCAAGTAACTCAAGAATTTCTGGAGTTAGTCCTTATGTTATAGCTTCCAAAACCATTCTTTTGATGAAAAATGTAGATGGATAAAAGCTTTGATTCATGCTAGAAAGTCCCCAGGTAATCAACACAGACTGACTAGTCCTAGAACTTGTAGTCAACATAGGCTGACTAGTCCTATATGGACATATCGCATAAACAGTTTGTTAACAATAGTGATAGTTAACATTTCTTGAGTAATTACTATGTGCCACGCATTTTTCAATGGCTTTTCATGTCCTATTTCATGTCCCTCACCACAGTCTGCCCTAGGTTTTCTCACCTCGGCACTAGTGACATTTGGGCTGGATAATTCTCTGTTGCTGTGAAGGCTGTCCTGAGCATTGTTGGATATTTAGCAGCATCTCTGGCCTCTACCCACTAGATGACAGTAGCAAACACACACACACACATACACCCACCCCCAATTGTGACAACTGAAGATGTCTCCAGACGTTGCCAATGTCCCCTGGGGGAACACCTGGTCTACCAGGTAAGAGTTGATATTTTCTTCATTATGCAGATGAAGAACTTGAGAAATGGATAGTTTAAGCAAATGCCCTAGAACATGCAACTAGTAAGGAAGGGAGTCCTGCCATTCACTCCCAGGAAGACTTCCTCAGGACCCTGAGTTCTGAACTACTGCCTCCTCTAGCCCTTGTTCAGTCTAAATTATTTCACCTTGTTTGACAATTTTGCTTTACTGAAAAAGTAACAACATCAACAACGTCTTGGATGGACATGTTGTGTGTGCTGCTTTTGGAAGAAAAATTCGTTGTGTGAAGCTTCAAAGTTGTAGGCATTAGCAGTGGCACCCTTGCTGGACAGCTTTATTGTATTGTTACAGTTGTGTTTCATTTATAAGAAGACTTTGATTGCCCGGCTTCCCACAGTGTGTTGCCATTTTTAATGGCATCTCACTTCCTTATCCAACATTCAAGCTTCATAATCTTAGAAACCTCAAGAAAAGAAGATTTATCATGAGGTTTCTGGGAGCTATTTTTTGATCCCATAGCAGAAATATAGCAAAATCCCACTTAGATAGTTAATCAGTATGTAGAATTGGTCTCCTCTGGGCCAAATCATTTTCCACCACGTCACTGCATGGTAAAGGTCGGATTACATGTAGCTTCTATCCATGCCATCACTACTGTTACTTGCCATCAAAAGCGCTTTAGGAGGGGACTCCATTTTTTATTTTTCTGAAAAGCCTTTCTTGGGCTTTAAAAAGTTGTAGTCAAAAATGTTCAATATTAAATTAAAATATTAGATATTAAATAGTATTGTCCTGTACTCCAGTTTTTCCTCTGAAGAAAGGGACTCTGGGAACTTGGCCATTCTTCTCTTTCTCATCTACTTGAGCTAGGTCCGCAGATATTTGACTTTGGTGTGAGAGAGTTTCAGGGTGAAGATTACATATAAACATATTAGATGAATTACAGTCATACAGTCTGCTCTTACTCAATTCTCCTTGGCTCAGTTTTATATATAAACTCAAGTATTAGAGTCTCTTTCGTTTCGTTGTTCCTTCTGGCAGGTCTGTCTGACTTCTACCCCAGGGTCTGGAATGTTCCTCACAGCTGCCTTTGGCAATAAAACCCAAAGCACCCTCAGATCCTCATATTTCTCTTCGCACCTGGTCAGCAGTCCACGGTAGGGCGTAGAGCCCCCTTGCATTTCCCTGTCCCCTCATCTTCCTGGCCATATTATCAGCTTATCTGCAGCTCAGTTGTGTTTCAGTTGCTCCAGCCCTGGGCAGATTGAAATTAAGTCCTCCAATGTTTTTCTTTTTGAGCGAAATAGGATTGTTGTGGACGTTATAACATATAGCGGTATGAAATAATAGTGTTATTAAAACATAATAACACTAGCCTCCTTAAATTTGAATGCAGACTCAAAATTATATAACCTTAGTTATAGAGAAAAGTGCTGTTGAGTTTAAACAATAACAGCAACATCAACAAAGCATCAGATAAAAGAGAGTTTTAATCTTTTCAAGGTCACCTTAATTTAAATCACAGTACAGCTTTGCTTTTGCCGTGAGGACCAATTCTAGGCAAATTTGTAACGTAGACTTTTGTCTTTTAAACCCCCAATCTCGCTGGTAGTGATTTCCAGGATATCAAGGTTTAGAGTCTTAAACCAAAGGGGTCACAGTTTGATGGTACAATTTCAAGACTGCACTAATGGTGGGCCAGTGCGGTAGGTGGCTCCTGGGCTGCCCAGATCAGGGGGCACTGTTCTCATGGAACTGAAAGTGAATGGTGGCCTCTGGAGTTGTCCAACGCCAGCCGCCATCTTTCCTCAACACCCTGAAATAAAATGTCCTTTCTCCAAGACATCAGGGTTATCCTTTCCTAAGCTCTCTCCAGTGTTTGCCCCTGTGTGTGAATAGGAAGTGATCTATCAAGTTAGCGTGTCCTTTTCGCAAGAGGAATTAAAAGGTTTTAGTCTGAAAATCTAGAGATGGCTAACTCATTTCAACAAAGCACTACAAAATCAGAAAATGAGGATTTCTAAAAGCATATTAGTCCAATTTCACCTGTGAGAGGCCAGATATTTTTTCCCCGTTGATGTTTCCTTCCAAGAGTTCCATAAAATATTTCTGAAGATGTTAAGGCCACATGTCTCTGAAATCTAATGATGTTTATACTCTGCATTGAACATCTTATTTTGTAGTTGAATACAAGTCAAATTAAAAGAGCAAGTTTTAAGAAATGCTTAGAAACTGTTTACAGACTGCTAAAGAACGTTTCACAGACACGTAGTCTAATTTTTAGTGTGTGTATGTAATTAAATCCCTTTAATGTTTATACATATATGACAAGAACAAAATAATGAATTGTTCGCTTCACCCCACCTCTTCTGTGAAATGCTGTAACACTATTAGCCCATAAAACTTAGCAGGGGAACTTTTTACTGGGCATTGCTAACCAAGTGCCCTGGAGAAAATAGTCAACTCATTTATGTTATCATTAATTAATCTGGGGAATGAGTACATGTAACTGCATTTCTAGAAAAGGCAGATAAACTGTACACCCAGTGCCAACTTACGTGGGACTGCAACTGATTATTGGTATCTGATATGACCGATAATGCGGCCAAGTGGTGAATTAGATCTCAGTGCTGAATTAGATCTCAAGGCTAGGAGGGCAAGACATGAGTGTTGGCCTTCTACACTCACTTCATTATTCGACTTTCTAATTTCTCTTTCATTAGACTGTAAAGAATCAGAAAGTCTATCACGAAGAAGCAGCAAAATTACCCCAGGAATAGCAGAGAGTGGGTTAGCACTCTCTACAAGCAAGACTCTGTTCTTCTGTGTCTTACTTATATAATTTCTCTTCCCGCCCCCAAAATACTTAGGACAATTATGGATACACTAGATAGTAGATAAATACAATCAATTCTTGTTGTTTGTGGTAGTTATCTTCTACAAAGTCACCAGGAACATGGAACTGGCTAATACTGAGTCATTGCTCTTAGGGGGTACACACACACACACACACACACACACACCCCTCACACAGATTATAATCTTAAATCCTGAAAACAAGTCATCCTGGTAGATTCTATTTTCTCTATTTTATAAAAGAGAAAAGGAGGTTCTGAAGTGTTAAGTGACTTGCCTGAGACCTGCCTACTAACAGACGCCAGAGTTGGGACTCAAACCCCATGCAAGTGGCCCCAGAGCCGGAGCTGCTTGCACTATACTGCACTGCCCCTATTGTCTCCGTCCTCTGGTTATATGAGAGCTGAAACAAGAAGGCAGACCATGCCCTTGTTCAACCTCACTTGGGTGCTGGTAAGGTGGCTCGAGTTTTTCCATGCTCTCAGCATGTCTGCAAATGGATGTGAAAAGGCCACAAGTATTGATTTTGGGGGTGCAAATTAATTTTTAAATTTTGGCAGGTAGGCAAATTTGCAAATACAGAATCTGTGAATAATGAGACTAGACTGTATGATTAGGAGGTAGCCTGTTAAAAGCAGAGTCAGGAGTGCCTACAAACGCCCTTTCCACATCTTTTGGCTGGTTCCTTTTCATTCCTTGAGAGACTTGTCAGAGAATTCTTGTCTGACCACCAATAAAAAAGACCCTACTCTCAGCCACGTTTGATCACATTACTCTCTTTACTTTCCTTTATGCAATTGTCATGATCTGAAATTTTTATTTATTTCTTGACTTGTGCAGCCTGTCCCCCTATGCTTATATGTAAACTCTGTAATAACGGGAACTTTGTCTCTCTTGGACCCCAGTGTATGCCCAGAGCTTGGAATGCTGTCTGATACACTGTGGGAACCCAGTTGCTATTATTCGAATGAAAAAGTGAATGGATAAATGAGTGAATCACTAGTTGTCTGTAGCTCTTTCAAAGTGAAGGGCTGCAGGTGTTTTATAGGAGGGACTTGCAGCCTCAGATAGGCATTAGGGCCTGAAAGAGATATGGTAATAACTCCTGAAAGAAGTAAATTCTGAAAGAATTGAGATTGGATCTAACTTTAGAATTAATTTAGGGTATTTTGCAAAAAGATTAAGTTATTACTAAGAACTAGAAGACGATGATGGGGGGAAATGATGCATTTCAAGATGAGAAAGGAAGCTGTAATTCCAGATGTAGAGAAGACGCATGCTGAGTACATGGGCGAGGCTGAAACAGAGATGAGGTAAAAGTGACTGAGTTTCTCCTCATGAGGGGCTGATGTGATATGTACTCATGAGTATAATTGCGAAGAGAAAAAAAAGTAACCATGAGGAGTCTGGGATGGGAAGAGGGCCCAATTTTAAGCTATATTCTGTCCTGTGATGTCAAGGGCTCTGAAGGTTAAGTGCCCCATTTCCAGTGTGGTCCAGAGGAGAGATACAGTAGTCACCTACCACTGACCATCCTTCCTAATTATCTCCATCCCACTTTTGTCTTTAGGTTAGGGACCAAGAAGGAGACTTAAGACACAAAGGTGGAAATGTAGGTCTACAAAAGAAGATTTGGGGGTTGTTTCTTGCATCCTTAGATTGGCCCTACCCAAAGCACTTCCATCAGCCTTAGTGATTTCTGAATCAAAAAACGTGAATCAGAAATGAAAGCTAAAATCATAACCAGGAGCTGCCAGCTTCCAAACCAAACCTGGGAACTAGAAGCACCTGAACACACTGCAAGTAACCAATAAACCCTGCCATATTTGAATTAATAGCCCATATAGGAAATGAAGTCCAATCAAATCATTAACTTTTTTAAAGTGACATATGAAACAGCAAAACTGGAAAATTTCTTTGTAGTGGAAGAATTTTAGAAATATAGGATAGCACTCAACTTATTTTATTGTATCTTTTGAAATATGAGAATGTTAAAGTTACAAAAATTTGGAAGCTTCATCAAAGTAGAAAAAGAGATTCAACTTTCCTGGTTTCAAAGGAAAGTCAACTCTGTATTCTTTGAAAGATTTAAGGAAAATACTGGGCCTAAAATTAACAGATCATGTTCCCAAATTTCTGGAAATTTATATTTTGGGACCATGGTGGTTTTGGTATCAGCTTTCTCAAAACATATTTGGCTGAACAAAGTAGATTTCAGTCCACTTTTTTGTAAAAGAAGCTATCCATCATAAATATTGAATAGTCAGAATTTGGATTAAATTGAGCCCCATGTTACAATGGTAACTGGGACACTTTTCCTACTATGGAGCAACCCAAATCCCAATGATTTTGAGAGTGAAATGAATCCCAAACTAAATCATAGTCTATTAACAAAACTACTTCTCAATGCAGACAATACTACCTCAGATTTGTCTTTCGCCTCATAATGTTAGTTATTTCCTCATAGATTATTTCCTGTATTTACCACAATAATCCCACATGGCTGAGAGAGCAGATATTACTCACCTCATTTTACAAAATAGTAAAACTTAGAAATGGAGATATTCCTTGACTTTCCCCATATCATCATATGAGTAGAGCTGGTACTCCCCACCACATTTCATGGCACCTACTGTAGAACTACTAGTGGAGCCTCATTAGGTTTAGTCAAAACCAGAATATCTTTAAGCACAGAATATGTTAGCAAGAACATCAAAACCTGAGGACCTTACAATCTGGTCAATTGATTTTTGATCAAAGTGCTAAGAGGCTTCAATGGAGGAAAAAATAGTCTTTTCAATAAGTGGTGCTTAGGCAACTGGATATCCATTAATAAAAGAATGAAGTTGGACTCCTACTTCACACCATACACAAAACTTAACTCAAATGGCTCATAGACCTAAATGTAAGAGGTAAAACTTCTAGAGGAAAACAGAGGCATAAGTCTTCCTGATCTTGGATTGGGTTTCCTAGCTATGACACCAAAAGACCAAGTGACAATAGAAAAATAGATAAATTGAACTTCATCAAAATTAAAAACTTTTGTGCTTCAAAGGGCACCATCAAGAAAATGAAAAGACAACCCACAGAATGGGAAAAAATATTTGCAAATCACATATCTAATAAGGGACTTGTATCCAGAATATATAAAGAAATCACACAATTTAATAATTAGAAGACAAATGACCCAATTACAAAATGAGCAAAGGATCTGAATAGTTGTATCTCTAAATTAGATGCCCAAATGGCCAATAAGCACGTGAAAAGATACTCAGCATCATTAGCCGTCAGAGAAATGCAAATCAAAACCACAATGACATTCTACTTTATACTTACTAGGATGAATAAAACAAAAATGATAGACAATATCAAGTGTTGACAAGGATGTGGAGAAATTGAAAGCCTTGTACAAAATGATGTAGCCACTTTGGAAAACAGTTTGGCGGTTCCTCAAAAAGTTAAACATAGAGTTGACATGTGACCCACCAATTCCACTCCTGTATTCAAGAAGAATGACTACATATTTGCACACAAAAATTTATACATAAATCTTTATAGCAATATTATTTATAGTAACCAAAAATAGAAACAACCCAAATGTCCATCTACTAAAGAATGGATAAACAAGATGTGGTATATCCCTAAAATGGAATATTCTTTGGCATAAAAAGGAATGAAGTGCTGACACGTGCTCTGACATGGAGGAGTCTTGAAAACATTATGCTAAGTGAAATAAGCCAGACAGAAAAGATCACATATTGTTTGATTCTATTTATATGAAATGTCCAGAGCAAGCAAACCCATAAAGAGACAGAACGTAGATTAGTGGTTTCCTAAGCCTGAAGGGAGGTGGATAGTGAGAATGTGGAGTTACTGCAAAAGGGTATGGGATTTTGGGGGGAGGATGTTGAAAATGTTCTAAAATTAGATTGTGATGATTGTGCAACTCTGAATACACTAAAAGCCACAAAACTGGACACTTTAAATGGGTGAATTTCATGGTATGTGAAACATATTTCAATAAAGTTGTAAAAAAAAATCAATGCCCCTCCCCCCAAAAATAATCCTTAGGACACAATTTTACGTCTACACAGTCCTAGAAAACCAATAAATCCAATTCCTGCATATTGAGTGCTTGAAGTATATCATGATAGCTACTTGCTTCATTACATTTTACCTTGTCTCTTGGAAGGTCATTTTCACTCTCCATTCATTCAACAAATAGTTTTTGAATGCCTATTCTGTGCCAGATATGGCACCAGGTGCTTGGGATGGATGCCTCATTTAACACAACAGCCAAAGATCCCTGCCCTTATGGAGCTTACATCCTATTGGATTTATGTTGATTGTATGCTCAAGTACAACTTAGCTCCTAGGGCTCATTCTAGGAGATACTTTCCAAGCGGAGGGTGCTACTTCTCAGCAGTTTCACTTTCTCCATCACAATGTGCCCATGGTTTTGGTATGAACCCATCCTTTTCACAGTTCGGTTGTAGTAAGTTATTAAATTCAGTTTGAGGTCAAAAGGAAAGAGAAGAAAGTTCTTGAAAGTAGTGGAGTTTCAAGTAAATATTTCCATAGATAGTTAAATTTATTTAGGAAGCCTCAAAGGCGACTGGAAAGGATGACATAAAAGTAATGGTAAGAGAAATTGAGCCCAGTGGTTAACTTGCTTGAAATATTAGCCTGAGTTCCACATTCTGTACTTGTCCACCAATGCATTTTTTATTTTTTCTTTTGTTGAGTAAACATTTAGCAAACAAGTCTATGTGCCAATCTGACATAGGACATGATCTCATGGTTTGCTGCAATGGCCAGTGACCATCATCTTCTCAATAAGATGTCTTGAGTAGTCTTTCTACTGTGTCTTATGATGATCATGAATAAAACTCAAGGAATCCTGGCCTCTGGAAACAGGACATGATTTCTCTGAACAGCCATCAATGGACTTTTATCCTGAACTCCTGACCCTACTTCCAGTTTATCTCATTCATAGAGAATGAAATTACTCCAGTTGCATAAAGCATCCCAAATCAAAAGGGCTTAATGACTGGGCCGTGTCTTCTCCCTGAGATATGCTAGAGTAATCATTGCTATTGTCATTCTTTATAACACTGCAGCTTCTCCTGCGCTGTGTTAAAATCATAAAACCCATGCATGCTATCTTCATTTCCCACAGCTGTGGTTTCTGGGTCTCTGTTTGTGAATAAGCATTTCAGAATTGTCACGAGGTGGAGGAAATAGCATGTGCAGAGTATTTCCCAAGCCCAGTTGCCAAGAATGAGCTAATTGTAACCCTCCCTTGCATACAATGAGTCTTAAAAACTTCAAATACAAGCCATTATATAATGATCTACCTTTCCAGGAGAATGGCATGCTATCATTGTAGAACCTTAGTCTTTTAGAAATAGACCAGAAGTTAAGTTTTAAATTATGTCATAAGATTAATAAAATATTCAACCATCCTTTTTCTTTTTTGATGTTTTTATAGTGATTAAATACAAAGTTGGATGTCTGTATTTCAAAGAAAAGTCAAATAAATGTGAAGTAACCTTGCTACCTAGCTTTTGAAAAATTTTTCCAAAAGACATTCACCATAAAAGTATAATATTAGGTTTTATTAACTTACTTTTTATGTTTAACAGGCCAAAATTGCACTTTCTTTCAAAATATAAAAGCAGAAATTGCAAATATATTTCATGTCAATTTCCAGGTATGTAATTTGTATAGCTATGTTATGTACATAATGTGCTAAGAAAGATTCTGAGGCTGAGTCTGGTTTAGCAGAAAAGAGCGCTATCATTGGATAATAATGTTTTCCAGGGTTGCAAGATAGGGAGTAGACATGTAAGTCCTATATTTGCCATCCCTGCATAATTTGAAAAAGAGTTAACATTTAAAATATCTTTTCAGCAATTACCAGAAATATTCTAGTCTACATTAAAAAGAGCATTTAACTGGAAACAAAGGCCAAATTAATGTTTACCATTCCATCTATCCTGTAGGTCAATGCATCACGTCAAGAAGCCAAATTGATGGAGGAGTGTGATCTTCTCATTGAGATCATTCAGCAGAGACGACAAATTATTGGAACCAAGATCAAAGAAGGGAAGGTAAGATTTCTAGGGCAGAAGATTTCATATTCTCTACCTGGAGAAAATATCATACTCCCATGCCCTTCAGTATTTTAGGAAATATTGAATACCCTCCTGTTCTATATTTTCTATCATCTTCTCTTAAGTCTTTAAGATGTAGTTCAAAGCCCCTTGGTTGGCCAATTTTTTCTCCACCCCTTTCTTTGTATTATGGTCTCTTATGCATACCTGTAATATAAGGGCTGCTCCGTTACCCAACTCCAGGGGGCCGCATGGAGCTCTGGTCTCTTATAGCCACTGTTTTCCACTTCTCTTCTCTGTGAGAAGAGGGGTTCCGTAGAGGAAGAGTTCATTTCATATTTATTGCTATATCCTAGCAGTTAACACAGTGTTAAATAAATGTTTAAGTGAATCAGACTTTATATATAGAAATTGTGAAGTGCTTTCCAATGCCCTTGAGGGAATTTAGATAGGTATAATTTCATGGTGGCAAAATTCCTATAGTGTCACTATATCATATACCCCTTTGTGGATATATTAATAGTACTTCTTTTCTAATGTTTGTATTTTTAAAAGTCCTTTGGTTTTACAGTAAACTATATTCAAAAAGCAATTCACAAATTTATATTATATTCTTTATGGCCACTTTCTTATTTATTCAAAATTCATTCAGAAACTGTTGGTATTTTTAGAATTTATCACTTTATTCTATTTTTAAATTAGTCATATTTTTATTGAAATACTTATCCATTTTATTTTACCCATTTCTGTCCACCTTCAAAGGATAATTTTGTGAATATTTAAAAAATAGAAATATTCAAGATCCAATGAATTCATGAGTTTCTATTACTGCTCATAACTGTATTTTGATGAAATATGTATAATTTAATCAAATTAGCATGTATTAAGTAGTACACAGAGATTACAATAGCTAATATATGCGCTCTGCTCTGTTTTTTACAAAATGTAAAAGGTACTTGTAATATTGTATAATGTTTTAGATTACTTTGTCTATATAGATTGAAAAATATTTATGCATGTAAACTGTGATGGTGATCAGAAGAGTTAAAGTCAAATCAAACCAAATTGTTCTGAAAACTGTTACAGTGAATTAACAAATTAATATGAAATTATTCCCTGGCCAAAGACTGACTCAGATGTGTTGAGAAGCTACTTTTTCTCACATGCAAATTGTACAACTTAGAAGAGCACTGAGTGTCAGCCTGGAATCCTTACAGGATATATTTCCTCTTCCATCATCTTGCACCACATACGTACATCTCGTAATACCTTACATCTTCCAGGTTCTCAGACACTTGACTGCCTGAAATACAGCTGCAATTAATTATTAATATGCAATGGAAGGTGATTTGTTGCCTTTATATGGTCGTGTGCAGGGATTGGCTCTCAATACTCATATTAGTTTCTTATTGTTGCTGTAACTAATTACTACAAACTTGGTGCCTTAAAAGAACACAGATTTATTATCTGATCTTCTGGATGTCAGAAGTTCAAAATCAGTCTCACTGGGCTAAAGTCAAGGTTTTGGCAGTGCTGTTTCTTTCTGGAAGCTCTAGGGCAGAATCCATTTCTTGCCTTTTTTGGCTTTTAGAGGCCACCCACATTCCTTGGCTCACAGTTTCTTCATCACATCACTCAGACCTTTGCCTCCATCCTCAAATCTTTCTCTGACAGACTCTCCTGGTTCTCTCTAATAAGGACCCTTATAATTACATCAGGCCCACCCAGATAATCCAGGATAATATCCCCTATCTCAAGATCCTTAACTGAATCACATCTGCAAAGTCCCTTTTCTCATGTAAGGTAACATATTAAAAAAAAAAAAACTCCTGGGATTAGGATGTGGGCATCTTTGGGGGCCCTTATTCAGCCTGCAGTGACACTCCACCACAGCTTCCTGGCCAGCATGCCTTCCTTTCTCTCACTTAACTTCCCAGCATGAGGGTGTCTCTCATGAGCTAGATCAAAGTAGTGAAGGGGTATCCCCAGTTCCAGCCATGGTGGTGCGTGGGGTTCATGCTTGGGTGCCCCCGCTCCACCCTGAACACATATCAGTGATAGACAACATAGTAAAGTAGAAAAGCAAAGAGACATAGCTGGGCCCAAAACAAGATGAATAACATCTTCCGGGCCAGAAATGCGACAAAACTTCAGAGCCGTGACTGTGGCTAAGACACAGGCTACTGGGACTTGGTCTGGAAGAGACCAAATCAGCTACACCTTCAACTCCAGTGGATAAATAGTTCTTGAAGCATTGGGGTAAATGGGCTAGAAGTACTCCAGATGGTATGGGGGGCTGAAATCAGGCTCATTGGTTAATGCCATGGGCTGCATATGGTTTCCCAGTTCATTAAAAGGGACAAAAAAGATTATTGTCAACCTCTACCTAGGGCCACAGCTTTGAGCAAACTTCAGGCCTGGGAGTCTGGAGCAAGTGAGTTGTTGGTTTAGTGCCTGGCTCTGCACTATTTCTGATACCTGCACAAAACAGGAGCCTCAGAAATGCAGAGATAATATAGGATTCCTGAATGAGGACCCCCGAAGACAAGGTGAAGGCGACTGTAAAACCATTAGACAGGGTAGACTAAGCAAGGAGGGTGAGGGAGAAACAAACTATGAATGACACCTTCCCTTTCAAACTGAAATTCAAACCACAATTCCAAAGCATATAAGGAAATCTTGAATTTCTACAAATACAGCCAATAAAAATCAGCAAAGATGATATCTCACCCCAGGTGAAACTAATTTTATGAGAAAATATAAAAAAGATGTTCAAAGAGATAAATGAAGGAATAACTTCTATTATAAAAGAGCAAAAATTATGAAACCACAAAAGAAGGATATGAAGTAAGAAAAAATAAATATGAAAATAACAAATTAACAGTTTTGGAGGTAAAAATGTAGACACTGAAATTACAAAGAAAACTCAGCTGCAAGGGAAATTTGGAAACTGAGTTTTAGCCTCCACATAGGGGAGGATATCTTCATGTAAGAAATGAAATTTCATCCATACTTCATACCATATACAAAAATTAAATCAAAATGGATCATATACCTAAATGTAAAAGGTAAAAACCATAAAACTTCTAGAAGAAAACATGGGAGGAAATCTTGGTGACCTTGGGTTGGGCAAAGATTATTTATATACAATGACAAGAACATAAGAGAAATATTTACAGATTATATAATTATAAATTATGTTTCATCAAAAATAAAAACTTCTCTTCAAAAGGCACTGTTAAGAGAATGTAAAGATAAGCCACAAATTGGGAGAAAATATTTATAAATTATTTATCTAATAAAGTACTTGTATCCAGAATATATAACAAATTCTCAAAACTCATTAATAAAGAAACAGATAACCCCTTCACCAAATGGATAAAAGATTTGAATAGATACTTTACCAAAGAAGATATATGGATGGCAAATAAGCACATGAAAAGATATTCAAAATCATTGGTCACTAAGGAAATGCAAATTAAAACCTCAATGAGTTGGGGCCAGCCTCATGGTTTAGGGGTTAAGTGCGTGCACTCCTCTACTGGCGGCCCAGGTTCGGATCCCGGGCGCCCACCGACGCATCGCTTGTCGGGCCATGCTGAGGCGGCGTCCCACATAGAGCAACTGGAAGGATGTGCAACTATGACATACAACTATCTACTGGGGCTTTGGGGAGAAAAAAGGGAAAAAAAAGGAGGAAGATTGGCAATAGATGTTAGCTCTGGGCCAGTCTTCCTCAGCAAAAAGAGGAGGATTAGCATGGATGTTAGCTCAGGGCTGCTCTTCCTCACAACAACAACGACAAAAAAAAAACCTCAATGAGATACCACTACTTACCTACTAGAATGGTCAAAATTAAAAAGACGGACTGCACCAAGTGTTGGTGAGAATGTGGAGGAACTGGAACTCTCACGCACTGTTTTTAACAATGAAAATGGTGCCTTTTGGAAAATTGGCAGTTTCTTAAGTAAAGATACAGTTACCATATGATGCAGCCATCCCAGGTGTTTACCAAGAGAAATGAAAGCATATGTCCATATAAGACTTGTATATGAATTTTCATGTTAATGTTAAGGGTAACAGCCCCAAACTGGAAATGACCCAAATGTCCATCAAGAGAATGGATAAACAATTTGTGATGTAACAATACAATGAAATAGTATTCAGCAATAAAAAGGAATGAACTATTGAAACATGCAACAACATGGATGAATCTCAATATAATTATGGCTAGTAAAAGAAGCCAGACAGAAATTAGTATACACTGCATGAGTATATTCATATGGAATTCTAGAAATGACACTTTCTAATAATCTGCAGTGACAGAAGACGAACCACTGGTTGCTTAGGAATGAGTGACAGGGAGGAGTGGACAGGATGAATTACAAAGGGTCAGGAGGAAAATTGGGGGTATGATATATATGTTCATTATCTTGAATGTGGTGACTATTACATGGGTTTACACATATTTGAAAACTTATGAAATTTGTACTTTAAATATGTGCAGTTTGTTATATGTTAATTATATCTCAATAAAGCTGTTTGTAAGACAAGTAAATTGTATATTTATATAATGGAACAGTCTTCAAAAATTAAAATTAACGATCTAGGGTGATATGTATTCATATGGACAAATCGCAAAAATATAAAGTTTTATAATGATTAGTATGGAATGAGAAGTGTTATATAAAGTTTGATAAACTACAAAAAAAACCCATGCAACGTTTAGGCATGTACACATAAACATGCTTGGGAGTGATCAATCCTGAATTCAAGAGGATGTTTTCCTCTGGAGAGGGATATGAATCAAATTAGAGAGGGACACACAAGGGCTTTAACGCTATCAATAATATTTTACTTCCTTTTGAAAAATCTGATGCTAATATGATGAAAATATTGCGATTTGGTAAAGCTGGTACTGTGTACAGGAAAGTTGATTATATTACTTTAAAAATGGTCTGTATGTTTGAAATTTATCAGTTATTAAAAAATTCACATTTGCTCAGGGATATTATCTCAAAAGGCGAAATTAGAAAGCAAACGCTACTTGGGAAAGCTGAGGGCCCAGTTTGGCTTTCTCTTGAGTTACTGCTCTGGCACATGACCAAAGATTAGTTGATCTCAAACCCCGGAATTCACAGTGACTGAGTCCCTGGAAATCTGAGGTGCTGGGCAGGGAAGGCAAGTGTGGACTTGGTGCCCAGTGCGGGTGCCCAGGGTGGTGGCTGGGCAGTCTGAGGACACTGAATCCAGGACGGGACAGTGGAGTTCTCTGACCAGCACTTGGAAGTAGGGAGCTGGAGGAAGAACCGGCAGAACCATGGGGACCACAAAAGTAAATTTCATCCACCTCGTGACTTTGCCTCCATCTGTCTCTGGTGCCAATCACAAGGCCCTTAGACCTGGTGGAAACAAACTCGCCACAAATCCTCCAACTGGGGAGGTTGCCAAGCAGGCGATATTGTTACACATTAGTACGTACTAGTGATTCCTGCTCTCAGACCATTGTCTTTGAAATAAATGGCTCGACAGCCTTTATACTTGGACAGACTGAAGAGTCTCAAGCCATGAGACTCCCTGGAAAAGAATTGTCTTGTTTCTTCAGTAGTAGGGGATAAATTTCATGTCAGCACACAAAAAGCTGATGGCAAACTCCAAATTAAGCAAATTATGCATTTTATGTTCAGACACAGATTATGGTAGAAGACTATAGCTAAAGAGAAAAAGAGTCCTTTCTCTTCACTGTTCTTATGTACTCTAAATCTGCAAAATTTAAGAGAATTAACTTGGACTAAATGTTCGGGCTTTTCTATAGCCTTATAGAAACACTGAGTACAGGCCTCATTGTCAATTCAGATACTTGTATTAATTGAGGATCAATTGTTTGGACATAACAATTTTGGGATGGGAATCCTACATATATATAAAAGCACACATATAAAATATTTAAAATTCATTTAAAGAAAAATACAGGGCTACTTTTAAAAGCATGTGTAAGGTGTAATAAACAGCAAATAAATTGATATTAATAGTCCTATGTCCCCACTAAAAGGAGATTCCAACAGACAGAATATTTCCATGATGAGTATGGAGTGAATTCCAAAAATTAGAGTGCGCAATCACACTTCCCAAAGGAAAAAAGAACAGTGCCGACTTGGAAAAATTCCCCAGCAACAATAACACGTACATGTAGAGAATCTTCTTATGGATCAGTAGCTAGTATTTCTTTTAAAAAATCACATTTTATTCATCTTGTCAGATTTTTAAAATAGTATCTAAAAAAAGTGTTTTCTAGTGAAGAAATGAGTATTTGGCTTTCTGCTCACTATCTGGTTCTGAAGTGCCATACCATATAGGATAGTGTTTCACAGAGTGTGGTTCAGATCAGGGCCCCCTGATCAGAATCATTTCAGTCGGCAAACTTTTTCTGTGAAGGGCCAGATAATAAGTATTTTAGACTTTGCCGTCCGGTCTCTGTTGCAACAGCTCACCTCTGCCCAATATTGTGGTGTGAAAGCAGCCATAGATGATTCATAAACAAATGAATGTGGCAGTGTGCCAATAAAAGTTGATTTCCACAAACATGTTGTGTGCTGGGTATCACCATAGGCCATAGTTTGTCAGCACCTAACTTAGAGCAGTGTTTTTCTTTTTTTCTTTATTTTTTTACTGAAACCTGCAGTAGGAAATACACATGACATCAAATCCAACACAGACACACAGACACAGACACACACACCGTTTTACAAAACCTAGCTTGCCCTTTCTACGAGGAATGCACTCTGCTACTTTCTTTTCTCCTTTCCTCTTCTCTTCTATTTAGTTTTTTAAATGCTAGTCCTGACCACACTAATGATTCATCACCTGCAGACCAGAAAACATTGCTTGTTAAAATGCAGATTCCTCCTGCTCTGCCAATTATAACTCCTTACCAAGGAGATTGGAGAGTAGGCCCAAACATCTACAGTTTTTCTTTAAAAAAGATCCCCAGCTGATTCTTGTGCACATAAGGTTTGAAAAGCTCCAGTCCAGTGTATCAGATGGAACTGTACACTAAACTAAAATTAAAATTATACCAACAATTGTTTTCCGTAAAGCATTCCTGTATTTTCAAATGAGGCTCTCATTTTGGCTTGCTTTAATTTATGCATGATTTAGGGCTTTTTTTGTTTTCCTTTTCCTCTTACGTCACTTTTAATTTCCAGTATCATGATGGAAGAAAAGAAGGGAGAAAATAGAGTTCAAGCATTGTTACATTTGTAATTGTGCAGTCACTAACAGGCATACTGAAAGGATAGGTGATTGACATGAAGTTATTCTAAAGGAATATTTTGACCTTATTTTTCTTTTGCTAGAATTATATTGAACATCTTCAATTCTGCCATGTAATTTAAAGCATTCTTTATGTTGTGCGATTAAATGTTCCATTCACTTGGTTTGTTCTAGGGACTCTGTTATTTTTTCTTCCTCTGACAATTTCCTATGGATGCGTTCTGATATCTTTAAGTGGACTCTATGCCTTTCTTAGCTTTATCTCTGGATACAATAGGTGTTAGAAGCTGAATTCTATTTTCTATAAAATAAGTGTTATTTTATTCACCTAATGAACACAGTTAATCTGCTGTGGATGGTCACTATAATTATAATGAGTTAAGTCTTTTACCAGGCTTAAGATCACTACTGTTTGCCCCAAAGTTTTGATACTTCATTCTCTAACTCTTTACTTCCAGGAATTTTTCTCACTCTTGCCTGAAATCTTATGGCTGCTGCTTCTCAATTCAGCATGAATTTCCTTTGTTTGCTGTAGTACGACATAGCTGGAATTAGACGTTCCTCAGAGGCCTCAAGTTCTGACATCTCCTTCCTTCCTTTTCTTCGATTAGAGTTGCATGGGGATGATAATGATGACTTGGAAAAAGAAGGAATTTCTTGGAGTTAGCAGGAATTCTGGAGGGAGCCTGAGCCAGCCTTGTCTGTAAGACAGATTAACTGGTCTCCTCCCTACACTTTCACCCAGGGCTGTTTTCCATTCCGGAATGAACGTAAAGCCAGCCAAGACCTGTCCCAGGCCGTGTGGATGGGGGCACTAGGCGTACGGCAATTCCAATTAGCAGTCTAATTTTAACTTGGCTTCTGGCCAGAGGGCTTCATCTCACAGCACATTTCAGACACCAGAGCTAACGGTCAAGTGGGTTACCGTGGACTTATCTTGGCCTGCCCCAGAGGTTATGGTCAATTACGTTTGAGGGTCATTTTCAAGCAAGACGGAATCAGGAATTGGAATGGAGGTTGGAACCAAACATGTGTTTTTATCCCGACTGGGAAATGCTTATCAAAATAGTTCTTGGTTATCAAGTAAGCACAAAGTGCCTGGAAATGACGTTCCCAGTGAGGGGAAATGGCCCAGCTGTGCTTTTTTTGGCTTTCTCTCATCTGCTCAACAGGAAAAATATTAATCAATGGAAAAAATGCTCCCTTTCTGTTAATTTAACACAAGAGTTTTAGATAGTGTGGGAAATAGTAATACTTAATGTTTTTACATCACAATTTTATTACATGGATTGCAAAGAACTTTTTAGAAAATGGTTTTTACTTAAGCCACACATTCGCACCTATAGAAATGTTTTATTTTCTTGATGGCCCAGCTGAAAAACTAAGCAAGTTCCAGGGTTCCCTAGGATCTTAACAGTAATTGTGTGGAATAGTTGAGACAAGAGGTCTAGTGACCCTCTAACTTACCACTGGGCAACACCTTTTTTCCCCATCAACAGGGAAGCAATTCGCAATTCAGTGTTTCCTCATAAAACAAATTAGCAACACTTCTCCAAGGAGATAAAGAATATCAAAGACAAGAGTCCCATAACTGGGATTTCCATATTTCTATGCCTACATTTTGAACTTTTATCGAAGGACGACTTACATACAACAAAATGCACACACATTAGAAGGGCCCAGCCCGATGCATTTTCACGAAGTGAGCCCACCCGTGTAACCATCTCCGTGCCTCTTTTGTTCAAGGTGATGAGGCTTCGCAAACTGGCTCAGCAGATTGCAAACTGCAAACAGTGCATTGAGCGGTCGGCATCACTCATCTCCCAAGCGGAACACTCTCTGAAGGAGAATGATCATGCGCGTTTCCTACAGACCGCGAAGAATATCACCGAGAGGTGAGTGCAGAGGCTGCTGGGAAGTTCTCAGCGGCGGGGCTCCGGTGTCTGGGGTGTGATTGGTTGGCCTTGCCCTGTCTTGCTTTTGTTTTCATTTTCAAGGCTGAGTACCAGAGAGAATAGAGGCTTTGAGTTGCCTTGTTCCAGCTGAAGATGCTTCCCTTTGACATGTCAAAGCCTTTTCAGCAGCAGCCTGGAGTTCAAGGCCTTTGAAACAAGTCCACCAGTTAGGAAGAATAAAATCAGCCTGCTTTTGGGGGGACGGGGAAGCTTATGATAGCACAAAAACAGCATTTATTGTGACTCTCAGACCTGATCTTATCGTACACTTGATAACAAAGAATCAAAATGAAGGCAAAAACATAAAAGGGAATCTTTTCTTCCATCTCAGGGCCCATCTATTAAAAAAAAAATTGCCCAAGTGTTGTTCTCTGTTAGGCCTGTTTTTATTTGGTTGAGAAGCTTTGCCTCTCCTGAAAGGTCAAGGCTGACTCCTGTGGGAGAGAAAGGACCAAACTGTCAACCTTGTACCTCCTTCTTTTAAAATATCCTTTATTGCAGGGTAGGGAACATAAAAATGACATTATTTGAATGGTCAGCTCAGCAGTAAAACTGACGGGGGGGCGGGGTCAGTGCTCCTTCAGTACACATGCTTGATTGGCATAAAATTACCTCCCTTCACTGATGCAGACCCCTATAGCAATTCTAGTGGAGCCCAAGAAAAGCACTTAACACCACTTAAATGACATCTTCAACCAACGCCGATGGCCTTGACTTTTCGTTCATTCTAATTTTCAGAGTCACCTGCCCCTTATCCAAAGCACTAATAGAATCTTCTCACTAGAAGTCCCCAGACAGCTCATTCATGCTGGTCTCTATCCTAGAGCAGGAGTCTGCAGACTTTTCCTATAAAGGACCGGAGAGTAAATATTTTCAGCTTTGCAGGCTATAAGGTCTCCATCACAACTACTCAACTCTGCCATGACAGCTCTACAGCAGCCTATCATAGATGGTATGGAAACGAATGGGCGTGGCTGTGTTCAGATAAAACCATTTACAAAAACAGGCGGCAGGCCAGATTTGGCCCTCGGGCTGTACTTTCCCAACCCCTGGCCTAGGAAAAAAATTATTCACCATCTTACCACTTGAATTTCTTCAAGGAAGAAGAAAGAAAACTAACATTTATTGAGTGCTTGCTTGTGTTGGACACTGTGCTAATTCTCAAACTATCACACAGAAGTAGGCATTGATATTTCCGTCTTCACTGCTCTTTCAATGAGAGTAGTGTATAGTGTTTTTACAACTGTGGTCTGGTATCTAACCAGCTTCATTGTGTTATTTCTTATATTTGAGAAAATTTCCTTCTGCAGCTGGTTAGATACTTAATCTCTTCCAAAGCGCGTGGATAAACAGCTGCTTATCATCCCTTTTACATCCTTGAAATGATCTCCTCCCTACTCTAAGAAAAGGCAGTTTCTTTCCTCATGACTCCTAGGTTCCAAGTATTAAAATTTCTTCGCTGCTCTCATCTGGACTGTATTCAGTTGCTTTATATTCATCTTAAAATTAAAAACTACAAACAGCACTAATAGTCCAGTGTACCCACGACAATCTACTAGACGACATTGACACTTATGTCGTGGTTTCGAACTGGAATCCAAGAGTACTTTTCTCCAGCTATAAATCGTGAGATGTCCAGATGAAATGGCTACTATGAGCTGCATTTCTCAGCATCCCTAAAAATTCGATCAAGTATAATATGAATAAATTCTCACATAGCGAGAGGAGAGAATGTGGCCCTATAAGAGTTAAGAGAGAACATTCTGAAAGAAAACCTGCATTCAAAGTATAACACAAGCACATGAATGCCTACATGTGATCTCCCTCAGATCCAGCAGGTCATATGTGATCCCATTCAGCTCTACCTGTAATAAGCCCATCTCATCAAGAATGGAAACATGACCTTGATTTCTCTTTCTACAAATGCATTGTACAATATAGCATACTCTCAAGCCTCACTAATGTATAGTTCTTGGTGCGATTGTATGTGCACTCTTATAAAATTTTATTAAATAAAACTCTCCATTAAATCCAGGCATAAGAAAGTTGGCCTACTGCTTCTGAGAAGTCTAAACTTCCATCAAGGTTGAATACATAGTGCCAGTACAAATTTGCTAGGAGCCTTTGTCCCTCTGTTTGTGCATCCCCTCTCTTTCCGTCTCTATTTGTCAGTCCTCTTGGTTGATTCCTGAGCCTTTCTCTCTTGCCAGCAACTGGAATGTAGTAAAAGGGCACTGGGCTTGGACTAGGAGTTGGGAAACCTGGGTTCAAATCCCAGCACTGCCACCTGTTAACTGTGATTCTTTTGTTTATCCATGAGCTATTTTCTACTTATAAAATTGGGGTCATAATAGCTACCTCTATCGGTAGTTGTGATGACATTGCTAATGACTCCTAAGAACAGGCTTTGAGCATCATAGATACTCCGTAATGTTTGTTGGATTTATATTTTCATGTTTTAGAATGTTAGTATGACCCCCTCCTTGTATGTCTTTATTCCAATGCTGGTCTCTGTCTACTTGTCTCCATTCTTCAACCCTTTACTTAACGTTCTTCTGTAGGATGTGACTTCATAGTTCCCTGCCTCCCATTGTGTTTCCCTTGGGCTTTGGTGCCTGTATACTTCTAAACCATCTTTATTCTTCTATTCAAGGGTAGAAAGCCCAGAGCAAACTTAATCCTCAGGCCTTCCTAAAGTGAGACTTGGATGTGATTTTTCTGCATCATTAAATGACTTAAAATGGATATGTTTGCCTACAAGCTGAATCAAACTGCGAAAAGTTTTTCAATTAAGAAACATCAAAAAACCCCAAAAGGAGAGAGAGCCTCAAGCTTTACATTGTAGGAGATGCACATGCTTTGGAATCAAGTGTTTGGCTCTGTGCTAATTGCTTAGTAGTAATTATGGATAGCATTGGGGCTGCTCCTTAAGACTTGTGAGTCTAATCTTGCTCAGATGCTCCCAGCGGACAGGACCCCCAGCCATGTTGTTTTCACCATTATCGCCCCAGCACATAGCAAACAGCCTGACACGAATGAATGAGTGAACAAATCTATGAAATAGGGCCAATTATTCCTACCTCATATGGTTGTTGTAGGGATAAAATGAAATAATGTAGTAAAAATGTCAGCCCAGTTCTTGTCACAAGGTGAACAGGCAGCAAATGCTAATTCCCTTCCTTCCCACTCCCTAAATGGACTCAAATGGATCGTATAACATACTCTACTCTCAAGCCACTCTAATATACAGGTCTTTGGTATGATTGTATATGCATCCTTATAAAATGATGTTAAGTAAGCAAAACTCTTCACTAAATCCAAGCATAAGAAAGTTGGTCTATTGCTTATGAGAAATCTAAAATTAAAATTACTTTTAGCAGTAAGTTATCTGTATCAAGAGGACAGTAAAAAGAAAATTCCCTCTGAACAGTAGCCATTTTTCAGAGCTCCTAGGAGAGTCTCAGACTCCACAAGGTGACCCCTCTGTCCCTCACCACCATAGGCAGTTAAAGGATCCATCAGACTTTCCCAGAATACAAAGCCAAGAACTCCAGTTGTCGACTCTGGAATGGAAAGATGTTGCTTGGTTCTAAGAAGTAGGTCACATCTGATGAGTAGTTTTTGAAGTGTGTTCTGCAGGATGTCAGTTGGTGTTAAAACAACAACAAGGTTCCAGAGCCAAATGCATTTGGGAAATCCTGAGCTGATCAAAGTAAATCACATTTTGTTACTGTGAGACCTCACGGGCTTTACCATGTGGTGTGCATTGTCGTCCACGCACCCCAGAGAGACCCATTTAAGTGCCGGGGATGGGGCAGAGGGGGTGGTATTAGGCAGGAAGAGTGGAACTTCTTTCCCTGGTGTTGACATTTGGCAGAAACTCTGTGAGCACTGTAGCTCTAGACATGTCCGCCTTCTGGAAAACTGATCCATGTGGCTGCTAGCAACTGAGTGTCATGGAGATTAGGGGTGTCAACGTCTAAATAGAAACAGGAAGTAATGTGCAGCCCATCCTCTGAAGCATCAAGATAGGACACAATGCTCTTATTTCCCCAATATGTTAACAGATTAACACACACACCCATAAGCATGCCCACACATGTGCACGTACACACACACACACAGACGTGACTGTGAAAGCACAGAATTGAGAAGGTGGCATATCCACTGATGGTGCTGGTGGGTTTTGGCAATTTATCTGAAAGGCCGGAAGATGGGCAACAAGGATTTGAGGAGTAAAAACATGGCCTAAAATGTTGAATTTGGCAACTCTCCCCTCGCCTGTCACTCCAATTAAGAATTTGAAATTGTAGCCAAAGATAAATATCTTTCCTTCCATGAAATAAATGTGTAGGTGTTAAAAGCTGCACTAATCTCCAAAGATTCTTGCTGTCAGTCTTTGCCTCCCAGGCTTAGGAACTTTCATCCTTTCCGTTCCCACTCCACAAAGTTCCCACCATCAAGAAGGCAGGCGTTTCTAAGTGTCACTTGACTAAAGCATGTTGCAGTTAATGGTTTGTGAATCATAGAGTCAGGAGAAACTTGGGAATGAAATCTGTTTTGGATGAACCTGGACAGAGGCTTCTGCCACTGGACGGGGGAGGTGCTCAAGTGAGATTATCTGTTCAGAGCAATCAAGATCCTCCAACCTGTTAAGCACAAGGTCTGTGCCACGCTTGAACGGCAGAGAAATGCAATAGAAAGGTAGGCGCTTGTTTCATAATAGCTCAGTGCAGTTCTCCCTGCTGATCATCATGAAACACAATTCACTGGAGTTTCCCTTTGAAATTTTTATTTGAGGAGTTCAAATGGCACTATGGCATTTTTTTTTAACTTTTCTGTGTTGATGCAAATATTTTGGGCTCTTTAGTACATGACATACTTTAAGGGCTTAGTAACTATTTGTTGAATAATCCTAGGATCTCTCTGGGTTTTAAGGAGTTTTTGTGATTACGGGTCATAAGGAAAGCATTTTTTAAGTACAGTTTGACCATCTGTGAAAAATGCCTAGCAACCAAACCATCCCTTTATCCATCAGTCTGAATTAGCAGGTGTTAGTCACAATAATTAACCCAATTCCCTTGGGTGAAATATTTAGCCAAGAAAATCACACAACTCTGCTATTCACTGCTTCTTGGTGAAAGGGTCAGGTGGTGAATTTAGATTCTCCACTCTCGTTCAAACACTTGAAACTTTTCTTTCTAGAGTTTATACCTCTTCAAACTTTCATCTATGGATCTTAGTGTCATTCCAATTATTACATTGTTAATTATCCTACTTCCCTCCCTATACGGCACTGAAAATGCTCCAGAAATGCAATTATAGAAACTTCATTTCTAAGGATTTTGAGCATTTCACAGGTGTAACTTCTTTTATTGAGGTGAAATTCACATAACATAAAATTAACGATTTTAATGTGGACAATTCAGTGGCATTTAGTACATTCACAGTATTGTACAATTACTACCTCTATCAAATTTCAAAATATTTTCATCACCCCAAAAGAATACGTATTATGCAGTCACTCTCCATTGCCACCTCTTGCCAGTTCCTGGCAACCACTAATCTGCTTTCTGTCCTGTGGGTTTGCTTATTGTGGACATTTGTATAAATGGATCACACACTATGTGGCCTTTTGTATCTGTCTTCTTTCACTCAGCATAATGCTTTCAAGGTTCATCCATGTTGTAGCCTGTGTCAGTACTTCATTCTTTTTCATGGCTGAATAATATTCCATTGTATGGGTATACCCACAGGTGTAATTTTTATAGCCAAGATATATTATCTTTATAAAATCCAAAGCTTTAAGAGCCACTAAGAGATGCAAGAGGAGATATATCTCTTTGGGTAACCAGGTTGAAATTTTTCTATATTAAATGCAAAAATACAGACCTGGAATTCTCCCTCTGGCTTCTCCCAGCTAGCTTTGTGGCCTTGTATAAATAAGCACCAATGCCCTTAATTAGAAAATAAGTAACTAGATTTAGAGCTAAATTATTTCAAAATTATTTCTTTGCTCAAAAATTCCCAGTGCCCTACATAGTACTCTACACATGGTATAGGTCCGTGGTGGTGGTTACCGAACTTAACGAAATACAAAAATCAACAAGATTACAAGTGGAGCATAGTTTGATATGCTCAGAAGTGGTTTACATTGTGCCACAATTTCCTTGTTTTTAAGAGAATCACTTGCATTTTTTAATTAGTCAAAATGTTCTGCTATTAATAATTGAACTTTCCAAATCAACTTGAGAGTCCATAGCTGGAGACTGATACTTACCAGTACCTTGCTTTATAGTTTATAAATGAGAACTCTTAACTAGCAATGCTAAATGAAGAGGAGAAATGGTGCATCCATTGGGGGAATTTGTGAGAAGTCTCATGAATATTTTCCATGGCATTGGCTGGGAATATGGTGCAAGAAAACGAATGCAAGAATGAAAACGAGCCAGACAAAAACTCCTTTTTAAATGTTTATTTTAGAGAGGGGCTAGTAATTGATTAAACTAATCCAATATCTGGAAACATTCTTTTTTAATCTTCACTTTGCCTTTTATGCAGTTTGAAATTTTGGAGACTCCTCTTTGAAGTGGGGCAGGGTCGAGTCTGAAAGGAACAAACAGTTTCCCAGACAGATGTGTGAAGAAGTGCCTGGAGCTATGTGCTTCTCGCTGGGGTTAGATGTGACGGGGCCAGGCTGTTAAATACACAGCAACATGAAATATGAATATCCTTTCGCCTCCATGGGGGATTTTTTTCCGATAGTAAAAAGAAGGGGGGAGAAACCATTCTGCTGTTTTCTCAGTTCCTTTGCCTTTTCTGTAAGCTTGCATTCATTTGCATTGTGTGGCTGTGTTGTGCCATTCTGAGATTCTTTTCAAGGCTCACGTATAAAAACAGCACCATTTTTTAATGATATTTCTTTTCGTTTCATTTTTTTCATTCCTATACGGTGATGATGAAAGCCACCTTGACATTTCTAAAATGTTGTTTTGTTTAAATTACAGAGTCTCCATGGCAACTGCATCGTCCCAGGTCCTAATTCCTGAAATCAACCTCAATGACACATTTGACACCTTTGCCTTAGATTTTTCCCGAGAGAAGAAATTGCTAGAATGTCTGGATTACCTTACAGGTATTGTCTTTTGTATTTTCTTTAATATTCTGTACGTTCAGTGATACAAATACTTTGCCACCAGATCAATTTCCTAAAAACAAGAGGTGTGGCCTTCTGATTTAGGAATGGAGTTTAATATTCCCATAAGCAATTTCTGACACTCCTTTTTTTTCCCCAACCAAAACAACACAGTCTAAGACTAAATTGGGGACAGAGGAAAAAAGAGAATCTCAGTCATTAAAAGCATACTTACCATCATTTCCCTCACTCTCAGAGTGTGGGTACCACAAATAGTAGCTCTGTTGGCCATCAAAGAGAAAAATAAGGTAGCGTGACTATTTTTCACTTGATGTCAGTAAGGCATCTGAGTCTCACAGTTCCTTGGCAGAGAAAAAATTGGCAGCTAGCTTTGATTGGGTGTCTACCTTGCTCTAGCTCTTTGTATCTTGCGACCTTGTTTAATCTTCACAATACTGAATTGAGGTCAAGTATTATAATCCTCATTTTGCAAATGACGAAGGTCATCTCTCTTGCTGGAGGTCAGATAGCTGGGGAATGGCAGAATTAGGATTTGGCTTGGGTCCGTAGAGACTCCAAAGACCTCTGCTCTTTCTAGTAAAAGAATGAATTTCATCTTGGCGAAGGTCACCATGGCAAACATCCCAAAAATCACATTTGAATTCCTGGTGCCATGTTTCAGTGCTTTGCTTTCTGATAGGCATTTTTGGGGAATCAAGCTTAAAGAACAAAAGCAACAACCATAAAAGAGAACCTCAGGCTCCTCCTATTTCTAACCATGCTTCCACGTTTTTCTTTGCTGTCAACCTCTAACGTGGGAACTGAAAACATTTGCTGGTAGAATGTGGACTGTTTAGATGACCTTATTTGTATTAACCAAAGTCACTGGTGCCTATGACTTCAGGAAGACTCCATATATACAGTGAAGCCAGATGTGCACTAAACTTAGGGCATGCTGCCTTCAAGAGACCACATCCCTAACTTAGCGTGGCGTCAGCTTCTCAACTCTAATTCTGTGTGTGCCTGTTTGTGGGAGAGTGGTTGGGAAAGGTGGAGCCAGAGAGAGGGAACCTTCTGTGGTGTTTGTTTTTACAGTCTGTGGATAGAAAGCAAGGAGTTCTATATTCAAGGAGCATTGTACCCAGAAGACGGGTTTTTTCTTTGCAAGGACCCGAGGTGCTGTTTTCAGCCTTTCTGCATTTGCAAGGGAAGCGAGTCATCCCACAAACTTCTTATCTTATGTAATTCTTTCAAACCATACCACTCCTATTAAGGAAGAAAGAAATTGACGCAAAAAGCATTTCCACTCCTATTAAGGAAGAAAGAAATTGACGCAAAAAGCATTTACAGTAAGGAACCAGACTTGGTTTCAAATATTTATGAGTATACTGCCCTCCTTTTTTAAGCTTTTAACTCTGAGATTTATCTAAACTAACACTATTCAACAGAAATTTCTATGATAATAGAAACATTCTATATCTGCATTGTCCGCTATGGTAGCTGCTAGCCACGTGGGGCTATTGAAAACTTGAAATGTGGCTAGTGAGTTTTTACTTGTATTTAACTTCAATTAAAGTTCATTGAAATTTCAAGAGCCACGTGCAGCTCGTGGCTATTGTATTAGACAGTGCAGGCCTAGACTTTCTCTGGCTGAGCTGTTTTTCACAATGGCATCCTATTAAAAATCTCCCTTTTTCTTATATCATTTGGGAATGAGTATGGTTGCAACAACAGAAAATCCAATTAACAGTGACTAAACCCATCAAGGAGTGTTCATATCACAGAAATAGGAGAACAGAGGTATGTGATCCAGGGCTGGGCAGCAGTACAGTGATGACCTCAGACCCCAGGCTCTTCTTCTTTTTCTGCTCTGCCAGCTTCATTATGTTGCCTTTTTGCCACCTGATCACAACATGACTATTCCACCTCCAAGCATGTTCAAATTATACACAAAAAGAGAAAGGAAGTGGGGAATTGATGACCAAAAACTCTGTCAGACAAGTTTGTCTTTGTTTATCAGGAAAACAAAAAGCTTGCTCAGAAGACCCATCTAGAAAACTTCCACTGTGTCTTGTGGGCCAGACCCATGTCACAAGGTCATGCGCAAGGGCAGAGAAGACTGAAAAAATGTTTGGGTGGACACATGGCCATTCTGCACAAAATCACTGTCTTGTTGACAAGAATGTGTCCTCTCCATTTCCCAATAATTGTTTAATGGTATTTTGACAATGTATGCCCTTTCTAATCTCTATGTGAATGCCAAAGTACTGGTTAAAGGGGAAATTGTCAACGTAGTTTGTCCTGACTAGCAACATGTACACCATATATCATCCTGATGGCTGTTTATGCCAAACTAAAGACCATATGGGGTACCTGCTATTATGCCTTCTTAGCTGTCAACCTCAAATACAAATTTGGCCCATTTCTAGACATAACATCAATCCTGGCCATAACATACGATGCTTGGCTGATATTGCCAAATCCAAATAGTTTATCACACATTTGTAAGCAGGAAATGAAGTGTTTGTAGAGTATTAGCCCACCATTTCTTGTGTCCTGTTTATGATAGAGGCAAGAAAATAACAGTTCTGGTACTGATTCCATGAATATTGAAATTGGCAACACGCTGCTGTTCTCATTTACAGTAAATTGGGTATTGACTTTTCAGGACAAACCCATTGGGTTTATAATCAAAACAGGGTTAGCCTGCCTGGCTGTGAAAACAAGATTTTTTTTCCCCTATGACATGCCTCTAAGTGGTATGTCAAGTTAATAACCCGGAGAGGGGACATTTCCTCCCTGATTACAGCTACCGCCATGTGTCTCACAGCTACTTGCCTATTTTGAACATAGCTTTCTTTATAATGAATCATATATTGCAATACAGAAAGAACAAAATCTTTCTACAATGGTTGATGGAGAAATAATTCAAGGAACTATTTAGATTATGGGAGAATAAGTATTTCTCCACTGATCCATGCAGGGTGGTCCACACAAACCGGGACCACACAGACAATAATAAGCATGTTTTAGGATGCAGCTGGGCCTACCCCATGGAATGTATCTCCTGATTGGTGTCACTGATTCATGCACATCCAAGTCACAGCACCATGACACTAAACCTTGCATGTGGATACTTCAGGAGATGGATGTATAAATACGTATTCCAGAAAGACTGCTTTAAGGGCTCTGTAGAGCCCTTCTATCTTAATGCACAATTGAATGAAGTGCCTGCCACGTGTGGGTGCTCAATAATGTTTGTGGAATTCAATAACCAATAGACAAAGGTGAGTTAATTGACTTTATACAGCAAACGTAACAGTTACTTGCTTCATAAGATACTTGTTCTGGATATATCTTCAGGTGGCAAAGTGAAGAATACTAAAACAACCAGAGTTTTAAATTTACCATTTTCATAAACTTTTCTCCCTCTTTGGGTTTGTTTAGGACTCATCAATCCTAATCAAAGTTTACAGCAGGAGAGAACTCTGCAATAGTGTAAGCAAAGGTTACTACTAATCTGTAGATTGCAGATATATTTCTCCTTTTGAAGTTAGGTTCTGGCTTACAGAAGACTGGAAATAAAGGCCTGGATAGATTGTCTAAACCAAGGGTCAGCAAACTTTGACTGTAAAGGGCCAGATGGTAAATATTTTAGGCTTTGCAGGACATATGGTCGCAACTATTCAACTCTGCTATTACACAAAAGCAGCCATAGACAATACATAAATGAATGAGCCTGGCTGTGTTCCAATAAAACTTTATTTACAAAAACAGGCAGTGGGCCAGATTTGGCCCATAGCCATAGTTTGCCAACCCCTGCTCTAAAATATTATTGCCAGTGCAAAGCACTCACTGCCTAGTCTTTTTCTTGCTCGCAAACTCTTCTCATAAAACCAGTTACTGAAATCAACTTAAAATAAGTATTTTGGTAGAATTTAGACTTCTCTGCTCCAGAATGTGTTCAAGACATAAAACAGCAGCCTTCTCCAGCGATAAAGTTAACCAAATGCCAAGGAATCGTGTTTTCCTTATGGAAGGAAAGTGTACTTCTTACCTATTGACTGATTGTTAATCATGTTCTTAATTTGAAGTATCACCTATAAATTTAAAAATGAGAAGAAAATAAGGCCACACTAATAGGTTTTTTTATAAGGCATCAAAACATCTAATGAAAGAAAATTTTCAAACAATTATTTGACTGATTCATGATAGGATAACAAGCAACAGTTTTTCCAATTGGGTGCCTAAATGTAAAAATATGTGGCATTGTGTAGCTCAGAGGCTGGCAAACTTGGGCTCACAGGCCAAATCTAGCCCTCACCTGTTTTTGTAAATGAAGTTTTATGGAACCTGGCCATGTTCATTTGAGTATGAATTGTCTATGGCTGCTTTCATGGTGCAAAGGCAGAGCTGAGTGGTTGCAACAGAGACTATATGGCCCGCAAAGCCTAAAATATTTACCATCTAGCCCTTTAACACAAAGTTTGCCACCCCCTTCCCCCCAGTGTGGATGATATTATAGAAGTTCATCTTGTTTACTTTTTGTTTAACATGTTTTCTTTCATGGATAAGAGACTGTTGTTTGCTTAACCTCTTAAGCTTGCGTTCATGATAAGTAGAGATAAGTCCATACTGGCTGGCTGAAGTCACACTACCTGTTAAAAATCACAATGATAACCAGCCAACCAAGTGTTGTTTGGATTGGGGTCACCATGTCTAGGATAGTAGTCCTGATGGACCTATTTAGAAAGGCCTCCTTTGACTGTCAAACGTCTCCTCTGAAATGTATCCCAGACGTGTCTGCTTCTCAGGTGATGAGCATTCTTGATCCCCACAGCTCCCAACCCTCCCACAATTAGAGAAGAGCTCTGCACAGCTTCCTATGACACCATCACCGTTCACTGGACCTCCGATGATGAATTCAGTGTGGTTTCCTACGAGCTCCAGTACACCATATTCACTGGCCAAGCCAACGTTGTTAGTGAGTATCATATGCCCTATTGATTTCTCTGTTTGGTGGCTATTTTCAGATAGATTGCATTTCCAAATTTAAAGACCTAGGGAAGATAAGGAAAGAAAGAATACACAATATTTATTGGCTTGTCCTTCTTAATCAAGAAGATGATAGCACTCACTTGTACTATACTAGTAAAAATAACTGGCCAAATAGCGATGAAAATTAATGATCTCTAGCAAACCATATGGATGAATCTTACAAACATATTGTTAAGAGACAGAAGCAGAAAACAAAAGAATATATGCAGTATGAGTCCATTTATACATTCATAACTTAAAGATAAAAATAAACTATTTTGTTTAGAGTTACATATGTAGGTGTAAAAACTATAAATAAAAGTCAGGATGATGGTTACCTCCAGGACAGTAGGGTAGTGGCACTTTGGGGAAGAAATATAAAGGGGTTCATGGGGTTAACAGCACTTTCTAGGTGGGAGTTACATGGCTTAGTCATTATATCATACATTTAGTTTTATTTGCTTTTCTGAGTCTTATTTCACAATTTTTTAAAAAAGATTTAATAAAATGAATAGCCAAAGAACGCCGAATACCTAGTTCCATTTGGAGGAGAGCAGGGCCATCATTTGAACTGTTAGTAATTGGCCCCCACCTGGGAAGAAGTTCAGACCTTACCTGAAACAGAGAGGCTCCTCTCTCACTGGGGCCCGTGAAATATTTGGTATCGGAGACAATTTGATGATCTCAGAGAGCAGCAGTAGCTGGCCAGACAGATGATAACACAGGAAGCACTCCTCCCCACCACACAGAGTTATTTAAATTGAGTTGAGTAAATGGCAAAGGACCAGAAGAAATGGCTTCTCAGGGGAGCAAGTTTGAAATTTAACTTTAGCAAATAAAAATAGAATATGTCAAAGTAAAATAGAATAGAATAGAATAGCAGTCACTTTTCAACAAAGAAATGTTTTGAATAAATCCATATCGACTTAATGTGCTTTTATTATATAAACCTTTTCTCTCTTAACTACACTGTTCTTTCCTAGAACAAATAATTCTGAGGCATGTGATGCTTAAAATAGAAATTTGATTTAGGGTTAATTAAGAGTGATGCAGAAAGACCCCTGCTTCTAAGTGACTAAAGTTTCCATGACCCATACCAACCAATGGTGCCTTCCTTACATCGCCTTTCCCCAGCATCCCCTCCTCAACCCTCTGACCTTCCACTCCCTAACTGGCCTGCCTTGGACACTTTTATTAAAATCTTACCATTTTCCAAGGATATGTAATTTTAGATTGAAAGGGAGAAAATGAACGTTGAGAACAGCTTTGGCAAGCTCCCTGAGTAGGTAGGAACTATAGAGAGGGCAGAAATAGTGGGTGCAACAGAAAGGTCTTGGGGGAAGTGATCCTAAACTAAGTCTTGAAAGAAAGTGGGTACATATCGTCAAGTTAAGGGGATCCCAGACAGCTGTGTCATTCCAAGAAAACCTACAGAAACATAAAAAGGTAGGGCATATTGGGAGATCTCATCTAATTAAGCCTGGCTGGAGAGTTGAGTGAGGGAGGGGAGACTGAGAAATGAAGATAGAGAAATAGAACTAGGACTCAAACCCGTAAAGTTCTGGTTCCAGAAAGTACATGTTCTTAATCATCAGTCACTTCATCCTAATTCACAGTAAAGAGCTAGACCACAGAGGGCCCCCCAGGCCACACCATGTTTGGATTTTACCCTGTGGTCTGGAGAGACATACAGAACAGTAGTGTGATCAGGTGTACAATTAGAAGCCAACTCAGGCAGCACTGTGGAGGATGGAGTGGAACAGGGCAAGACTAGAAGCAGAGACGTGGACTCAGAGATTCATAGTAATTCACAGAGGCAGGGATAACCAAGACCTGCAAATGGCACTAGCAGTGGAGCAGGAAAGAAGATAATTCCAGAAAGACTTCTCTACCTCTGGCCATCTCCCCAGATATTTGAAGTGCTTTTGGGGGCAAGTCTGAGAAGCACTATTACAGCAATGGTTAGGCATCATTTCACTCTTCTTCCAGGATTTTGGATTCTTCTGGTATCATTCCTCATCCCCAGTTCTACATGTTCTGCTACAAATCATGAAGCAATACTAATTCTCTGAAACCTTTTTTTAGAAGTAATGCAGAAACATTGTATAATAATATATAAAATGTATATAGTGAAGATTGGATGTTTTGCCATATACCAGCCACCCAGATTCCAGAGTTACACTGCACCAATTCCATTTCTCCTGCATCTTTCCTGGGATAGTCTGTTTATAGACAAGGGCACACATACACTCACACACACACACACACCCCCATATGCATTTTTTAGGGGCACAAAAGGTAACATGCCACACATAGTTCTTCATTTTGCTTTTTTCACTAAATATTGTATCTGAGAGACTATTCTGTTTCAGCACAAATAAAGAACTGCTTCATTCTTTTTTGAGGCAGCCTACTATCCTGTTGTAAGGATGTACCTTAATTGATTTATCTCGTCTTCTGTTGATGTATATTTAGTTGGTTTCCAGTCTTTTGCCCTTATAAACAATGCCTCAATGAATATCCTTGAATATCTGTCCTTTCATACACAGGAAATTATATCTATAAAATAAGCTCTTAAGATGGAATTGCTAGGGCAAAGATTATTTGCCTTTTAATTTTGGTTGACGTTGACAAATTACCCTTCAGAGAGGTGACATATGATTTTTCAAATGCATTTTTCCATCTATATGAGCTTATATTTCACTGATTTAGGATATGTATACCATAAACTTAACATGGAATTAAAGTCTAGTAAGATTTTCAAACCTTGATTATGCTTCACTATAAACCTGAAGTACAAATCACTCTATAATCACTAAGGTCATACTTAATAGTCACTCCTTCATTTAAAGCAATGATTCTCAAACAGGGGTAATTTTGCCCCCCAGGGAACATTTGGCAATGTCTGGAGACATTTTTGGTTCTCAAAACCCGGGCGAAGAGGTGCTACTGGCATCTAGTAGGTAGAGGCCAGGGATGATGGGAAATATCCCACAGTGCACAGGAACATCCCCACACACACACACAATGAAGAATTATCTGGCCCAAAATGTCAGTAGTGCTGAGATCGAAACACCCCAATTTAAAGCAAGGTAAACAAATAGCATCTAATGATCACATTCTAAATACCGAGACTATAACTGAACACACTAACCTACACACTGCTATGCTGTATGGCATGGAAGGGAAAACACAGCAAAAAGAAGCAAGTATAATTAATTTCTTTCTGTCTTCACTTAAGGAATTACTTCCTCAGTGTCCTGGGATGAATATTACTAGTATATTGGGTAAACTGAACTAGAGATTGTATCAAACATTCACTTAAAGACGAAATTCAAAAGATGGTCAGAAATTCCAAGGCAATCAGAGAAAAGGAGAGGATGAGAGTTTGAGAAGAGCAGGTAGAAATAAAGGCATGATTTACTGCCAAAAATGAACTTGGATCAATAAGCATTGTGTCAGACTCAAAAAACAGACAAGGTTCTCTGAAGACACACAGAGGACTGATAGAATCAATGTCTGTTGATGAGTGAATAATGTAACCAGAAAAAGGAAACATTTGGAGTCATTTTACACCTAAAGGATGCTTCTTGGCCCACATGAGGAATGTTATATTTCTCTGAAATTATTTTTGCTTGATCCAGGAAAAAAATATATCAGTTTTCTATACCTGGGTAAGAAATTTTTCAAAACTTAGCAGCTTAAAACAACACCCATTTATTATTTCACGGTTTCCATGAGTCAGGATTCTGGACAGTTTAACCGGGTCCTCTTCTTAGGGTCTCATAAGGCTGAAGTCAAGGTGTTAGCTGGGCTGCATTCTCATCTAGAGGTGTAATTAAGGAAGAATCTATTTCCTAGCTCCCTCAGGTTGTTGTCAGAATTTATTTTACTATGGTTGTGGAATTCTTGGAAGTTTGCTTCTTCAAAGCCAGCGAGGGAGAGAGAGAGTCTCTGCTACTTCAAGTCTCTCACCTTTAAACCCTCCTTTAAAGGGCTCATCTGATTAGGTCAGACCCACCCAGAATAATCTCCCTTTTCATTAACTCAAAGTCAACTGATTAGGGACCTTAATTACATTTGCCAACTCCCTTCACCTTTGCCATATAATGTAATATCAGAGGAGTGATAAAGATGATAGGACCTTTGTGCTTTGCCATATTCTGTTGGTTAGAAGCAAGTCACAGGTCCTGTCTACACTCAAGGAGAGAGGATTACACAAAGTCATGAATAGTATGGAGTGGGAATCATGGGGGTCACCCAAAGGCATGTCCATCACAGATGGTTTTGTCTCTCCTGAAATTTCTTGAATCAAATTATCATGGGCGTTTGGACCGTACATATAGCCTTGGCCTGGACTGATGGGCCCTGTACCAGTTGGTTTTTGCTGAATAACCAACAACCACAGAACCTAAATAGCATGTAACAATAAACATTTATTGCTTGTGCATCTGGAATCTGGGGGTCAGCAAGGAGGTCCTGCTGATCTTGGTTAGACTCCGTTGCAGATCAGGCTGATAACCGGGGCAACTCGACTGCTGTGCAGCTCTCTCCTGCAATCCAGCTCAAGCATGCTCTCTTGGTAAATGCAGAGGTGAAGGTGTAAAAGCAGGCCCAATTGCACACGTGCTTTTCAAGCCCCTGTCTTTGTCACGTTAGCTGACATGCCATTGGCCAAAGCAAGTCCCATGAGTGAGTCGAGTCAGAATGAGAGGGCCTGCAAGGTTACACGGCAAAGGGCATGGATACAGCGAGGAGTAAGGAAGTAGAGCCAGAAGGTGATGTACTCTAGAACCCTAACTCCATGCCAGAGCTTCACTCCATCCCCAGAATGAAAGGAAGATATCTATTGCTTGAAACTTAGAGTTTCCCAGGTGGCCAGACTGGAACTAACTTGACTTCCATGCTGTTGGCATGGAAAATAATATGAAAACAAGACACATAAATGGAATAGATGAAAAAGGCCATGCCTACAGAAATCCAACGACAGCAACACTATACTGGGTCATTCCAGAGAAGGTGTTTTGATCTTGGAAAGCAGTTGCCACAAGAAAATAAATGTAAATGGCTTCATGAAGATTATGGACCTGTATGCCAAAAGACCTGTTCTCCCAGGACGGATGGAAAACACAGAAACTGCAGGTGCCCATCTAACTGGGAAACTCTCATCAGCTTGTTAGTATCAGGATTTGTTTGTCTCTTTAATGTCCATTGAACCAATATAGTGAAGTCCTGATGCTACAGGATCAAATTGCAACAATGAAAGAATAAATTTAGATACAAAAGTAACTGAGATGCAAACATTCTCAAATTATTTTCTTCTGAACTCTTATACATATTTGTAGTGACTGAGAGAGACCTGGATTTGAATCCCAGCTTTGGACCTCACTAGCTCTATAATTTGGGGCAAATTGTTTAACATCCTCTGAATCTCTTTCCTCATTGGTAAGAAGAGGTACTGTTTTCACTTCACATGGTTGAGATAATAAAAGTAAAGGTCTTAGCCCTGTGTTTGCCACAGTGGTGGCACATAGGTATTCAAAGTTATTATTCCTACAAAAATATAGACTATACTCACCCATCATTGCATTTTTTTAAAAAGCTGATATTTTTTGTCACATGATGAAGGCCAATCGTGCAATTTGCCAGGATTATCTACATGATAGCATTTTACACAATCTTCATGTGAAAGGCCTTCCTTGAATGTTGTTTGTCCATCTGTCCTACCATTTGGAGGAATATCCTTTGCAGATGTTATATTGAATCACAAGATCTAAGAGGAAAACGCTTCCGAAAATTAGAAGATGATGTTCAAAAACTGCAGTAGCTCCCTATGATGCTAGGAAATCTTTTACTGTCTCTAGGTCATGGTTCCTTCACTCATCATAATAAATTCTAGTTAATTGCCCTCCACTGACTTTAGTGAAGGAGAATCAGATAATATCTATGGAGCTTTTTAATCTTATAAAAAGGCTCTCCCTAATCAAATTCATACATTCAACTGCAAAATTAATGACATTCTTAATTTTTTATTTTTCATTTTTATTAACATTTTTATTAATTAAATCTTAAATTAGGGCCTTTTCCCAGCAGCCTGTTTTTATTATTAGCAAAAATCAAAACATGCATCTCTAAGCCTTCATGGCAAAGTAGTTATCTGTATTTAATTTATTTCAGTCATTTTGGAAACATTCATGAAAGTTATTAAACATATACTATTTTTATGGAAAAGAAGGTTCACTTCTATCCAACCTGTTATAAGAGACAAAGGATGTTAGAAGCTGGTATGCAGCCTCTCCAAAGGGTGTCCATGTTGCATAATGTTTTATACATAATGTTTTACTGCAAGGTGACAGTTACTATACAAGGCTCTGAAATCTCAAATGTAATTAGGATCTTGTAATGAGCGGCATTATGTAGGGAAATGCTTCTGACCCATTGTGAATGAGAAAAAAATGTACAGAATCAAAAAACTCAATTAAGTTCCATTATGAACTAATTATCTTCCAAGTTCCATTGTTGTTTTAATACTTCAAGCTGAATCGGAGAAGGTGAATGTTGGAATACCATCAAAGATGATCGAAAATGAATTTGGTGAAAAGTGAAGTTTCAGTCAGGATGGTTATGTGGGTGTTTCATAAAGAGATGAATAGAACTTGGTCAACAGTCCCAACACAGTGGGGTATCGAGGCAGGGAAGTCTGGCACTTGGCGCCATATGCAAGAAGTTTAAGTGGTACTGGCGCAAGACCAACACTAGCAACACAATAATGGTGTACTCCGAGGCACCCCAGTTACTCCAGCCCCTAGAATAAAATGGTCGATGTTGCTTTCTTGGCATTTTTAATCAACTTCTCAATTATTACCCTGGCAATAATAATAGTATAAAGGTAAGCCTAAACAGTAATAGTATTTATGAAAGCGGATTGTCCCAGTGTAAAGCTATCCAATCAAATTTTACTACTCCATAAACATTTTGTTCTCTTAATATTCAAGCAAAAAATTAGTGACCTCTTCAAAATAATCGGGATAGTCCGGGTCTGTGTTTTGTTTGGAAAAGGTTTCTGAAACATTAAATCTTTTTCGTTGGGTTAAGGCCAAGTTGCAGTTTGCAGCAGTTTCACACATCTGCTTTATGGTGTTGCTGAAAGCATTCCCCCACCACATTAAACCCAGCCTTGGGGTTGTACAATGATGTAAAGTTTATTGAAACATTTTTACATTTGCTCTCTTTGACCACAATAGTCATTTTACTGTAACATATGCAATTAAACAGGAACAGTGTAAATGCGGTGACATTGATAGGATTCTCATTTGATTCTACTGAATGCTGTTATTGTTTTCATTCCTGCCTGACTGCTGTTGACAAAGATTTAGCAATATGAGTGGATTATCCTAGGCAATAGAAAAGCTCATTGTTTTTGTTTTATTACTCTTGTAATATTATTATTAAATATCTAAAGTGAGTTACAGGCTTCTTGGGGCCCAGAGCTCAGAGTTCAAAATGACTCTTCTTTGATTGGATCAAAATCTACTATTTGGCTGTGGCACTATCCAGAAGTATTGAGTTTATTACAGCTATGTTCAAGGAAAAGGTAAGGTGAGAAAGTATCACAAAGGATATGTAGTAGGGAGAGTCCCATGTTACTAAACTGTTAGTAGATGTTTTCCTGGATCTTATACAAGTGAGAATTAGTAGGAGAACAGAGGGCTAAGAGTTAGGGGGAAATTGGGGGGGGCGGGGATGGTGCCTTAGTTGCTCTACTACATCTCCAAACCTGAACACACACACTCAGCCTCCTCTGTGAGTGTCTCAGTATTGCCTGGCTTTATGCTGCCTTTGTCAAATCTGGCAGTCCTCCTGGTGAACATGTTCACAGGTGGAAATGAAAAGAGGTGATAGAAAATTCCCAAGATCATATATATATGTATGCATATATATTTTTTAAAGAGTCACTGAAGTGTGCCTGAAAATACTGTGCACCTAAGATACAAATCATATGGGGAGAATTTTCACAATTGACAAAATACTCTTGAGTTCTTCTCAACTGTGAGACTGCCATGAACAATGTTTAATTCAAAAGTTGGAGAAGGTATTTAGTAAGATTCAAAGGCAGATGTCATGGGGCTGTGAATATCTTGAAATGCTATGCACATATTTGTGGGTTGATATAGATATGCATTTGTGAATTTCTTTCTACAAAATGTTTTATTAGATTCTCAAAGAGGTGAGACCAGAGAAATATTAAGGGACTGCTTCTTGGGAGTATGGTAAGGTATAAGTTGCCTCAAGATCAAAAGAACTAACCCTTTGACTTGCAAATCCACTGAAAGGGAAAGAGGGGGAGGCAAGTGTAGAGCCCCTCAGGAAGTGGAGGGGCCCAGCCCTCTACCAAGAACTGGTGAAGGAAATTCACTGGAGTCAGGAAACTTCATGACAGACCAGTCACCAGGGGGCTGGGAAAAGTTTCTACTAGAGTGGAGATTGATGGGTGGAGAGGGGAGAGAGGAGAGTTGGGCCCCATACCAAAGAGGTGTTTTCAGCATCAGCCAGCTGCAAAACAAAACAGGCTTCCTTTTTCCTACATGTTCTTCCAAGCATCATAAATTCTCAGCCTGCTTCCCAACCCACATCCTGCAGAATGCAGCCAGAGCGGCAGCCTGCTGTACTTGAAACCAGCCATGCTAGGGATGCAGCTGGTCAAGATCCCTGTTGATGCTTTTCTAAGACCCACACTGGGCCCTGAGCTGCCCATAGATGCCGCTGCTCCAGCGTTCACTTAGGAATATGTCTCCTGAATCAGTTAACTAAGGCCATACTAATGCTGGATCACAAACAACCCCAATGATCATTTTCTTAGCTCCCCTGTCAGAAGTTGGGTTGGTGTTGGCCAGTCTCCATTGGCCTCGCTCCTGCATTGGCTGGGCATTAGCTGGACGTAGAGCTGTTCCCTGTGTCTCTCATCCTGTTGGGATGAGCAGACTATCTGGGGACTGTTTTCCCCATGGCAATGGCAGAGGCACAGTGGGGCAACAGAAACTCGCAAGGCCTTGTAATGCCTACTCTCGCAACTGGCACATTGTCATTTCAGCCTCATCCTATTGGCCCGAGCAAGTCACATGGCCAAATCCAAAGGCATGTCATAAGGGAATATGTTCCATCTCTTTAGAGGGAGCAACTGCAAAGTCACTTAGGCCTGGTGAAGAATTACAGGCAAAAAATGCAATGTAACGTAACTACATCTACGTTAGTGAAGTCAACTTCTCATACATGACTTGGGTGTCTTCTTACCTTCTGGGAGTCTCAAAATTGGTGAGATCCAAAATTTAATCATCATTGTAATGAGAATGGGGGTGAGGGTTCAGGGAGAGGAATCAGTGGTTACTTGCTGCTTTCTTTTCATCCCCACAGCACTTAATATTGTATCATGCACATCTGCAGTGCTTAAGATCCCCGACAGAATCACCTTTGCTGCTCTTATTCACACTGAATGGAATTTGCAATATAATAATTTTAATTGGGTTTTTTAATTTAGAACGCACAATAGGAATATATAATAATAAATACAGGTTGACCTCCTACTGTAGGCAGGACACTGAGCACTCAGGTTTGTTGGTGGTCTCCCTAGGAAGTGACAAAGCACTCCATTTATGGTTCAAATAACCTAAAATTATGCAACCTTAACATTATGCAAGCGTTGCCCCGTGCTTGCACCAAAGAACTGCACCATGTCTGGGTGGCTTTGCAGGTCTGTGTAACTCAGCCGATAGCTGGATGATCGTGCCCAACATCAAGCAGAACCACTACACAGTCCATGGTTTGCAGAGCGGCACCAAATACATCTTCATCGTCAAGGCCATCAACCAGGCAGGCAGCCGCAGCAGCGAGCCTGGGAAGTTGAAGACAAATAGTAAGTGCCGTGAGCTCAGCAGAGCTGTCGTCTCTCATCTGCTCTCCTTTCAGCTGCCTCTGTCCCCCTTTCTTTTCCTTTTCTCTGTCTCAGGGATTGCTGACAGCCTTGAAAAGCAAGTAAAGAGCCAATGTGGAGTAGTGGATTTTGTATCAGATACCTCTGGGTTCCAAAACTGACTCTACCCCTTAAGGACTGTGAGACCATCAATTCTAATATCTAATATTTCTAATTAGAAAATTAGAATATATATATATATATAAAGCCTGACACACAGTTGGGGCTCTGTAAATGGCAAATAGTATTGTTTTCCATAGTAGAATAGCAAATTAATAACTCCTTCTTCAGGAATTCTTCATTTTATTCCAGATATCTGTCTTAAGTCTGTGGTTCTCAATCAGAGGCAATTCTGCCCCCTTGAGGGACACTGAGCAATGTCTGGAGACATTTTTGATTGTCACAACTCGGGTGGATGCTACTGGTATCTAGTGGTTAGAGGCCACGGATGATGGAAAACCTGTCACAATATACAGGACAGCCCCCACAGCAAAGAATGATCTGGCCTATACAAGCATCTTGTAACACTGTTAATTTCCTCTGTCTGTCTCTGCCGACATATGTTTTGTTTTATCCTCTCTTCTTTCTTTACATCTTTTTGATCTAGAAATATTATGTTATATAACACAGTATTTCTTTGCATAAGACCTCTCAAAGGAAAGCAAATTGGAGTGTGTCAGTATTAAGCCTTGTTATAGGATTGCCAGCCAGTCAACAGGAACAATTAACTACTTTTCAAGAGGACCCTTCATTGAATCCAAATCCTTGATTTCAGTAGTCAAATAACTATTTTACTCCAGATATACGTGTTTAAGACACATACTCTTAAACATTAAGCTAATTTCTCCTCTCAATGTTTCTGCTGGTAAAGAAGATTAATTTTTAGAGATTAAATAGGAAAAAAAGGAATGAATGCATACACTGAGGTTAACTCTGTAGAATATATCTTTGAGACATCTTATTTGTGCTTCATCAGTTTTGCTAAAGATAATTTATTCATTTCATATAGACAGGTAATGTCATCTTCTATTTCTAGACATGCAATCATTGATCAGATGTTATCAAGTTATATACAAAAGGTTGTCAAACTTTTTCTGTAATGTGCCAAATAGTAAATATTTGGGTCTGAACGGGTCAGATGGTCTTGGTCACAGTTATTCAACTCTGCCATTGTGGTGGAAAAGCAGCCATAGATAACACATAAACAAATGGGCCGTGTTTCAATAAAACTTTATTGACAAACAGACAGTGGGCTGGATTTGGCCTTCATGCTATAGTTTGCCAAACTCCTGTGTGTACAAATATTACCGTGAGTTGAATTGTTTAGTAAAGTAAATGATTAATCTGTTCCTTGAACTAATTTGTCCTCATTGAAACAAAAGCCTTGAACTTGGACAGAGTAGGTGATGGTTTATTCGAGAAATGCATCTGAGGCGCAGGTGGAATTTGCTCACTGAGGATGCAGGGGGTCGGGCCTGACCTAAGCTGGCATGATCCTGCTCTGTGAGGGTGTGAGCTGAGGCAAGCAGGATACGTCTCATTACGAGGCCAGTCTTTCTGATGGCTCTAACGTTCTGATATTCTTCACTTTGTGAAGGACATGCAGAACATGGCCTTCATTTTCGATGATGGGTGCCTTTATGGAATTTCTTCCTAATCCACCCATTAGCGTCCAATTATTTTTACACACATTCTATCTCCCACCTTTAAAAATTGAAATATCTTAGGCAAAACTATCTTCAGACTCTTCTTGTCTTAGTTCATACTTTATCCCTAGTAGTTGCTGGTATGATTATTCCTGAGGACATTTTTTTTTTTATAAGACAAGCCAAAACTACACATGTAATCCAGCAGGTTTTACAGCCTCTGAGAATACCTGCTCCCTGCTCAGCACTTTTCTCAGCTTCCCCTTTAAGCTTTTCTTTGATTGGACAAAAATCTAAAACAGGTCAGCAAAGTATAGCCCACGGGGCAAATTTGGCTGCCTGTTTTTGTAAATAAAGTTTTATTGGCACACAGCCACACTTGTCCATTTACCTATTGTCTTTGGCTGCTTCCATGCTGCAATAGCAGCATTAAATAGCTACAGAAGAGACCACATGGCCAGCGTAGCTGAAAATATTTACTATCCGGCCCCTTGCGGAAAAAGTGTGCTGGTCTCTGATCTAAAAGAAAGGATTTTAGAGGTGCTGGTGTCATGTTTGTATCCAAGCAGGAACTGGAAATCCTTTGGCCTACCTGTGTGTGACATAACACACACTACCCCATGCTTGCTGCCTCAGTTTCTCAGCCAGCATCATGTATTACCACAATGGAATTGATCACACATTTTCCCTATGATTGTCTGAGATCTGTACACTGGGCAGAGGAGATCTACTAATTGCACCAGTGACTGTGGAGTTTGGACACCATGGTATTTGCATCAGCTTATAACTCATTTCCTGACTTTAAATGTCTTGTACCTGATGTGGTGTTGAATGACAGGCAGTCCTCCAAACCAGTGTTGAATTCTCAAAGAAGTAACAGCTACAACAAGATGTTTAGGTGTGACTCTGCCAAGATTTTATAATGGTTCAATCTTCAAAACGCAAACGTGAATAATGAAATAGAGAGGGCTTTATTATATATATAAATAAACTCAGGAGTCGAAAACCTAGGTGTTACTATCACGTTCTTTTCCTGATCTTGTAGGCTGAAAAGTACACAATTTTATAGTCATTCTAAGCTCGTGAGAGTAGTGCTTTAATTTTGAACAATCTCAAAATAACATAAGCCTTTAGAATATTATACGTGTTAAAATCTGCAATCTTGATTTGTTTGGTTTCTGGTCTGAATTCTATTGAGCACGAATGCATTTTAAGCTGGATTGATCAAGGCAATGGTTGAAAATGAAGTCTTCACTTTCTCCTCTTTTTCGGGGTGCTGTTCAGCCAGTATGTTCCTGTGCTGCTTGTGTACAGCCAGGATCCATGAGGATAGCTTATACCACATGTTCTGGTTGATCCTTTCGCATGCTATTGCTGAAGAGGTAGCATAGTACCTTTGGATCTCCTATCTTAGAACTGACAGACTGGGAGCTTATGAAGGCAGGGACATGTTCATATTCACTATTTTACTGTGCTTTTAAATCTGATTCTGAAAATATGTTACTGGTCATGTTCAACAGTCCTTTTTCTCTTCCTCTTTTTGTTTTGTAAACTTATTTCCAGGCCAACCATTTAAACTGGACCCCAAATCTGCACATCGAAAGCTAAAAGTGTCCCATGATAACTTGACAGTAGAACGTGATGAGTCATCATCCAAAAAGAGTCACACACCTGAACGCTTCACCAGCCAGGGGAGCTATGGTGTAGCTGGAAACGTGTTCATTGATAGTGGCCGGCATTACTGGGAAGTGGTCATAAGTGGAAGCACATGGTAGGCAATTATATCTATTGTCCTCCAATTGTAAAAAGGAATATCTCATTCTGTACTTTGTCAGAGCATTGACCCATACCAGGGTCCATCTTAAAGAATAATATGCAGAAAAGCTGTATCAGTCAGCTGTTGCTATGGTAATGCTGTGTAACAAACACCCCAAAATTCAGTGGCTTCAAACAATTACTTATTGCTCACTAACGCCCACATCTGTGGGTTAGCTGATCAAGGCTAATCTCAACTGGGCTTTGCTTTAAGCTGTAGGTTGGATCTAGGTCTGTCCTATGTGTCTCTTCATCCTCTTTGGACATGTGGCCTACCCAGGCCGTGTCCTTCTCAAAGAGCCCAAGAGGGCAAGCCCAACTATGCAAGCACATTTCAAGCCTCTGCTTGCATCATGTCTACTAACTTCTCATTGGCCAAAGCCAGTCACATGGCCAAGCCCAAAGCCAATGGTGCAAGGAAGTATATTCTTCCCATCAAAATGAGAGGAGGGAGTGAATATTTGCCAAGCAATCATTTAATCTACCATTCAACCGATTAAAAAAAAAAAGCTTGTTTTAAGTCCATCCATTTTTTTATTTATGGCAAGAATTGCAGCTAAGATGATACAGTCCTGGTCCCTGGAAGAGCTGCTCTTTTATGCCTTAAAAAGGGTCAACAGGGGCTGTCCCAGTGGCGTAGTGGTCAAGTTCACGCTTTGGCGGCCCGGGGTTCGCAGATTTGGATCCCAGGTGCGGACCTGCACACCACTTGTCAAGCCATGCTGTGGCAGTGTACCATATACAAGGTAGAGGAAAATTGGCGCAGATGTTGGCTCAGGGACAATCTTGCTCACCAAAAAAAAAAAAAGGGTCAGCAGACTACAGCGCTTGGGCCAAACCTAGTCTGCTACCTATTTTTGTAAATAAAGTTTTATGGGAACACAGCCATGCTCATTCTTTTCCCTATTGTCTATGGCTACCTTTGAGCTACACAGCAGAGTTGAGCAGTTAAGACAGAATCCAATGGTCCACAAAGCCAAAATACTAACTCTCTAGCCCTTTACAGACAAAGTTTGCAGATTCCTACTCCAAAACATTACTCTTCATCATTTTAAAAAACTAATTTCTGTTGCCTTGTATGTTTTATGATTCTAGACTGGACCAATTGGTACAAATAGCTAAGAGCTGAGGGCTGGGAAGGAGCAGTGATCGTCTGCTGGGAATCATTTCAAAAGGTCTGGTAGATCCAGCCCAGTGACTTCAGCCCACTGAGTTCTTTAAGCCTAAGGGCAAAGGTCAGGGTGCAGTCTACATTGGAATTGGTTTACCTTGCCAAGTTAGCCTCACAGAGCTGACCTTACCTATCCCACAGGCTGCACCCCTTTCTCTGGCCGTCGGTCTCACGTGCCTGCTTGCTATTGCTCAAAAAGGGAGCTGTTTTATTTTTATTTAACAAGCCCTCATCTAGCACAGCTATGTGCCAGGCACTGATCTAAGCATTTTACAGATGCTAACTCATTTATTCATCCTAACAGAGGTAGGTGCTAGTGTCCCATTTTACAGATGAGATGACTGAGACACACACGCAAGTTCACAAAGCTCAGAGGTGGCAGAGTTAGGAAGTCTGCAATCAGGGTGCAATCTCCTAACCAAGGGTCCACGAACATTGTAAGGGACCAGAGAACCACTATGTCTGGGTTTGCAGGCCTGATGATTTTTGTTGCAACTACTCAACTCTACTGTTGTAGTGGGAAAGCACCCATAGACCATATAGCCACGAATGGGGCTGGCTGGGCGCCAATAAAACTTCATTTATAAAAACAAGCAGAGGGCCAGATTTGGCCCATGGCTTGTAGTTTGCTGATCCCTGCTCTTAACCACCACGCTATATTTTTGGAACATTATAATTACTCCTTAGGGCTTACAGTGGTGTGCTTAATGAGTGATAGCTTAATCCTTCCTTTAAAAAAAAATAAAACTCAAAACTGCATAACCTGAAAATGATGACTATTATAACTGAGTTATTTTTGATATAAGGATGCTAGAACACTTCTTATTTGTTTAAAAAACCTTTCAATTCACATCTATGCAAATAGTACATTATGTCAAAGTCTCTTATAGTGTTGGTACAAGTCAGCTGAAATCTAAGAAGTGAAATCATAAGCTTGTGTGGCTCATTTTTCCCAACCATGGTACCCATATTGGCCAAGCAAGTAGATTTTCTTCTGTTGTGATCCTCACGATTCTCTTTGCCCAGAACCTTTTCCAGTTCCAACATCCTGCTGGAGGATGGAGGACAAATCCTTCCTCCCCAGTCAGCTCTGGGCCAGACTGGCATTTATAGTCCTTAGCTGCACTGAGGCGAGATGAAAGCCCAAAGGAAAATACAATGCATTTGTGCAGGTGCAAAAGAGCAAACATTTCTAGTTAATTAACGTGCTGTATTAATCTGGGATGGAATCCGGTGTCTAAATAATTACAACCCCATTAATAATTATTTACGATAAATGATACCTGATCATTATGATCTCATTCCCGTTGATGAATGGTGCGGGGAATTCCACCAGCCCACTGCAGTGATGTAAACACAGATCAGCATTACCTTGAAAACACCCTCCAGATGTCAAAAACAACTCACGAGGAGGGAAAAAATTCTAAAATTAATTGCCACACTTTGGATCTTTACAAACCTGACTGTGTCAATTTCAGAAAATTCTCATGTAGCAAGTAGTTTAACATTTCCTGGGAGATGTTAGCAAGGAAGGGGTAACTCCGAGGAGCAAATGCCTACGATGCCTTGACTTGCAATAGCTAATGACACATATATTTTCTTGTGAAATATAGTCCTGACTTTAAATTAACATATATGTTATGGTCTGTGCAATGGGGCATGTTAACATTGCTCTGAGAAACATAATTTTTATACTTTTTGAATTCTCCGAGTCTCACTGCGTAACTTAATGGAACATTACCTTCTGCCTGCACCTTTCAAGTTCAATGGAAATATGTACATAGTTTTACAGATTAATGATAATATAATGGTATTTTCCTTTGCTTAATGGACTATACACGTACTTATTTTCTTACTCTCTAATGCTGTTAACGTGCACTTGGTGTCTTATGAAATGGTGTTAACTAAACGTGGGTTCACGCAAAGATTACTGGGCCAGAAGTCAAGGGCGGGGGGTGAGATTGTGGTTTTTGCTCCTAATTTTAACCTGCTCTGTGTTTTCCCATTTGTTAAATGAAGTCAGTCATACCTGCCACAGCTACTTCATAGGGGGTTCAGTTAAGGTTCAAATGGGAAATAAATATCAAAGTTCTTTAATAAAAAATACAAATAGTGTGCAGCCATGAGAAGGAAACAGTGTAGACATATGGCTATTCTGTGATGCAAATGCAGGTTCCGAGTTATATGGAAAATGGAAATGGTGTCTGCCAAGGCATAGAGAACATCTTTGGGGAGAGTACTTAAAATTGCAAAACAAAAACGTTTCCAAAGTGTCTTAGTGAGGGTTCAGCAGAAAAACAGAAATCACTCGAGAGAGGCCGGCCCAGTGGCATAGTGGTTAAGTTCACACGCTCTGCTGTGGCGGCCGGGGGTTCATGGGTTTAGATCCCAGGTGCGGACCTACATACCACTCATCAAGGCCATGCTGTGGCGGCATCCCATATACAAAAGTAGAAGATTGGCACAGGTGTTAGCTCAGGGACCATCTTCCTCAAGCAAAAAGAGGAAGATTGGCGACAGATGTTAGCTCAGGGCCAATCTTCCTCACCAAAAAGAAAAAGAAAGAAAGAAATCATTCTGCATACTTCAGGGAGGAAGGGAATCATAGGCTTACGGCAGCCCTGGAAGGGCTGGGAATGCAAGTCAGCCGGGGAGCTTGCTGCTCCGGTCCATGAGGCCAAGACAAGCTGTGGGTGCTGGAAAACTACCCACAGCCCAGAGGCAAGTATACCCAGGAGTTCACCCAGAAGCTTCCACAAACCTCACCTCTACTGTCTACTGTCTGGAAAAGACTGTTTCCCCTCCTCTTAGAGCTTCTGGATCTTGTGCAAGGGCGTCACAATGGCAGAACCTGAGCCAGACTATTACTGCTGGAAAGGGGATTCTGGGAAATGCAGAGTAGGATTTATGAGAAGGAAGAGAGGAGGCCGAGTTGACAGCAGACAGGCTGGTATACTGGGTTTAACGGATTATCAATTCCATCCTCTTTTTTAATTCAGTGATGGCATGTTATATTCATTTTCTTTTTTAACACATCACTCTTAAAATGATTGTATTTTAAATCCAACATGTGATTTTTAAGAGAATATCATTTTATCAAAGACCAATGAAGTTTTTCTCTCTGCATTGGGTAAGGTACCATATGTCAATATCCACTTATTTATTTTTTGTGTGTGTGAGGAAGATGAGCCCTGAGCTAACATCCGATGCCAATGCTCCTCTTTTTGCTGAGGAAGATTGGCCCTAGGCTAACATCCATGCCCATCTTCCTCCACTTTATATGGGATGCCACCACAGCATGGCTTGACAAGTGGTGCGTCGGTGCATTGGTGCGTGCCCGGGATCCGAACCTGCAAACCCTCTGGACACCGAAGCGGAGCGCACACACTTAACCACTGCACCACCAGGCCAGCCCTCAATATCCACTTAGACTGGTTTCTGCTATAACATATTAAAAGTTGAACTCTGAGTCATTCACTCTTTATTAAAAATAGTGGATTTTCCTTTATCTTAATAACTGTGAAATACTACGAATATTATGAAGACATACCTCAGCAGAGTAAAGAGATTAAGAAGCTTAGAATATTGTAGAAAGAATTCTTAACATTTTTTTTTTGAGCAGTGAGAGAACATTTAGAATAACCAGGATATCCATCTGCTCAAAGACATTCAGAATTTTTTTTAATGTAGTAAGAAATATAATCAGAAGGGCTCTTGGCAGTGATGAATTGCACAATTTCTGGTGAGAGAAGGCACTAGAGAATGTTTAAGTTTGTAGCCTTGTGAGTCATCCTAGGTTCAAATTCTGATTCTGGGACTTATTAGTAATGTGTCATTGGGCAAAAATAATAAAATGACAGTTACATACCCAGCCTTGTCCCCAGGATTTTACATGTATTCCTTCCTTGATTGCTCAAAATAACCCTCAGAGATGGAGACTGTCATTGTCTCTGTGTTATAGATAAGAAAACTGAGGCTGAGATGACAAGGAACTTATCCCCATAAAGGAAAATTATTCTCCATGCTTGCCTTTTCCAAAGTGCACTCAAAGTTGTGGAAAATGACAGATGTGGTGTCAGTTGAAAAATTCAAAGAAAGTCAAAAGGAAAAGTCTAGAGTTGTGCTGTCCAATATGGTAGCCATGGGCCACATGTGGCTATTTCAATAATTTAACAATTAAAATTGAAGTTCGGTTCCTCACTCTCACCAGCCACAGTTCAAGTGCCCGATAGCCATATGTGTCTCGTGGCTACCATATTGAACACAGCAGAACATTTCAATCATTGCAGAAAGTTCTATTGGACAGCACTGGTCTAGAGAATTCATTGTGTCTTCATGAGGGTTTAAAAAAAAAGGCAGAAAAACACAAAGTTCAAATTCTCTTGTAATGTCCAAACTGAAAACAGGAATGTGGGTAAATACAATGGCCCCTTTCCAGCCGCTGTGTGTTTGGGAGGGAAGAAGATGGGGAACACATGTGTCAGGGTTCTTGCCAAGCTTTCACTTAAGGAGAACGAACAGGGACCACAGAGGATCATGTTTTCATGACCCCTGAGGACTATAGAAAGGATTTAACATGCATATGCAACATGGCTCATTGTTTTTGTTGTTGCTGTTTTACGACTGCAGGTATGCCATTGGCCTTGCTTACAAATCAGCCCCGAAGCACGAGTGGATTGGGAAGAACTCGGCTTCCTGGGCGCTGTGCCGCTGTCACAATAACTGGGTGGTGAGACACAACAGCAAGGAAATCCCCATCGAGCCAGCCCCCCACCTCCGGCGTGTCGGCATCCTGCTGGACTATGATAACGGCTCCATCGCTTTCTACGATGCTTTGAACTCCATCCACCTCTACACCTTCGACATCACATTCTCGCAGCCTGTGTGCCCCACCTTCACCGTGTGGAACAAATGTTTGACCATTATAACTGGCCTTCCCATCCCAGACCATCTGGACTGCACAGAGCAGCTGCCGTGAGCACCTGGCCACGTGGAGCTGCTTTCTAGGGAATAAAAAGGGTTATGGCCACCATTTCGGGGACAGAAAAAGCACAGCCTTCAAGAGCGTGATTAAGTCTCGCCAAGAAAGTGTCCAGAAATCAGCTAAGATAGGACTCAAAATGGGCGATTCCCCCCGTCACTGTGTTTTGTATTAAGTACAGGCTTTAATAATTTCTTCAAATTTTTTTTGTATTTACAGGAAAATTTATAGATTATTTATAAAAGAAACATAACCAGGATTACAACTCTTAGGAATTATTTGCTTGTGCACATTAAGAGGCCCATAAGTTTACCAGCTCTTTACAGCCTTTGTTTCACCAGTCTATGGGCTTGCGGAAAAGCTCTCTTGTAGTTTCGTATGCTTATTCACCTTCTCACCTCATCGTATTTCATACTGATCTCACCGTAGGTCCTGTCACTTCAACAGTGCATAACAGAATATGCAACTAGTTTAAAAATAAAAAATAGTTTTGAACCTAGTGGGGAAGTAAATGAACTTTCTTACTCAGGTTTATTTTGAGGTGTTTTAACTGTGATATCAAAAACTTTTATTAGATCAACTAGGGTGGAGAGCAAAAGAGAGAATGCAAAGAATTGACTTTGGAGCTTGGAATCTGCCGTGGCTAAATCTTTAACTGCCCTCTGATGGCTGCTGGGATAATGTTGGAAAGAAGGATTCTGAAACCTTTGGCTATATTTTGCCCTGCTTTTCCCAGGATTAAGGATTCTGGGAGAACATTAAGAATGAGATTGCAATTGAAAATAGTCACTTTGAATCCTACTGATTATTCAGAAATTCAGGCTGATTTGTGTTTTATCAGAAGTAGGATTCTATTTCATGATATAAATCTATTTCGCTCTTCCTTTTAATAGTTGCTTTAGGCTTGTGAACTTTCTTGACTACATTTAATAACTGTCCTGTTTCCCCCTCCCCCAAATCATTTTTCTTTTCTTGCTGGGGCTGAGGAAATAAACATTTTCTGTCACAAATGGCAGCACCACTTTGGATTGATTTTACTCTCCAGGACATCAACACATGGCCCCTACCACCACTACCATGTCCGAATATAAGTCACTTGAAAAACACTTAATATTTATGAGTTGGTAATGACAAGGGACGTTGCATCAAGTACTATTCACTAGTACCTCAAAAGTTACTACACACAGACCTTTATTGAACACATCTTGCAAGATGAAGTCCCTCTATATATTCTAGTGTAGTTTACCATAGAGTTGTAAGAAAAAAAAAAATCAAACTTGCTATTCCCATGCTGGAACCTGCTGATAGAATATCAGATGGGATTCTTGGCATGCTGACCCGACAGGACGGAATGGTCTGTGAATTAAGGCTTTCTCAAGCAGTCCGTGGACCTGGAATCTGCCATTGGTTCTACCTTGACGAAGGGCAGGACATCTATAAATCGTTACATTTGCTAAAATATTTATCTGGGCTACTGGGTTGGCCATTTTGACTGAACGGACTGCTGGATTTAGGCATTGTTTTTAGTGATTTCGTTTTTAACCAAATCGACCAATTGCTTCCCTGACATCCGTCCAAAGACCCACGGTTTCAGCATCACGTTATGTGATTGTGAGTCTGGACTCCACGGGCGGCTTCCGGGGTGCTTCTGTCCTCCTCACGGGCAGATGCTTTCCTTTTTCTTAACAGATAGAGTCTATATATTTCCTATATTATTTATACCCAGATGAATATTTTGATAGCTACTTAGGACAATTTCACATCTAAAAGATGGACACCTCAATGGAAAAAAATTAATCGTTCTCTAGAAACTTAATGAGATTTTTTTTTTTTTTACAATATAAAAACTGTGTATTTGCCTTCCCTGCATAAGCTGAAAAGGTTGTCTCAGTACTTTTTACATACTCTTTTTGGTAGCTGGATAATAGATATTTTAATGCACTTTGTACACTAACAGGTTTTAAATAAAAGGGTCTAAAACTCAGCTTCTGAGTTTTTTAAATCACGGTTTCCAGGTACCAATAAATGCTACAGTTTGCCTTATGATGTTAATGTAAAGCATTTACCAGAAGGATAATATTTCCATGGATATAATGTTTTTCAATACAAAGAAATTACTACTCAAATTTTCACTGCAAGCCGTTTAGGTTATGTTTTGGCTATTTTTCTAAGGACAAGAGGGATTATGTTATAATTTTGTCGTGGAAGTCTCACTCTGCTAACTTAAAAACATTGTGGATAGTAGCAGTTACTATTTCCATGTTGTCATATTTACAGGAAAATATGTATATGGTGAAAGGCTGCAGTGTACTTTCATTACTGTAATGATGTGGAAAAGATTTCCATATGGATTTTTTGAAAGTCTAAAAAATATATGCTATAAACATTTGCTGCAGTACAATTCTTTAAATGGATTGGGGTCACGGTGTTTTGTTTTTGAGGTCCTCACTTCACAGGAAGAGGCATTGCGATACAAGGGAGAAAGAGATGGCAGTGCCAATTAAATCAATACAACAAAATTGATGCAGCATCGACCAAGGCTGCCAGGCCCAACGTCGTGGGTATATGAACCGTGCTGTTGCCCAGAGCCCCGGGCCCAGAAGGGCCCAGTGCTTGGTTTAATGCTCTGCTGTCACCGTCTTGAAATTCCTAGTAATTTTTGAACAAAGGGCCTGCCTTTTCATTTTGCACTGGGCCTTGCAAATTATGTAGCCAGTCCTCAGAACTCAGAAACATGGTACCTCTCTTCCTGGTGGATATAAATGAAGAAACTTGGATCCAATGTTGAAAGTGGCTGGCCATATAATTCAAGTAGGAATCTAAATGGATTAAGATGAGAGTGGGCCTGGGTGAAGATTTTCTTTCCAGCTTTAAAAGAAAATGACTTCAAAAACTGTAAATGATGATGATTTCTGCTGGAAAAGAGGAAAAGGCCTGATGACAGGCAGCCTTTTTATTATGGTACTGATATATTGACCCTAAACTTCCTGAGGAATCGAACCAGCGCCTTCCAGTGAACATGAAATTCTATTTCAGCTCCAGGCACATATGCAATGCCTGCAGAGACACAAGCATTTATGCTCGCGTACAGGTGCTTTTGGTGTTGGGAAGTTGACGATCTGGTCTACCCTTATAAAATGTTTCAGAGGATACAAAGACAATGATGGGGGTGGGAGGATGTTTTTAAAATGGTGCTTCTCAACAAGAGGCGATTTGGCAGTGTCTGGAGTCATTTTTGGTTGTCCCAACTTGGGGGAGGGTGCCACTGGCATCGAGTGGGTAGAGACCAGGGATGCTGCTGAACACCCTACAATACATGGCACAGCCCCCCACCCCCACAACAGAGAATGATCCAGCCCAAAATATCAATAGTGCCGCAGTTGAGAAACGCTTGTTGTTTGGGGGGATTTTGAAAGCAAAACTCTCACAAATATCTTTTATTTTTCCTGTAATTGACTCAATGCCTAATATACCAAAAAAAGGAAAGGGACACCAAATCAGTTCAAAACCTTCACTGCGGTGGCTCCTTCACTTTTAAAAATATTTACAAAATCGTTACAAAAATCTGAAATCTGAAAAGCAATTGAAGCCTGTGTAAATGGGAATCCACTGATAAGTGTCATGAAGATCTGGATGTGATTTGCTTAGTTTGGAAATGAAAAGTCGGTTCAATCGCTGGTACTTGAGTCACACTGCCAAGCCCTCAGCCCAGAATATCTCTCGATTGCTGTTGCTATCTGGTTCTAAATAAAATCATTTTTGTGGTTCCAAGGCCCACTGTCTCTGCCTGTCTCTGTTGCCTTTTCATCATTTTGTTTTTGCATTCATGATTTCCACAAATATTTATTCAACTTCTGCTGTGTTTTTATACTGCTATGCAAAGTAAAATTCGTTTTCTTTTGTGCCTAAACTTTCTCACATCCACCATCCTGCCTCTCTACAGTCAAAATAGTTATTTTACAAGATTCAAAATATCCCCCAGAGAATATAAAACTACAGTAAAAGAAAACCTATACAGGAGTGGAGATCCAGAATAAGAATGGCTTGATTTCCAGTCTTACAGACAGAGTGGAGGCGGGGAGAACAAGGATGATTGGAGCAGAAAAGTGGGAGTTTTCACAGTGTGGTCTGGAACAATCCCAGCAGTTGGTCCATAAATCGATCCCCAACTCCATCCCATGGCTCACAAGACTTGACTTGCATTTGAGACGCAATTGGTGTAGGTCAGTGCTATGCAGAGTGTAGTCAGGAGTCTGCAGCATCAGCACCACCTGCGAGCTTGTTAGAAATGCCAGTTCTCCAGCCCCACCCCAGGCCTGCTCATCAGACTCTCTGGGGGCGGGACTCAGCAATCAGCTCTAACAAGCTCTTCAAGAGGATTTAAAAGTGTGTGAAGGCCCACTCTGGAGGGCTTTATCCAGTCTCGTATCCCACATGAAAATGCACTTATAGTCTGAAACGTGTTTTCAAGGCAATGTGCTTTAGAGGCAGCTTAATGTAATGCAGTGATTCTTGACATGGTTGAGCATTAAAATCACCTTTTTTACAAATGCTAATTCCTTGATCTCATCCTGAAAGATTGGGGATGAGAAGGTCTAGAGTGTGGCTCAGCACCTTGTACTTTTTTTAGGAAGTGATTATAAAGTGCAGCCAGGATTGGCAGCCAATGCTATAATCACAGTGCTCAGCACCTTTTCTATAAAGGTCAGATAGTGAATATTTTAGGGTTTGTGGGCCATATGGTGGTCTCTGTGGCAACTACTCAACTCTATGACTGTAGAGTGAAAGCAGCCATAGAGGATATGTCAATGAATGGGTGGCTGTGTTCCAATAAAACTTTATTTACAAACACAGGCATTGGGCTGCATTTGGCCCACGCTGTAATTTCCCAACTCTTGCCATAGCAGATACAATATTGGACTGGTGGCCCAAAGCCATCAGGGCATTCTCCAACTATCCCCTCACTCACTGAGAACTCAGCCATGTCCCCTCATGGCTCTGGGCCTCAGTGAGCTCTCAAGTCCGTTCCAACTTTGAGTGACAGCAATTCTGTGACATCACAGAACTCATGGAGAATTAGTTAAGGAGTGCTTAAGACTGGGCCACTCAAGGGTTATTAGAAGATTCTTTCATTCAACAGAATAGGGGGTGCCAGTTCTAATGATTAGCTTTACCTCTTTCATAATTTTGACTTGAATCAGCCCTTTTCACAAGTGACAGGTGTGTAAAATATATTCCCTTTAGTAAGAGTTTTGAAGTACATTTAATTTGAACTTTTGAAACTGAACACTGTTGTAATTAATCACCTTTCAAAGACAACTTGAAAGGCATGTCATACACTCCAGAGAGTAGCCAACATCCCCCTCTTTTTTAAATTATTATTTTCAGGGGCCGGCCCAGTGGTGTAGCAGTTAAGTGCGCACGCTCCACTTCGGCAGCCCAGGGTTCACAGGTTCGGATCCCGGGCGCTCACCGACGCACCACTTGTCAAGACATGTTGTGGCGTCATCCCATATAAAGTAGAGGAAGATGGGCACGGATGTTAGCCCAGGGCCAGTCTTCCTCAGCAAAAACAGGAGGATTGGCATCAGATGTTAGCTCAGGGCTAATCTTCCTCACAAAAAAAAAAGTATATTATTATTTTCAAAAATATTCAAGTGAAATACGTCGAAGAAGATAGTTGCTCATGATTCTAATAGAAGCATAAAAAGAGAGACATGTGGAACTTGCAAAATGCTTTTCCCTTGAGCATCATTCTCACTGTAGGATGCACATTCAAGAACATAAAATAAAAATGGGGTCGAGGACTTTCTTGTAGTTGTCCTGTCTTAATATGGGCGATTTATGGAAAGGAATTCTGGTCTCACTTTGGATCTTTTTCAGTCATGTTCTCCTAAGAGAATTATAAAAGCATGATTAAATAGGAAGTACAGCAATTAACAAGCAAATATGTCATGATGGAAAACCAATTACCAATTAAGGGGAGGCACAGAAAAATTATTTAATGAACATTGGTTCTTTTGCACAGTCTACTTATTCTCAAAGCTCAATTTTTGATTATGGTCGTTAAAAGCTGTTCAATTTTAGTAAAGTATTTCAGATAATAAAGCTTATTTCACCCCTTCCCCAATCTTATTCTCCCTTCAGCTTCTGCTCTTTCTCGCCTCTGCTTTTCTGTCAAGCTTCTCAAAGGGCTGTTCAGACGTTCTACTTCTGTTTCCTCACCTCATTGTACCTCCCCACACTCTGTCAGGCATTCAGCATCTTCACTCCACTAAACAGCGCTCCCTGATGTCAAAAATGGCATCCGCATCAACACACATTCCCATAGATGTTTGATTGGCCTCATCTTGATATACAGCAGCTTTTGAGATGTTGACTACTTTGGTTCTTTCTTAATCCCTCCGTAGGCAACGCCATCCACACCATCACCTCCTTCGCTGTTTTATGCAGATGCCTCCCAAATTTAAATCTCTGGGTCTAATTTCTCTGCTAAGCTCAGCCCCAAATATTGACCTGCTTCCTTGGTAATCTCTTTTGGATGCCTAAAAGGCACCTCAAATTCAACATGTCCAAAACTGCATCCATGATCTCTCCCCCAAACCTTGCCCTATCCAACCAGTTTCATGAACCAAAAACCAAAGGGTCATGTTTGACGCCCCCCTCACCCTCTATGTCCAATGGATCACCAAGTCCTGTTGATTTTATTTCTTAAATATCTCCTTAACTGACCTACTCTTCTCTACCTCTGCACACAACCTCCCAGTCCAAGCTTTCACATCTCTCACTCTACAGCTGACATAACCTGCTAACTGGTCTACCTGTAATCCACACTGCGTCTCCTCCTTTAATTCATTCCCCAGAGCAGCCAAGGCAATCTCTAAATTGGTTCATGTCACACATACCCCCCTGCACTCCTTTCACCATTCTTATCCCCGCTCCCAACCCCCACACATTGACTTAAAAACTTTCAAAGTTTCCCATCTACTGATCATGAAATTCTCCCACAATGCCCATAAGATCCTCCAGGGTCTTGTCCCTGCGTATTTCCCCAGCATCATCTTGGACCATTCTCCCCTTATTCCCTGCACTCTGGCCACACTGGCTGTTGTAGCCATGCTCGGGTTTGCTACAGACCTCTACTTGAACCACTCTTCCCTCACCTTCTTACCTACCACTAATATTTCAGATTACTTCTCAACCATCACTTCCCAAAGAGTCTTTCCCTGATCTCCCTGCCTGAGCCACGTTCCCCTAATATCGATTCACAAAGCCTCCTTCATAATGTTTGTCACAGTTGCAATTTAGCACTTGTTTGTGTAAATTTTGTTTACTATTTCTGTTCCTTTGCCCCCACTAGACAGTAATATTCCTGAAGTCTGAGATCAGGATGACTTAGCTCAATGTTTGCCACGTAGTATGTGCTCAATAGATATTTAGAGTAGAATTCCAGCTTCTCATGAGTGTGTTCTACTTGTAACTTTCCCTTAAACCCGAAGCATCCACTATTTTTAAAACACTTGTGTTAAAAAAAAAAAGTGCTTCATATTTGCAGAAACCACATATACCTACAGAATAAAAAATAATATCAAAATAAAAGCTAGAAAATCTACCTTCTAGCAAATTCCATCCTCTCCCTATAGCGGCTGCAGGTCATTGAGCAAAAATAAAACCTTGAATTTGGGCAAGTGAATCTTCCCATTGGTGTATTTTATCATCCCTTGCCTGGCTCCTGGCTCTGAATTCTCAGTCTGGAGTTGCACTTATGCAATTCCCGCCTGCAGGCTCGGCTCATCCCACACTCTAAGACAATCCAGGTGCAAATAAAATGGGCTCTAAGGTACCACTGTCAACCCCTGTCATGAAGAAGGTCCCCTCTGGCCTTGGTGCCCCACCTCCTTGGTAGTTCCACCCAATTTCCCGGAAACCAGACTCCCTATTCTTCACTACAGCATTGCGGAGTCCCAGCCTCCTTTCTCATGTCCTCTCAGCAGCTGGGTTCTCTGTCCTTGAACTCCTCTGACTTGATCTCCACGTGGATTTCCACCCAATGCCTAGGTTGCCTGCTTGCTCAACTTGATCTTAGGTCACCAACTGGGTGCTCCTGCCAGGCTTCTTTGCTTGGGCTGATTTCTCTGTTTCCTTCATCACCTCAGAGTCTGTTTCAGTGTTCCCAGGTCGGTTTGCCATTCAGGCCCTTTAAATAAACTGGTCACATCCACATTTCTCAAAGATACAGTGACTCAAGAACAACTCCAGGCTCATCTATCCTATATTATATTCAATCTACGAGAAACTTAACTTTAAACAAGACGTAGGTGGGTTAAAATTAACAGAATGGCAAATGATATAGCATGCAAACAGTAATCAAAAGAAAGCTGGAATAGCTATATTAACGGGAAACAAAGTAGACTTCTGAACAAGGAACATTTCCTGGAGTCAATTCACTTAATAAATAAAGCAGGATTCCCTCCTAATCCCATTTTCTTTCACCCCCAAAAGAATGAGAGTGAGAGCGAAGACGGGGTTAGTTGAGGAACACAGGGTTTGGAGTTGGAAAATTTGGAGCAGGACTATCCAAATGAAGTTGGCTATGCAGCCTTTTGCTTGGGCCTACTACTTTTTTGGAGTCTGGTGTCAGCACCCAATAAATAAGTTACTGTAGATGATGACAGAGATGAATATTCTTCGTTTAAATCCCCATGTCAGGCCTTGAGGTGACCCTATCTTGGCGAGGCCAGGTTCAGAAGCAACAAGAGACACAGACAAGAATAAACGTCCAACCATCAGCGTGTAACAATGAGCCCAAACAAGGCTTCTGACCTTCGGCCCCTGGGGAATTGGTACATGCAGAGAAAGGAGGGGAGAGTGTCCAAATCGCAGCATCTGTTACCCGTTGCCTCTTGCTCCCTGCCCGCATTCCAGACCTGGCACGCAGGACGTCCTGAAATGGAGAAGGTTGCTGGTGGGGATATGTTTGAAACCTTCACATGATTGACTGGAAGCAGAAGTGCCAGGGCGTGAACCCTCAACCCCAGAGTTCACAGAGGCCAACCAGCCTGCAGAGCCCAAGCCCTTGATCCCTCTGGACAGGCAGTTCTCATTAAGCAATGCCGTTGGATTTGGTGCCAAAAACATAAGGCCGCCTTGCTCCCTCCTGGGCTAGATTTCTAGGCCTTGAAATACACGTATTTTTAAAATTTCCAAGTCAATCACTCTTTTCTTGGTGGAATTGTTCAAGCAATGCTAACATTTGTTGAGCGAGGGATGAGAGTACAGTTATCCTCCCAGAGAGCCACATGGGAGACATCCTGTGCATGGAGGACAGCCCAGAGAAACCCCCCAGGCTTCCCACTCCCTGCAGGGAACCAGGCCCAAGAGATGCTTCTGGACCAACACAGAAGCAGCACTCTGGGCTTCTGTCTGAATGACTTCAGAGGGTGACTGCTCATGCCAGGCAGCCGACTTTCAAAGGCAGTTCATTCTATCTGAGGTTTTTGCCCTTAAAACCAGGAAATCCTCAGGGACAGCTCCGACTGGAGGAAAATCAACACAGCTCATGACAGCGTCCAAGACACAAATGTGAACAATTTTCCTTCACGCCATCGGACATAGGCATCAAAAACATCCCCAAAGTGGAATGGCCAGGCTCCGTGTTGCAGAAAAATTCCACTGAAGGGAGATTAAAATCATGACACCTCTACAGCTCTGGAAGGAAATGAGATGACTGAGTGTTAAAATGCCCTGGTGAATTGGGTAAAAATGAGGAAGTTGTTCATTCTTGCCAGTTCCAGTCTGGGTGTCAAGTTTTCATTTTCAATTTACACAGGATATTACAAACTTTGTTTGCCTATGTATTTTGGGTCTAATGAGATTGCCAAGTACAATCTTCTACCCTCATGGATACCCAAGACAGGAAAGCCAGTATCTGTTGAATATATTTTCTGTGATACTTTTTCTTCCTCACCTCACTTGTTCTGTGGACAAAGTCTTCGGATGCCCTTTTCCTCGTGGTTCAGTCTTTTCTCCAGTTCTCCCTTCTCTAAAGCAGTTCTCTACCTCAGCACTATGGACATTTGGGGCTGGACAATTCTTTGTTGAGGGGGCTGTCCTGTGCATTGTAGGATGTTGAGCAGCATCCCTGGCCTCTACGCACTAGATGCCAGTAACACCCCCTTCCAACTGTGACAACCAAATAGGTCTCTAGACACTGTCAAACGTCACCTGGGGGGCACAATCACTCCTGTTTAAGAACCACTGGCCTAGGTGAACACTTCGGTCATAATATCAATGTTATATCATTACAACATTATAATGTTATATATGTTATGTCAATGTTCTATCATTATAACATTCCTTCTGTCCACAGAATCTTCTCATATCACTTACCTACCAATTTTCTATTCCTTCTTCTCTGCTCCCAGGCCGCTGGGTCACTTGTGGGGTGTCTGTTGGTAATACCGCCAGTGTCCAGCTCACTGATTCAATGTTCTGGGCATACCCAGGGTATATCAGCCAAGTCAGGAGAGAGGGGGGCAGGGATGTGGAAAGAATAAACACCTCCAGCTTCTCCCTGGATCTGGAGGCCACCAATGAGCAAATGCCCAAGAGATCTGATCCCACCCATATGTGGAATTCAGATAGAAGAAACTTTGGTATACTTGCTGATAATATAAAAATTATTATTGTTGAAAAAAAAAGAGATTGAGATTACAATGTGTGTTTTTAAAAAAATACTTAAAAGGAATTTACTTAAGCTCTCAGAATATTTCTTTGCACTGCAAAAATGGATTATTTCTGGACTTTCTTGCAGCACAGGAAATCCTGGCACCCTCACCTTCCAAATTAGACCTCAAGGTAAGACACTGCCTCCGATCATGGCCACACTATGGCTCTGCTGTCAGGAAATTAAGCTTCTTTTCCCAAGGCTAACTTGAGAGAATAGTGGTTTTTTCCTAATGGCTAGAAACATATTCTACATAGAATATGGGGGAGGGGCTGCTTTTGAAAGAATATGGTAGCCCTAAAGTATAGCTATCATATCTTCTCTTTCCTTTTTCTTCCTCCCTTACACAATTCAGAAGGATGCACACGTGTCTGCCTTCCCCTGAGGGATTTTTTTCCCCTGTTAGAACATAAGTTCCCTGAAGGGAGGAATTGTGCTTAACTATTACTTTTTAATATCTCTGGTGACTAACACATTACCTAGTTTGTTATGTGTCTTCAGTGGATGTTTAATACGAAAAGGAAGCAAGGAAGGAGGAAGGAACAGAGAGAATGAGGGAGGGAGGGAGGGACAAGGGAAGAGAGGGAGGAAAAGAGAGAGGTAGAGAGAAAGGAGAGAGGGAGGGAAGAAAGGAGAAAGGGAGAGAGGAAGGAAAATAGGAGGAAAGGAAAAAGGAAAAGGAGGAAGAGAGGGAGGGAGGATATCAATGTTAGATTTATATATTACTCAATTCAAATTTGTTCCAAGATCTAAAGAATTTATACAACTGGTAGTTAGCCTAACCCACTCTCATTGTCACCATATTACCCAGAGACTAGGAGTGCTTCTGGCATCCAGCAACTCGTGCAGAGCAAAAAGGAGCAATATGCTGGTTTAGGTGGTCCAAGAGACACGGCTGAGTGAAAGCTGACAGCAAGAGAAAATGAGCAACTGTAACGAGTCAATGGATGCTCAGCTTTTCGAGTTACACATATTCCCATTAACGTAATGTTAGAAAGAAGACAAAGGCTTCTGCTTTGGAGCCACAAAAGAGAAACAGAATTAGGGTAAAAGAACAGGCTTAAAGGTCCTCCAATTTGTCCCACGACCTTCAAGCAAAGCTGAAAAAAATACTATTTTCCTTTTTTACAGACTTTTCAAGGCAACTCCACTTCTTGAAAGGTCTTCTTTATACCACGTCAATCTTTCAGCTCTCAAATTTAGTCCGTTTTCTCCAGTCTAGTAATGTATATTTATTGAAGAAAATTCTGAAAAATATCAAAGAACACAAAAAAATCAAAGCAAAATAAATGCCCATGGTGTTCCAGGAATCATTTAATCAATGAAATTTTTCTTTTCTGAAAAACCTCATTTCTCCTCCACATTACTATATGAATCATTCTGCCTTTACATCCTGATTCAAGACCTAATTCTTTATTCGCCATTAATGAGAAGTGTTGTATATTTTTGAAGTGTGTTTAAAAGTCTTATTTTAGGACATGGGCCAAAAGGCAAGGTTCTCCAACTCATTAACCTGCTCCATAAACTTTAAACCACTGCTTCCTACGGGAGAAAAACATACCTGGGAATAGAGTTACTACTTTAATTCTTTCCTTCTATTTCAAAACCAGTTTCTCCCCATTTCGTCTGAATGAAAATTACTTGAGAACGTTTCCTCCCTTGCGCAGTAAGAGACTTAACAATTTAATTCTGATTAAGAAATCCAATTGCTTCCATCAGTCAAAGAGCCAGAAGCTAAACAAAAATTAAGAACCAAAGGAAATCTGTCATGATGGCGTAGGGAACCCCATGGAGGGTGCTGCCAATCAGAAGGACCAACAGATGGATGGACCCTCCTGACCTCGTTAACTCTCAGCCGAGTTTCCTCCGGCTTCTGCCTTAAGAAGAAGGAAGGAGTGTGGCCCCTCTGTAGTGTTCATCCACAACCATCTCCCAACCATTCCCTTTCCAATGAGGAAAGGGAATTGTTGGGTTCACTTTGTGTGGATTTCATTTGTTTTTCCACTTCCAGGTTATGTTCTTTGGCTGGGAATTCTACTTCTGCAAGACTCAGCCCAAAAGCCGTCACTTCAACTTCTCTAGGCTGGAGCTGGCGTCCGGGCCACTCAGGAACCTTCTCAGCTTCCAGAGGGCCCGCGGCCAGGGCTTCCTGCTCTACTCAGGGAAGCCTGCTCATGGAGCTGGAGGGGGACTGCTTTCCCAGACTAGGGGCTGGGTCCATGCCCACACTTTAATGACAGGCTGGAGCCAAGTGCCTTTGCTGATTGGGAAAGCTGGATGCTTGCTTGGGTCTTTTAGTCATAAAAGGCCTTTGCAGGCATTGTTCCCAGGCTGTTTCCACCTTGGCCTTGGGATTCTGAGCTAAATAGTCCTCACGCTGTTATCAATGGTCAAAATACTCTGCCAACGTATTAGGGCTCTCCAGTGTGGTTTGGCCTTTTGCAGAATCAATAAAAGACATAACCTCTGTCTCAAAGACCCGGTGCCCCGAAAGCCTGGTAAGCATATGTAGATATGAATGCCAACAATCAATCATTGACAAACATCTGAAACATAGTAAAACCTTGTTAATCCACTATCGCGGATCCCAAACAGCATGTAATTCAAAGCAACTGCTGTTCCTGTCCTCCATTGTTCCTCAGTGAAAATATTAAATAACTCAAAACTGGTGATGGGATGTTTATTTTTCCAGGTCCCTGGCATTTCAAACTTTCAGGATGTTGCTCTAATTTTATTTTCATGATTGAATAACAGATATTATTTTCCCATATCCGCCAATCAAGTTCTCCCTACGAAGTTTCATCATTGGAGCTACAATGGCATTAGTGTTCTGATCAGAAAGCTAAGTCTCACATTCCAATTTCAAAGAAATTGTTAACATAACCTAGAAATCTAAGCATGGATTAGTGACTCCATTTTTTAAAGGAATTTTTATCTGATTTTAAAAGATGATATATGTTTATTGCAGAGAGTTTGAAAATAAAGAATAGCACAAAGGAAAACAAAAAATATTCCCGTGATCCCACATGAGGAGAAAACACTGCTTTATTTACCTCAAGGTTATGGAGATGTTGATCTAGAAGAGATGGGGAGAGAGAAGGAGAGCTGGAAAGAAAGAGAGAGAGACTTCTTTATTATCTGCTCTTTTCACTTATCAAAACAAGTTGATACCTCCTTTATACTAATTTAGATGGAGAGTAGAGAATTCAGTCATTCTTCTCAACATCATAATGAACTCTACTTTCCATGAAGCAGAATTCATGATAAATTAGACACAGCTCAGATTTCAATTGCTGAAGAGAAATTCATTACCAGGTGGTCTCAAGCAGGAAGTGAAAATACAGGCTGAGCCCCAAGGACAATTTTATATGCTCAATGCTACAACTGAGGAGATTGAGTTAAACCAATGGTTCTCAACTTGGGGTGATTTTGTCCCCCAGGGGACATTGGCAATGTCTGGAAACATTTTTGGTTGTCACAACTTGGGGAATTGCTATTGGCATCTATGGGTAGAGGCCAGGGATGCTGCTCAACATCCTACAATGCACAGGACATCCCCCCCAACAAAGAATGACCCAGCCCCAGATGTCAATAGTGCTGACGTTGAGGAACTCTGAGTTAAACTCATCTCATGCTTATCCACACAGAATCACAATCTAAGAGTCCACATGCATGCAGAGAGAACAAGAGACCAATCTGCCCGCCCTTCCAATGACTTGGTGGGTGGACAAACATCCTGACGGTGTAGCATAACGTTTAAATGCACTGATGTGAAGACAAAATGAGTTTAAAAATGGTTTAGTGCCTGGCACATTATAAGTGGTTCAATAAATGGTCACTGTCATCATCGGGGGCTAAACCCAGTGACTTCTGACACTTGGCTTTCAAACTCAGACGCACACTTGAGATGTCCTCTATCCATGAACAAGTCAGTAAAAGGCTTTCAGAAAAAGTGAAATCATTTCTTTAAGAGTTCATTTGTGTTCTAAACAAGAGCAAAGCATCATGTGAATGGAAGATTTTTTGGTTACCATTGTTCTGTAATCACAGTAAAATCAAAGAGTCTAAGAAATTCGTCAGGCTATAGATTGCTTCCCCGATGCTAAGCACCTTCTAATGACAAATACCAAATGAATTTGTGGTAAATGTTGTAACGATATTCTGTTGAACAGTTTTCCAGCCAAGTAAATCTTTGGCTTTAGAATTCTAGACAGCTATCATCTGGCTGTCCTTCCCAGCATTAACTAATCACCAGTGAAAAATACAAATGTCATTCACAAATCATATCAAAGACTGGAACAGCTGGAATCAAATTCAAGAGACTGCATCATTTTATCATCTTGACATTAATCATTCTACATGGATAGCCAGGCAATCTGGAGCAAAGAATAATTTATGTTGCAATATAAACGTTAACCATTTAGGCCTGGGAGACTCTCTTCCTACTCCCTCCCCCCAACCCAGAACACCCCTAGAGACTCAAGTCCAAGGATTACAGGAAAATATTTTATGAAACTTTATTTACAAAGTAGCCATCAGAGCTGGAAAAAGACAATCCCAGTATATTCAAAGCTGAGTTGTCTGATCATCTAGGTTAGGGGTCAGCAAACTACAGCCCACAGGCCAAATCCAGCCCGCTGCCTGTTTTTCTATGGCCTGTGAGCTCAAAATGGTTTTTACATTTTTAAATGGTTGGAAAAAAGTTAAAATAATAAATTTGGTGGCATGTGAAATTTATATGAAATTCACATTTCAGCGTCCATGAAGAAAGCTTTATTGGAACACAGCCATGCCCATTTGCTTACATATTGTCTATGGCTACTCTCGTGCTCCAATGGCAGAGTTGAGTTTCAACAGAGACCATATGGCTTATAAGTCACAAAATATTTATTACCTGGCCTCTTACAGAAAAATGTTTGTCCACCCTGATCTAGGGATCCAGGGACTCAACACTGTATTTTTTTCTATGCAATAATTACAAACTTTTAGTAAAGTTTTTACAAACTAAAAGTTTGTAATTATTTGAGTTTTACCTGCCTCACCACTGCACTCCGACAGAATAGCACTCCAGTATCCTGATGGGCAATTACCGCCCCCCTATTGTGAGTGGTCTTGGTGGGAAAGTAATTCCCAACTCACCCAGCTAATATGTCTGCTACTTCCAGCTTAGTGTCCCACGATCTGCATCTGTGACTTCAGGGGACCGCCCTACAATGAATTCTTTATATATTCATTTGACAAATATCTATGGAGCGTCTCCGATTTTCCAGCCACTGTGCAATTTAGCACCTGTGGAGTGTATATATCTAGGATAGTTGATAACCAAACAAATAAACGGACAAGTAACTTCAGGTAGTGATAAACGTCACAAAGGCAATAAAAGTGGATATTTGACAAGGAGTGGGAGAGGTTGGCTAATGTAAGTTAGTATTCAGGAATGGTGTCACTGAGGAGGCCACATGAAATGTGGACTACCCATTGACACTGGCCTGGAAATGTCAAGTGGACAGTCTTTTAGCTCAAAGGAGACATTAAGGCTAGAGATAGAAAATTGGAAGTCGTAAGTAAGTCTATAAGGAGAAATTTAAATCCCTGGGCATCTCAGGAGAGAGGAGAAAGGAGTGAGGGAAATGTAATATCCAAGGAAGCCAAAGGAAGAAGTGGTTTAAGAATGAGGAAGTGACTCTGATGAGGGAAACTTCAGAGGCAGGTCTATAAGGGATATGTCGCACTGGCTTGATGCAGATTGCCGGATGTTACAGTCCCAATTGCAGGTGGCCCTGAGGAACAGTGGAGAAAAGAAATCCCCCCAACATACAGTCAAGCAGGACATCTCATTTCCTCCTTTTCCTGGGATGGGAAGACAGAAGGTCTGAATTAGTTTCAATACTGAATCAGAGGTAGTAGCTAAAGGTCTTGTTGGGTGGTTCTTGGGTGGAAGCAGCAAGAATGGAGGAATTGGTGATAAGAGTGGGAAGGAATCGACCTTGCTGAATGGGCCTAGAGCATTAAACATTTTGTGTCACATTTGAATGCTAATCTGGCTACCCCATGGCAAAGTGTTCAATTTCCCAGAAGCAGTGTGGCAGAAAGTGTAACTGCCCACCAAAAATTCTTACGCCCTCTCCTTGGTATAGCATTGTCACTAGGAAATAGCCATTGAGCCAAAGGCTGTATTTCCTGGCCTGTTTTGCAGTTAGATGTGATCAGGTGGCTGAGATCTGGCCAAAAGAATGTGAGCAGAAGTGTCGTGCCCATTCCTAGGCCTGGCTTATAAATCTTCTACGTGGAATTTCTCCATGTGCCCTTCCCCTTCCAACTGGCTGGAATAAAGATGACTCCCCCACCCAGAGCAAACTTGGAAGTTTTGTGTTAAAGATGGCAGAGTTTCTGTCACCTTGGGTCCCTGAATGACTGTGTGGAGGAGGGAGGGACATCCTGCCAACCTCTTAACTTGCCCAGTACTGTGTCATAATCAAGAAATGAACTTGGTGCATTAGGGCCAATGTACATTTTGGCACCTTTTGTTACAGCAGTTGATCTACCCTAATACAAACCTGAACCCCAGATGAGACAACACACTCTAGGGTGATCTGGTGGGCCACACAAACATTTATCAACTACCCCTATCTGGCTAACGAGTTGCAGGTCACAATCTCATAGAAGTGACTTCCCATCACCTTTGCCATATTTTATTGGTTAGAAGCAAGTCACTAGGGCAGCCCACACTCAAAAGGAAGAGATTACACAGGGCATGAATATGAGGAAGCAAGGGTCATTGGGGGCCACGTTAGAGATGGCTCGCCGCACTAAGTAACATAAAGTAGTTGGAATAATGAAATATAAATTCCTCTCTCCCTGTTTATGATAAAGTAATTGCCTTGAGATAGAAGAATCGGCAGAGAGCTACCTTGAAGAAGAGGGTTTTTTGGGGGGGAGCTACTATGAAAGGACAGGGTCCCAATAAAAGGATGGGACAGCCACAGTGCACATATATGTTGTTCAAGTAAACAAGATCTTCTTCGGTTGAAACTTGAGATTCAATGTGACATTCTCAATACTTCTTCCCTTTTCCTTCCCCAAACTGCCTCATAAAACAAACAAAATAGTGAGACTCCAGTCAGAACCAAGGCACAGTCAACATGTATCATCGCCCAGGATATATTTGTCTATGTATTTTTCATAATTAAACAATTAAATAATTTTCAATTATTTAATAAATAAAATAAAATAATAAGAAGGTTCAATAAAAAGAAGGTTCAAATCCTGAGCATCTTCTACTTGGGGACCAAAAGCAGGAGATCTAGAGCATCTGGCACCACTACTTCATCCATAATTCCAACAACAATTGACCTCTTTTGGGTTTTTTTTTTTAGTTCTTGCTGTTAAAAAGGTTTAACTAGGCTAAACCATGAGTGGAAGGTGGAGAACTGAAATGAGCTTTCTTTAAATTATTTACAGATGCCCAGAAGCCATTCTGTAACACCAGTATTTTTGAGGACCAACTGAGATGAATATAAATAGTGAAGTGCTACACTAACTTAGAAAAGTTCTTCAAATGAAAACTTGCAAAGAAAGCTGTTCCATAAAACAAATAAATTCAGAGCCCTCTGATTAAAATTTGGGTGGGGCACACAGAACTCGGTCTTCCACAGCCCCCTTTACTTCCCACAAGTGGGCACGAAAGATGTTCTGCAGAGTGGATTTGAAAACCACGGGGCTACACAACTGGAAGGTTCTCTTCCTTTATCTTTGTGGGCATTTAATCTCCAAGGTAAATTTGGTCTGCTTATTCACCCTGGAGATTCTGGCAGGCCAGTGCTTGTCAGATAAGACCTAGAAGTTGCATTTAGAGAAGGGTGTTTTGGAAGAGGCTGGATGTCTTGGAGCTAAGAGTTTGCCCCTTCTGAGACCCAAACAAAATGGTAGCAGGGACTTCATCAACCCCTAAGAAGGCTGAGCTGGGAGGAAGATGAGGTGTAGAAAGAAATACTTAAAGTGAGAGTCTGGAAAACACCATGTAAAATCACTTCTGACCCAATCTTGGAAGCACTTGTCTCCAGTTTCTTGAGAGCCACTTTCAGAATCAAAAAGAGAAAACTAAATTTTAAAATTTCAGAAACTGTGGGAGGCTACCCTTTTTGGATTTTTATAATGGTGTGTCAGCATGGCGTCTACCAGTTCAGATTCTTCCTTCTCTTTGAATTCACTTTGTTACTTTAAATTTATATACATTTTTAAATTTCTGAAGACTTCATAGAATCATTATATTTTGTTCACGTGCCTCAAACTTAAATTAAATCATTTGGACAACGAATTCATGGAATCTTTATGCACAGCGTCTCCTTATTTGTCATACATTTTTGCTGTATTAATGGTGATGACTATAAATTCTTGATAATGTCAGATTAAACATTATTTAATACAAAAACTTTTCCAAAGGAAAGAACTTACTTTCATAGCTGAGTTTAACTCAAACATTTGTCTGCTATTTTTTCCAGTTAATGATATTGACATTTTACTGTATTAGTTCATTAGAGCATGAAACTTCCCGTCTTATTTTTGAAAAGCTATTTTAGTACTTCATGTAAAAGTAACTGTATATCACTGGGACATAGCGAACACAATGAAACGATCAACCACTCAGTGGGAAAGAAACCATTGCAACCACTAGTCATTATTTTAAATGGAGCCCATTTTAGATCTCTCACCTCATAGATGCAGCCCATACTTTTTTCCACAATAGGTTCTTCACACTCTCTCTAAACACTAGAGTGGTGAAAAGTAGGTCTTCTATTTTTTACTTCTTTTGTTTTATTTGAAAAGCTTTCTCCCCCTCTCCATAGGTCTGGGTAGATGTGTTAATTTTTCTAAAAGAACATCTACCTAACTGTGGCAGATTTTATTTTTCTAACATTGGCCACATCTATATTTCCTGTCCCATATGCTCTTCTTAAAATTTCTTAGGGTCTCCTCCCATCAAAAGCTAGGAGTCAAATACCGTATGATTTCCTTCATTAAGTAGTAGATAATAACAACAATAAACAAACACATAGGGACAGAGATTGGATTGGTGGTTACCAGAGGGGAAGGGGGGAGGGTGGAGGGTGAAAGGGATAATTCGGTACATGTGTGTGGTGATGGGTTGTAATTAGTATTTTGGTGGTGAACATGATGTAGTCCATGCAGAAATAGAAGTACAATGATGTACACCTGAAATTTTTGCAATGTTATAAACCAATGTTACTGCAATAAAAAAAAAAAAAAAAAAAGCTAGGAGTCTAGGTTCCTTCCACTTGAACTTCGTTGAGCTTGTGACTTCCAAGCCTGATTATTTGGGGGATGTTCACTCTTGGAACCCAGACACCATGCTGTGAGGGAGCCCAGGGAGCCACAGAGAGAGGCCACAGGTAGTCTTCCGGTCTCAACCAGAATCAACTGCTAGACATGTGAGTGAGTGAGCCTCCAGATGATTCCAGCCCCCCAGCTGTTGAGTCACCCCAGCCTTTGACTCTTTCCAGCAGAGGCCCTTGACATTGTAGAGCAGGGACAAGCCATCTGTCTCTGCCCTATCCAAATTCCTGGCCCACAGAGTTGTGAACATAATAAAATGGTTTTTTCATGGCACTAAGTTTAAGGTGGTCTGCTATACAACAATAGTAACAGGAACACTGACTTTCCATTTGGTTGTCAATTAAGTGACAAGATGGTGTTGTTCTTTCAGTCCTCAAATATCTACTGAGCACCTGAAATGTCCCAACCACTGTGTGTGTGCGTACCAGACATGTGGAAACATAGGAGAGGCGGCTTTTGCATTCCAGGAGTTTACAGTTTAGCAGGGAGAGACTGCTTGTAAACCAATTAGTGCAAATGGGTTTTAGGTAACCTGATGAGTTTGCAGGGCCTGGACAAGAGTCTAAATAGAGGCCTGTCCAGAGCACATCCCCTTCTCTTCCTGTCCTCAGCTTCATTGCAAACCATGAAGGGCCTAAGGCACATGACAGTGGACATCCCTGCTTGCACATCCAAGGGCCATCTGAATATTCTGCAGACAGCTGCCCCCTTGGCCAGCTTTCAGGCCTAAGGATGTGCACAGCAGCGTAGTCTGCTCTCTGCTCTTGGATACTTGGGGGACATTGGGAAGAATCCATGCAGGCTGGAAAGCAGGCTTGGGCATCTGGGCAGGGAATTCCTAGGTCTCAGGTACAAGGGGCATGGTCCAGAAGGAGGCTTCAGATACACTTAGCCCAACAGAATCCTGGGCTTGGGGAGAGGGATAGACAGAGGAGGACGCTTAAAGCATGAGGCCCAGGACGGGGGTGCGTTCCCTAGGTCTAAGGGAGACATGCTTGGGGTACAAAGTGGAAGTGTCATTCTAACTTAGCCACTTAGAAAAGGCATCATGGACTAGATGACACTGGTACTGCCTCTTGAAAGATGCCTTTGTCTAGAAGCATGATTGTTGGCATTGATGCACATTTTGGTATTGGTATTGGTATTGGTATTGTTCAGGTTAACTGGAATACTGAGAACCAGTTAGTTGACTAAATAGTTTCCTTTTACATTGGTTTTAGTGCAATGTAGGAGTCATGACTTCAAACACAAATGGTCATCACAAGGAGCCTGACTTTGGAATTGTAAACTTGAGCTCTCTTCTGGGCTCCCCCTACTGTCTGTATGTGCAAATTTATGAAGGCTAATTAACCTCTCTGAGTCTGGGAAAAGAACTTATAAGCCTTGTACCAGATGTGCAAATCTATAAGCAAATAGACTTAAAATTCTTTAGAGGAAGGTATCATATAAATGGACTGAAAAACCGCCAATTGCTCATTGCTCCAAAGGAAATGAGCACCATAAAATAAAATAAAATAAAAGCTTAGAACTTTATTAACTGCTCTTCAAGTTAAGATGTGTTGTCAGCAAATACTTTCTGTAAAGAGACAAAGAGAAATATTTTTGGCTTTGCCAGCCATATAGTCTCTGTCACAACTACTCAGTGCTGCCATTATAGTGCAGATGTAGCCATAGACAATATGTAAACAAATGAGCATGGTGGTGTTCCAATAAAACTTTATTTACAAATACAAGCAGAGGGCCAGATTTGGCCTAAAGTCTATACTTTGCCAACTCCTGCTCTATGTTAAGAAATAATATCTGAGGTCATTCCATTCTGTTAAAGAACATGAAAATTTTTAGTCATTATATTAAAAATATAACTAAGCAATATGCCTCTAATCTCGGCTAGGACCTCCAGAATGTACTAGAAGTAATCAATAATATTAATGGACACCTTTGCCCTTTTTTGTGAGATGGTTTGGTCTTAACTGAAACAAAACCTCCATCATCATTATATACACAGCACAGGTCATTGGGATTCTGTGCTCACTGAGTTAATCATATAGGATAAATATAATCATATAGGATAAATATAAAGTTAATCATATAGGATAAATATAAATCATAAAAGGGAAATATTTTCCCAAAAATAAAAGGCTATTTTTATCTCTAGGATTATTTACCTTTCTTTGAAATGTCATTTTTCCTAAATCCATTTCCATCCCCAAAGTAAGAACTACCAAAATTGTGTCTTACATTTTTTAAAAATTAAAACTATTTATGTGCAAGATACATAGATCTCAAAAAGGTCCCAATCTAATAGGAAAGATAAAATGAGAACGGAAACTACCATAATATAAGATAGGGTAAGGCAAGCAAATGTAGAGCCACAGCTTCTCAAGACGGGAAGAGCCCTTATAGTCCATCTGGTCTTGTCCCTGCCCTGTGCTTGGATTGCATTACAGTCATGTGTCGCTTAACGACCGGGATACACTCTGAGAAATGCATTGTTAGGTGATTTCGTCATTGTGCAAACATCATAGAGTGCTCTTACACAAACCTAGATGGTATAGTGTACTACACACCCAGGCTGTATGGTACTGATCTTATAGGACCACCGTCATACATTCAGCCTGTCATTGACCAAAACATCATTATGTGGCTCATGACTGTATTACATCCCTGAAAAGGGGAGTTCTCAGTTCTTTGCAGATGTCCCACGTCCCAGAGACCCTACTCAGTCAGGAAAATGCAGTTCTTGGCAGAGAAACTAGGAACTTCCCAGGCAAGCATGCTGTGCTAACGTAGCTGGGACAGAGGAGTCACAATTTTAAAGGCTCAGCCCTAGCATGCAGGAACTGGGTCAAGGAAAGCAAAACCAGTTCCAGATCCCTCCACCGGTGGACTGGAGATTGGTGAGACACTCTCAGTCCTGGTCAGGACTGGCCCAGAAACTGCTCAGGAAAGAACATATACTGGCAGCCCCAGGGCAGGCTGGGGAGGGAAGGCAGGGTTGACGATGCGTGACAATGACCTGTTATTCCTGCCAGTATTGGCCAACAAGGTTAGTTGATTCTTAAGAACCCTGGTGTGGCTGCTTGGTACAGATCAGTAGTTTGCATAGAGAAGCTTCCTGTTTAGTCTCGCACCTAAAATCTCTAAAATCTGAAACAAATTCCCTGAGTCTAACAAACTATGCAGAGACTAGGAAGCAATCATACTTCACACTACTTAAGGTTCAAATGTGCTCTGCCAGTAGCATATTCTACCCTCTCTAGTCTCATTTTCATAGTGCTGTTTTGACCCGCTCTGTGATTTTGAGCAGGTTATTTAATTTCTCTGTGCTTTAGTCTTCTCATCTTACAAAAATGTGGGGAAAGCAGTGTTGAGCCACCTCATAGGACTGTTGAGACAGTTAATGAGCTCATGCCTATAATGTACTGTTGTAGGCACCTATTGTTTTTGCTGCCCAGACTTTACCTACTTGTATTAATTATGTTGTTTATTGTCTGTATTTTATGATGCTTTGACATCTGGGGCCTTGTTGATCTTGGAGAGACTGCCTCTCCTAGAGCTAGCTAGTTCCTAGAGACATCAAACCAATCAATCTACAGCCCCTACCTGCCAACTACCTCCTTGACAGAGCTCTCTCAGGCTGAGCCACTATCCCTGCTACGGTCTGAGTGTTTGTGTGCCCCCAAAATCCATATGTTGAAATTCTAACCCCCAGTGTGATGGTATTAGGAGGTGGGGCCTTTGGGAGGTGATAAGGTTATGAGACTGGAGCCCACTTGCTTGGGACTAATGCCCTTAGCCCTTATAAAAGTGACCCCAGAGAACTCTCTATTCCCTTCCACCATGTGAGGATACAACAAGAGTCTGAAACGCGGAAGAGGGCCCTAACCAGAATCTGACTGTGCTGGCACTCTGAGTTCAGACTTTCAGCCTCCAGAACTGTGGGAAATAAATTTCTGTTGTTCATAAGCCACCAAGTCTATAGCATTCTGTTATAGCAGCCTGAATGGACTAAGACAGTCCCCTTGCCCTAATATCACCGCCAGACCAGCTACCAGGCAACTAGGAGCAGTCCCTACATCCTTAAACCCACTGAAATTACTCAAACTAGCCAATCCCAAATCTATCTATCCTGCCTTGCCCCCTCCTTGCTGTGAAAACCACAACAAAGGTCTCGTCCATGCTTTTCCCTTGCCTCTCTGCCTCCTGACCAACTCTGATCCTTCCCCATGTGGCCCTGTGTGGTGCGTCATGACTCCTGTTTCTAGAGACCTGTGAGTATCTGTGAGATCTGTGAGTATGAAGTTCTCCCTTTATGACAATCCTTCCATGTCTTACCACACCCAATTAAAACAAATCTCCGGTACATTTTAACACACTACCCTTCTCCTGTACCCCTAGTTCTCTCTGGGGCACTGTATTGGTTGTCTATTGCTGCGTTACAAATTAACACAAACCCAGCAGTGTAAAATAGCACACCTCTGTTATTACACAGTTTCTTTGAGTCAGGAGTTTCAGCACAGCTTGGCTGGGTCCTCTGCTTCACAGTCTGTCAAAAGTCTGCAACTGAGTGGCCAGGCAAGGCTGGGGTATCATGTGAAGGCTTGACTGGAGAAGGATCTGCTTCCAAGTTCACATGGTTGTGGGCAAGATTCAGTTCCATTTAAGGGGGTTGGACTAAGGACCTCCACCCTTCAATGGCTATTGGCCAGAGGTTGCCCTCAATTCTTTGCCATTGGGCCTCTCCAACATGATAGCCTGCTTCATCAAAGTGTACAAGCTCAGAGGGCAATAGAGAGAGTCTGATAGCAAGACGGAAGTCACTATCTTATGTAACCTAATCACAGAAGTGACATCCCATCACCTGTGCTGTATTCTGTTGGTTAGAAGCTAGTGACCAGGCCCAGCCCTGACTCAAGGGGAGAGGAATACACAAAGGCATAAATACAGGAGGCAGGAGTCATTGGGAGCCATCTTAGAAACTGCCTACTACAGGGATCATCCCTCCTTCATTCTTGGCCCATAAGTATTGGATGGGACTCCCCTGATTCAGGAGTGGGGCAGTTGATTAGGCCCCAGCCAATCAGAACACCACATTTCCCAGGCTTCATGATTACTGATTAGTTCCAGGATAGGCATATCACCCATTCAGCATCAATAAGATTCTGAGAAGGTACCTCTCACTCTTCTCCATGGGCTTGAACCTAAGAGGGTGTCGAAGTCTGGACCTGCTGCCACCATCTTGCTACCACATGAAGTTTGAGATGGAACCAATACAAAGTAGATGGAACCAAGAGATGGAAGGTAAGAAAAGGAGGAGGCAAAAGAGATTGCTGGAAAGCTGAATAATCTCATATGGCTAGAAACATTCATCTCATGTTGATGAGGCCAAAGGATATATCTACAAACATACACCTTTACACACTTGGCCCTTTTTAAAAGCTGAGCTGAACACGAAAGTCCCCTTGTTTTTGACGAAAAAAGCACCAGATCTCCTGTTTAACAAATAAAAAAGCAATGTGCACTATTTGGCCAAAGTAGACACAGTGTAAGATATTTTAATTTCTAAAAATGAAGTTACATACAATCCTATGCGGTGTTCGCCAGTTAATATTTAGAACTGAGGACTTAAAAATAATCAGCATCCATGAAAAGCAATCTCTCCCCCTTTTTTCTTAATGCTTTTTGACCAAAAGTGTTTCATAGACTGAACCTTCTAATGAGGGAATATTCATATGACATACCAAAGCAGATGTGAGTCTCATTTTATGAAATCCAAACCCAGATGGTCTTTTCTTTCCATTGTCTTATGTAATTTATATGAAAGCAGAACATGAAAAAAAGTTCAAATGTAATTTCTTTTCCACCATTTATGCTTAATGGCCCTGTAATCACTTTCATGGCCTCAGTTTCTCTGCCGAGTCTCCAGAGGGTCTGTGGATTAGTTCATGTCACAGAGGTGCTTTCCAGCAATTGGAAATGCCCAGCAAGAGTGGAAATGTCTGTTATCATGAAACATGCATTTCCAATTTAGGTTATTCCACCATGTGTCCTCCGTAGAGAGTCCAAAATACTCTTCTAATTTGAATCAGCCCAGAGGGTATGAACTAAAAGAAAGACCTGTAGATGGAAAAAAATAAAATAAAATAAAAGACTGACCCTGAACTCAACTTCTTTAAATGAGTTTTCTTGGGGAACATTCTATTTCATTTGGTCATCTATGGGGAAATAGAAAAGAGGGTTGATGGATGAAAGAGAGGAGAACACAAAAGGGCTCCGAGAGGTGTCTAGGAATTTCTTTTTGCTTGAGAATTCCTGGAATATGACGGAGAGAGGGTTTAATTTTTCCACTTGGCTTAGTGACAGTTTCTGCCACCTTCCCAGACATTACCTTGACAACCAATTCATGCTACGTTCTTGAGAATTCGTTAGCAGGCTCAGAACAGAATAGTAACACCCATTTAGTTATCCTCTATTTAAAATTGTATTTGTAAATGTTGGCTTCAAACACTCTAAAGGGCATTTGGAGCTCCATGGATTGCATTAAATTGGACTATGTAATGTAGTATATTTTCCAGCACCTCATAAATTGTACAGTATTCATATATTCACAGTGTAGAGATATCTCGGATTCTCTTTGAAATTAAAAAGTATTTCCTTCTCATTTCTCCTTGAATCCAATTCCCCCCACGTTCCCAAGCATGTGAGAGATTGAGTGAGCAAGGGAGAACTGGGTTCCTCCACCGAAGAGTGACCAGATCCCTGGAGAGTTTTGAGGGGGTGTCAATCAGTGATTTGGGGTCCTCAGTGACTACAGGTAGATGCGGGTAGGGAGGTCTGAGCAGCCAAAAGAAAATGAATATCAGTGCCCTGGTCACCTGGGGTCTGGAAATTTCCACAAGCCAAGGAGACCTGGCATTTGGATGTTTTTCTGAGCACAAAATTCTCTGTGCATTTAACTCAAGGCATTTAGTGTTTTGTATTTTCCTCTTTGTGCTTGTAAAACTAAATTCAAAAAAAAAGCTTTTCCACATTTACAGACAGCAGCTAAGAAGCAACAAGAGAGTTAAAAAAAATTTACGCACCATTAAACTTAGAGTCCCTCATAACACTGTGAGCTTTTATGACAGATGCTGAAAATATGTGCCGCCTGAATAGTGCTGGAGGATCGGGTCAGGTCCTCTGTCATTTCACTTTCTTTCAAGTTTATTTTTTCAGGAGATGGACCTTAAAACGTCTTGTATTTCCCGTTCACCAAGTCTGTCCTTCCAACAGCACCTTGATTCCCCTGACAGCATCCTGTCAGCAAATATAAGTCAATAGAAGACAGTTCTACCCAGCAGGTCCTGTGACTCCATCCAATTCTGAGCGCCAGCAGCACTGCGTTCACTTTCCCTGTCTCGGAGACATTCCCATTGGACTTGACTGTGAACACGGAGTCCCAAGAAAACTTATGTGGATGAGGATTATAAAATCAAAAACTATTGAGTACACCCAGTATGTGATTGCTTTTCCTACAGGCTCACTGTGGAATGGGTCCAGGTCTCAGGGGGACTGTGAAAGGAAGTGAAAAGCACACGATGCGGTGGAGGTCACTGAGGGGACTCTTACGCCTTTGTAAACCTCTCTGAATTAGAAGCAAAATCTTCATGTTGTTGGTGAGCTGTCCATCCAACAGGCAGATGTCTCTGCCCAATTGCGATTTAACCATGCACAACCAATATTCTGCTTTTTATATTTACTTAGCTGCAGTTTCCACTTGGATATCCTGATATCAGTGACACAGTGACACAGCTCACCGACCAGCCCACCTTTAGAAAGCACTTACCTCTTCTTCTAATCGAAGAAGAAGGAGGACATTTGGCAGTGGAATGATTTATATCTCATAGGCAGCTTCACATATTTTCAGAGTTATATCAGTGACTAAAACCACACAGTAAATACCTCCAGATTTGGAGAACTCTTAATTTTTTTAAACACAAACCGTCAAATCTAAGAAACGTTCTGGTCATTTCCATAAAACACAATAGATTTTAATAACTAAATTACCCCAAAGAGAGCCTTAATGAGTACCTTTGCTCCCCCTAAATGAAAATAGTTCTAAAATTTTAAGATCATATGAACATAAAAGTATATTACTTGATCATTTTTTATGCAAATAATGTCTCGTATATTTCAGTGGCCTGCCATTTCCCTGGCCAATGCATTTTGGTAGTGAAACCATATTTTCCCCATTAGAAATCTTGTTTTAAACGAAGTCTCTCCCATAAAAGAAAAGATAAGCACCTAATTGGAGAGCCCTGGGAGTTTCAAGTTAGAATTTTCGTCATGCAGCTTATTGCCATCTTTGGCTGAAAATGTCTGGATATCCGCGCACAAAAGCACACTGCTCTCAGCTTGTCATGTTTTTAACTTTAATCTCTGCTATAAAAAAATTGCATCGTTGGCCCTTGAAAAGCTTCCATTGTCAAAAGGAAATATAATAACCTTTCCTGCGTAGGGACCAGGTGTCCTGCGGCAACAAGCCTGGTGATAGAGCGGCGAGTCGTCTCTGACAGCTATACTTTGGTGATCTTGCTGGGTTGCAGTCAAGACGCTAACAACCCTGGGCTAGGGGACTGCTGGGCAAACCACACCATCTCACACAATGGAGCTGTGCGGCGGGGGGAAGCTGCTGGGAGACTGGGGAAATGCAATAAGCTTGATCTCTCATGTGGGAAAATCCATGGTGTTTAATAGCTTCATAAAGTGGCGTGCTTTTGTCTCTGTACATAAAGTCTCCAGTAAATTCTTACATTACCACCATTATAAAACACAGCAACGGAAACGTTGAGCTGTGCTATGTGATCCCCAGTGGCAAAGGTTAGGAAGAACCAAAATTCATAAAGACTTCCAAGAAAATACTATTAGAGTGTAATTTAAGGAGGCTTTGCAGCCATAATTTTCCGTGCGATGCAGAACGTGCTTTCGTGACATACACACCCCCACCAAAATGGTAACGCTTCACAAGGAAAATTGACAAGAATAAAAAAGATGAAAGGTCAGTAGGGAGATGAAGAGTATAATCATTTGCGACAATTGGCTCTGCTGCATGAGTTCAAGAAAACAGACCACATGTTGTTAGATACGATTCTATGATAATGCAAAAGGCTCTGCTCTCATTCTGAAAGGACACTGCTCTCTGCATAACCGTAATTTCAGTGTGGACCTCGAGCCTGTGATTGGAGGCTGAGACAGGCATTGCCATTTAATCATCGTGGCTATTGCTCAAACACAGTGGACACTTATCTTGATATGGAGCCCTGTTAGTCACTCAGACTTATGTGAAAGCGGTAATCTGGATTTCCCCAGGTCCAGTCCCCAATTCATGAGCGCCTACCAGTTTCACTGTGTGGTGGGGATAATCAATGAGGAAGTGAGCACAGATTCTCTCATAAGGATACTGGCATGACAAAACTAATTGAGCAAATCCTCTGCTACCCACTAATTTGGACAATGGGGTGTTATGGTTATTTAACTACCCAGTTTAATATAGGATTAGGCTAAATGCATCAATTTTCTGTGAAATAAGACTTTAATATATATTTAATATTGAATTAAAAACTCAATAAATTCCACAAATTTAGAAAATGCATTTTATTTATTAGTGTAGAACAGGTGTTGACAGACTTTGTCTGTAAAGGATCAAATAATAAATATTTTTGTCTTCGCAGGCCATATGATTTCTGTCTCAACTACTCAACTCTGCTCTTGTACGATATGGAAGCAAATGGCATGGCTGTGCTCCAATAAAACTTTATGTACACAAACAAGCAATGAACTGAATTTGGCCAGTGGGCCATGGTTTGCCGGCACCTGGTCTAGAACAGCCTTGCCCAAGAGAAAGATAACAGGAGCCACAGAGGAGGTGTCAAATTTTTAGTAGCCACCTTAAGAAACATTAAAAAGAAACAGGTAAAATTGATTTCAATAGCCTATTTTATTTAACCCAATATATCAAAAATATTATTAACATAGAAATTATGAATGAGATATTTTAAATTCTTGATTTATACTAAGTCTTTGGAATCCAGTGTGTATTTTACAAATACAGCACGTTTTAACTCAGACTAGTCACATTTCAAGAGCTCAGTAGCCACAGAGGCTAGTGGCTACTGTTTTGGACAGTGCAAATTTAGAAGCTTTGCCACAATTGTAATCAATTCCTTAATATTAAAATTTTGTCCTCCACTACAGCTAACTGATCAAGTTAGAATTATTGGTGCAAAGTGCTACATGGGATCCTTCCCTGGAACTAGAGTTAGGACCCACCGCAGAGAAAAGGCAGTGGGTTCCCGTATCCTAAGCTCAGAGGACCACCAACTGCTGGCAGCCACCGATCCCCCGGGGGACACACTGAGAGGGGCCCTGTCAGCAGAATGGGCACAACAACCCCCATCCCAGAAGATATCAAATAGGTCATTATGAGAGATGCAGATTTAAGGAAAAGATGCTCTCTCCCCTCCAGGAAGCAGCAGAGCTCTTAGACCAGATTCCTTCCTAAAACCAAGGGAGAGAGATCCCTGAAAAATCTCAAACAACCACCTGCAAGAGGGGAGCCGAACATCCCGTTCCGTGGTGGAATACTTTGTTAGCTACTAGATCTGCAGTCCTGCCCCTGGGTTACAGGAGTGGGAAGAGGAGCCCTGGGGAGAAACGGAATATTCGAGTGAACAGCGGGGAGGGTGCAGTTCCTTGGTGGGTTTCGAAGATGGATCCCAGCTGCGCCTGCCAGCCCCAGAGCTGGTACTGCCAGAGATTCATTGGCATTAGGATTGCAGGCTCATCCAGAGCAGAGGGCCAGGAGGCACGCCCATCAGCTGGACGGATGCCTGTGGAGCTGTCGGCTGGAGTCAAAAAGTGCTGGATCTTAAGAAAACTAGGACCTCAATCTTTTAACAGCAAAGTACTAAATTCTGCCAACAACCCAAATGAACAAGAGATGGATTCTCCTCTAGAACCTCCAGAGAGGAACACAGCCTGCTGACACCTTAATTTCAGTCTGGCGACGCCCATACTCAACTTCTGACCTATAGAACTGTAAAATAACAAATTTGTGTTGTTTTAAGACACTGAATTTGTTTCAGCAGCGTAGAAAACTATTACATTGGGTTTAATACTTATTTATTGTTAATTAATACTAATAAGTTGGTAATTGATTCTTTTAAAAAACAGTGCTGGATCTTTTAAGAAACTGCCTGCAGAGATGGCTAGAGTGGCAACCCTATCATTGGGCTGTGGGAAGGAGTGCTGTGAATGGACTTGGACAGTGCTGCCTTAAAATGCACAGGACTGTATCTTCTCAGCCAACGCGAGACTGTTGAAGTAACTGCAAGTGACAAAAGTCCTCAATTAGACTGAACTGAATATTCAGAGAGCCCGCTGTCCAGGGGGAATGCAGTTCACTGGTTAGCAGTTATTACGAAGAGCAAAATCATCTGATCTGTATCCTATGGGTCGAGACTCCTCCAGTAACGTGGTCTCTATCAGTAAGGATTTTTCACTAAATGAATACAGGAAATTGGAGGTCTGCTATGATTATAAAGGCTTGAGAAAACTAAACCATTATGGAGAAAATTTTCCATATAAACAAAAGCTGTAGCATTACAGATGAGACAATTTCAGATTGAATTACTGTTGAGAAAAAGAAAAGGAGCCCCTGACATCCAGGAGCTGGCAGGCACTCCCAGCCAGCCCTGGGTGTTCTCTTGTTGAACATGAACCCTTTTACAGGACATTAACATCAGACAAGGCCACTCTGTGACCATGATGGACAAGGTCAAAGACAAAAATCAGTCCTCCGTAATCATATCTGAACATAAGACAACACAAGAACGTCGTCCAAGCCACAAAATACAAAACTTCCCCCTCTCCCGGCTAATATAAGTGATTGCTGCTTTATCAACTACAGCTTTGGCCTTGTTCTAGTCTTCCCTCTTCCTAGATGAGATTTATTGTGATGCCCAATCCCAGCATTACCCCCGCTCCCTGAGGTCATGTGATCCAGAGCAAAGTCCCGCTTCCTTACACCCTCCCCAAAGTCACCTAACATAAGTTCAAATCCTATAACAAACGTGTCAAGGGTCCCCAAGACACTCTCAAGTTTGGTGATTCACTGGGAGGACTAACAGGACTCAGCGTATAGTCATACTCCTGGCTAAGACGTATCACAGTGAAAGGACACAGAGCAAAATCAGCAAGGGGAAAAGGTGCGTGAGTGAAGCCCAGAGAAAACCAGGCACAAGCTTCCAGAGTCCTCTCCCAGTGGAGTCACACAAGATACGCTTCATTCCTTCAGTGTGGAGCTGTAACAACACATGTGAAATGTTGTCACCTGGGAAGCTCATTAGAGACTCACTGCCCAGTGTTTTTATTGGGGGCTGATTACACAGGCACTCCCTGACTAGCATGCACCAAAATTCTAGACTTCCAGAAGGAAAGCAGTTGCTCAGCATAAACCACATTGTTTGCATAGACATTCTACGCACAGTGAGCCACTCATAAGTTACAGAATGGTGGGAACATTCCCGGAGTCCAGATTCCCAGATGAAAGCCAAGGGCCAGCCTTGCAAATGGGCCTTTGAAAGGATAGCAGTCTCAGGCCTGCTTTGTTGTTTTCTGCACAGGTCTTTTCTAGCACCCTCTTACTGAGATGGCCCACTGGTCCCAAAGCTGTGCATTCTCCTTCACTGGGAGTAAGAAACCCAACTTCTTCAACTCCAAGTGTGTTCCTAGGGGTCTTTGGCTGGAGGCCATTGACACTGTCCAGAGTCAGTTTGCAAGGATCTGCACCAGGGAGACCCTGAAATCAGTCGTAATCTGTCCACCGTTACCCCCCGAGGCCCCTCCAGGAGTGGGACTGCAAATCTGACCAGTCAGCAAGAGCGCAGACAGCAGGCAGCACAATGCTAAGGAAGTAAAGCAAGAAGAGCCCACCCTGTGGCTGTGAACATGCACGAGAAGCAGGCACTCAGTCTGCACATATGTATTGAGCTCCTACCGTGGACAGGGCACTCTCAGAGGCTGGGGGGAGGTCAGGCTCTTTCCCTGCAAGGAGGGGAATAAGGCTGCAGTACCTAAGAAGATAAATAATAAAGGATTTAAATGGTCACAATATCCAAGATACACATGGCAATGACTCAGTTATTGCTAATTGAGTAAGGGGAATAGGGGAGCCGAGTAACCAGTGTGGACTGAGCTGTGTGCCTGCTATGTACTATCTGCCTTGATTCTCACAGGAACTTCCTGAGGGAAACAGTGTGTCCACTCCATCCTGGATAACTGGACGTCTGGAAGGAGAATTCACTTGCCCAAGATCTGGCAGTGGGTGTAAGAGCTGGAATTTGATCCCAGAGTCAACTGGCTGGAAATCCCATGTTCTGGGAGTTTTCATCAGCTCTCAGATCACCCCACATGGTAGAAGAGGTAGGGTGATGGGGGCAAACACATGAAGGGAGAAAAAGCTAGATATTTGTGGAAGAAGGTCCCAGGCAGGGTGCTTGGTTTCAGGCAATGGAAACTCAACTCTGAGGATTTTAAAGAGAAGAGGAATTTATTTGGAAATTGAAAGTGTATCTGATAGATGCAATGGGACACTGTAGAAATAGGCCCAGAAAACCTGGGGTTGGGGGCTAAGGAATAAGAGGGGCCTGGTAACTGAGAGCAAAGCCTGGTATTTACACTCTGTTCATCTGATTTCTTTTAAGCCTCTTTACATGCTCATCCTCTTGTCAGCAAAGGCCCCTCAGCTCAGGAAGCACAGACCCGGGCGCTGAGGGCGCTGAGGGCAATGGAGTGCAGTCACTGCCCTCGAGGGCATTACAAACGAACAGGGAGCAATCACAATGTAAGAACAAGAGTGAAAGCAGTAGTCTTGTAACAACGCCCATAAAATGCTAATGGAAGTAACAAAAAAGGAGCAATTAGTTCCACAAGAGGGGCACAGGAGAGCTTTACGGAAGTGTCTACATTGCCTGAGAAATGTTCTATTTCCTCACCTTTTTGTGTTTCAATTCCCAAACCAAATTGGAAGCTATTCAAGCATTGGGAGGGTAATTTCTACTCACTTCACAGAAAAGAACCCCTAGCCTGGCATGGGAAATGCGCACCAGTACCCTGGGCAGACATCTTTCCTTTGAGTACAGCCCTCTTTCCCCAGACCAGGGCACACCTCAGCATCCTGCCCAACACAGTGACAGAAATCAACTGCATTTGACACAAGACATAAAATCTATTCTTCATTGCTAGCTTAGGCACATTACGGAAAAAATAAAAGCTTGCCACTTCAAATCACTGGCATTTTATACATTTTATTTAATTCCTAGATTAATAAATGCAAAGTAGCTCTCTTCAAGTTAACTGTCTTCATTGACAATACTTATATCCTTCAGTAGTTTAACTGAAATTGGTGGAACTGTTTTATCTACACCAAGAAACTAGGGACTTTGGAGTGTAGCCTGCAAGATGATTTGATTAGTCCACTTTAATCACTTAAATCGTAATGTCCTTATTTTAAATTCTTTAAGTTCATATGAAAAGTTCCTTTTGGAAACCAGATACTTTGTGCTGTTTCATGGAGTATTATTTTTCCTGTTGCAACAGTTGAAGCCCTTGGAATTAGGTTGGTGAGAAGTGTGATTCTCGACAGGGAGAATTAGCTCCTTCCAAGCAGGAAGGGGTCAGAATCACTTGGGGGCTTTTACCTGGTATATATGTTGCCAGGAAATTCTAATTCCCCTGCTTCCAATGGGGTCCCTTGCAAGAGTAAATTCCTGTCACTTTGTGGTGTGTGTGGATATTGCTCCAAAGAAAGATGGGGACCCATGGTTTAGGGAGAGAGGCCAGATTGCAGCTCAGACCAAGCATCCAGGTGTGCACACCTTGATGGTAACAAGGTCCAGTTCTTGACTTTCCCTGAGGTAGGATATCTGATGGGTGGTGAGAACATCATCTCCCCCCAACAGCATTGATGACACACAGACAAAATCCTTACGTTTTTAATAGACAATCTCCATGTAGCCCATCCCTTCTCCATTCTGTCAATATCATCCTGGCTCTGCCACCATAAATAAAATCTGTTCATTTTAATTTTCTTGATGAGAGTAGGGGGAACTCCAAGCATATCAGCAGCTCATTTACAAACACATTTTTAAATCGGTACTCACTTATGTAATAAAATTAATGTAGAATGGAATATTTCTCATTCTTGTCATCTTTATTTTTTTATTACAACTTCTTTTTGGACACTTTATATTAATTGTTTTCCTTTTTAGTATTCACCATGGACTCTTAGCCTTCCATAGACTCAACTTTCTGGTAAAAACAAATATCTCATACCCACCTTGTTTTTCCCTCCAGCAAGATATAAAATCCAATACTCACAAAATGCTCTTTTAATGGAAAAGAGAATTAGAAGCCCAAATCTGGGAACTCAGGGTACGTAGTAAGGACTTCTACATGTGTAAGAGCAGTTAGCTTCCAGGTCACTTTAGTGATAGAGTTAGAATGATTTTTCTATTTAAGGTCATGAGTTCATATGGTAATTTCCATCATAATACTAACACTAATAAATCTCTTTTAAATTTTTGTTTGCGTCTAAATTTTTAATCCTTATTTTCTGTACAATATAACAACTTACACTTTTTTTTTTTTGAGGAAGATTAGCCCTGAGCCAACATCTGTTGCCAATCTTCCTCTTTTTCTGCTGAGGAAGATTGGCCCTGGGCCAACATCCATGTCCATCTTCCTCTACTTTATATGGGATGCCACCACAGCATGGCTGTGGAGTGCACAAACCCAACCACTACACCACCGGGCCAGCCCCAACAACTTACACTTTCAACTCCTTTCCCAAGTTATACTCATATCGCTTCTCTCTAGAATTCTCCACATGTCTTTTTGGCCACTATTTTGTAATCACTCTTTTGACCTGTATGTGTCTATGGGAAATTATCATATCTACCTCACTGGGTTGTTTTAAAGACTCAATGAGATAATGTAAGTGAAAATTTTAGTAAATTGTCCTTTTTTGATTAGCATACTAACGTATAAAAATAATCAAATAGCTTTCACAAGAGTAAAACTGGGAAGAAAACGTTCTAGTTGAAGTTAAATGGTTTTGAATCTACTCATAGCTAGTCCTATATATGTAATCATTTTTCTCTCTGTTCTTGTGTGTGTACCAAGCCTTAAACACATAATGAGATATGAAACCTGGACTGTTGAAATATATGTCAATGGCACATTTTTTTTAAAAAAAAAGCAAGCTCTGTGCCCTTGCGACAGGCAGACAAAATAAACTCTGAAGTCATTTTCAGTTTGTGAAAATCGCCTGTGATTCTAGTGTTGCAGATTTGCATCTTTCTCAAGAGGTAAATAATCAGTACTTGAAAAATATTTTTTCATGAGGAGACCACAAGGAAAGTGAGAAGCAAAAGATAAAAACCTAGAAAATCAAGGATACTTCTTAGAAAGAAGAGTGGAGAGGCCTAGTCTTTGTGCACAGATAGCAATGAGATGATGCATCAAAGCTTCCTTTAGCCTAGATTTTATTTGAGAATATCTTTAACTCTATATTTTAAAAAGATATGCAATCAATGTAATACAGTGCATTAAAAGAATGGAAAAAAAACCACATGATCATCTCTATTGATGCAGAAAAAGCATTTGACAAAATTCAGCACACTTTTATGTTAAAAACACTTAAAAATTAGGAATAGAAAGAAACAATTTCAACATAATAAAGGCCATATATTAAAACTCACAGCTAACATCATATTCAATGATGAAAGACTGAAAAACGTTTCCTCTAAGATCAGAAACAAGGCAAGGATGCCCATTTTTATCACTTATATTCAACATAGTACCGGAAGTCCTAGCCAGAGAAATCAGGAAAGAAAAAGAAATAAAAGACATCTAAATTGGAAATGAAGAACTAACAATATCTCTGTTACAGATGACTAGATCTTACATATAGAAAACCCTAAATATTCCAAAACAATTTTTGTTTGAACTAATAAACAGATTCAACAAAGTTGTCATACAAAATCAGCATGCAAAAATCAGTTGTGTTTCTATACACTAACAATGAACAATCCACAAAGGAAATTTTTAAAAAATTCCATTTATAATAGCATCAAAAAGAACAAAAAACTTAGTAATAAACTTAACCAAGGACATGAAAGACTTTTACACTGAAAACTGCAAAACGTTGCAGAAAGAAATTAAAGAGGACACAAATAAATGGAAAGATATCCTGTGTTCATGGACTAGAAGACTTAATACTGTTAAGATGGCCATACTACCCAAAACGATCTACAGATTCAATGCAATCCCTATTGAATCCCCAATGAATCCCCATTGAATTCCACCGACGATCCATCCTAAAATTAATGTGACATCTCAAGGGACCCCAAATAGCCAAAACAATCTTGAAAAAGAAGAACAAATTTAGAAGTCTCATACTTCCTGATTTCAAAACTTATTACAAAGCTAGAGTAATCAAAATAGTGTGGTACTAGCATAAAGATAGACATATAAACCAATGGAATAGAATATAAAGCCCTGAAATAAACCCTTGCATATATGGCCAAATGAATTTTGAAGAGTGCCAAGACCATTCAATGGGAAAAACACAGTTTTTTCAACAAAGTGTGTTGGGAAAACTAGATATACATATGCAAAAGAATGAAGTTGAATCTTTATTTTACGTCATATACATAAATTAACTCAAAATGGATCAAAGACTTATAAACATAAGAGCTAAAACTATAAAGCTCTTAGAAGAAAACTTGGAAGGAAAGCTTCATGACATTAGCTTAGGATGTGACACCAAAAAAAAGAAAAAACAGATAAATTGGACTACATCAAAATTTAAAACTTTTTGTGCATCAAAGGACACTATCAACAGAGTGAAAAGGCAACCCACAGAATGGGAGAGAATATTTGCAAATCATCTATCTGATAAGGGTTAATATCCAGAATAGATGAAAAACAACTACAACTCAACAACAAAAAACCCCAATTAAAAAAATAGGCAAAGGACTTGAATAGACATTTCTCCAAAGGTATACAAATGACCGATAAGTACATGAAAAGATACTCAATATCACTAATCACTAAGTAAATGCAAATCAAAACCACACCCATTAGGATGGCCATTATTTAAAAAAAACGAAAATAACAAGTGTTGGCAGGCACGTGGAGAAATTGGAACCCTTGTGCACTGCTGGTGGGAATGTAAAATGGTGCAGCTTCTGTGAAAAGCAGTAAGGCAGTTCCTCAAAAAATTGAAAATAGAACTACCATATGATCCAGCAAGTCCACTTCTGGGTATATACTCAAAATAATTGAAAGCAAGGACTTGAATAATATGTATACACTCATGTTCATAGTAGCACCATTCACAAGAGCTAAAAGATGGAAGCAACTCAACTGTCCATCAATGGATGTATGGATAAACAAAATGTGATCTCAATGGAATATTATTCAGCCTTAAAAAGGAAGGAAATTCTGACACGTGCTACAACGTGGATGAACCTTGAAGACATTATGCTAAGTGAAAAAAGCCAGTCACAAAAGTCACAAATACTGTATGATTCCACTTATGTGATGTACCTGGAGTAGTCAAATTCATAGAGACAGAAAGTAGAATGGTGGTTGTCAGGGGCTGAGGGAAGAAGGAATGAGGAGCTAGTGTTTAATGGGTACAGAGTTACAGTTGGGAGGATGAAAAAAGTTCTAGAGATGAATGGTAGTGATGGTTGCACAACAATGTGAATGTCCTTAATGCCACTGAACTGTATGCTTAAATATTGTAAATTTTATGTTATGTATATTCTACCACCATAAAAAAGATATCGAATTAGAGAATTCTACCATTTGAGATACTTTTGAAATACTAACTAATATGTGAAACTATTAAATATAGTTTCCCTATTTCACACACATCTTGACTAAATACAGACATTTACACATCTTCAGGAAGCCAACTTCATTCTGGGTAAATTTGAAGACCTATTTGATCAGGATGTCTTAAGCTAGGGTTCAGGTAGGCCTTGAAACTCCTGCAATTTGATGTACATATTAAGTATGTAGATGTGATTTTTTTCCTGGAGTCCATGGTTTAATTCAGATTCTCGAAGGACTAAGACACTGTGACATTTAAAGATGCCTGAAAGCATTGCAACCTTTAGCTTTGACTAAAATGTAATCACTAAGCTGACAGCAGAGCTGACATGGAGATGAGGAATTAGCTGAGGAGGAGAAGGCAAAAGCAGACCCAGGGCAGGACAAGTTAACGTGGTGTCTCAGGGTTCCCATACTGATAGTCAGTCCTGTTCTCAAAGTTCCACTGCATCTAGAAATGCAGACACATAATGCTGGCTTCATACTGAACCCATGTGTATGTGATTATGATACAGTCACTGGGAAAAGACCCCCATTGTTTTAGTTTTTATTTCATTTGCCTGATTATAATTCACTTTAGCTTATTATTTAGTGGTTATGGAGGGATTTTTCACATTGCTGCTGGATAAAAAGGAAGCATAAAACTCTTATCATGAAAACTTCTTGATATTTGTTTGGGGGTCTTTGGTAATAGTTTTCAATCTGTCTTCTGATAAGATTGTGAGAAGATGTTTCAGGAGTACACAGGGAAGGATGAAGAGGCCAAGCTGGGTCTCCCGACTCCCAACCTGGCTTCAAACAAAGTAGTTTTGCTTCTGTGTCTCACACACACACACACACACACATTTCACAGGAAAATATTATAAACATTTCTGAATTACACAAACTCCATCAGGTATCAAGTTTGTATCAGTCAGTAGAGACTAGATTATACTATAGTAACAAACAGCCCCCAAATCTTAGTGCTTCACCCAATAAAATCTCAGTCTTTCCCATATCATATGTCCAATGTAAGTTTGCACAGGTTTATGCTCATTGCAGTCACTCAGGGAACCAGGCTGATGGAAGCTCCATGTGGACATTCTTCCATAATAAACAAGGTAAGCAAAAGGTAAATGCTAAATTTCATATGGACTCTTAAAGCATCTCCCCCAATTTTTTTAACCACTGCAAGTCACCTGGCCACACTTACCTTCAGAGCAATCAGAGGAGTGACATCCTATGGCATGCCAGGAAAGAAAGGAGAATTAGAATATTTGTGACAGCACTAAAAATATCCATAACATTTGTATTGCTTAGGTTACAATCATGTGAGAAATGTTTTATAAAACGATTAATAGGAGTTTACTTAAAGTTCTGTTTGGGATTATCTAATTTCAGAGGATGAGGAGAGTCTGTATCAGGAATTTTCCTACAAAATATTATTTAGTTTCTGGTTTTTTAAAGAAGAAAGGTTAAGGCAAACTAGTCATATTTATGATTCAGGCAGTGAGTATGTTTTGGCATAAACTGCATCCCACAGCAGTGATCGTTGTACCAGTCGACATAACCTAGTCAGAAGACTGCTATGATTTGCTGAATTTGTCTCCCTAAATTAGATAAAGCAGTTGAGCCAAGGTACACAGACTATCCTTCCACCCCTCACTCCTCTGACCGGGCCTGAGGAGAAATTAAACCAATGAAAGGACAGAATCTGGAGCTGAGGAAGGGAGGGGCTGGTGAAGGACCACCCCACCCTTCATGTAATAGACAGAAGTGGGGATGGGGCACAGAGAGCAGCAGGGAAAGGTCTGAAACTAAGGCCGCTGGAACTGAAGTATTCCATCCACCATCTTCACATTTCCCTGAGACTCAATTCTCCTCTGCTTTTCTCGGATAGGAGAGATGAGGACAGACCCTCATGACTCAACCATGGAACATGAGAGGGGATTAATACCACACCAGTGTAAGCCACATCCTAAAGGAAAGAGCGACTCATCCACTAAAGAATCCTATCGTGGAGCTGAGGTGGGAGCCAAGTAATAGGCTTCTTCCCCAGGCCCACCTTCCTTTTAAGTGCTTTGTGTGTACTGTCAGCATAATTTGTTGGAAACATGACATGTTGGTTGGTCTTGGGAGTACTTAAATAGGCTGACTTTAAATTACTCAAGCTAATACCAAAAAATGATGCAAAATAACCAATATTTTTTCATCTATTCATTCAACATATATCCATAGAGCGGGCACTAGCACTTAAACCTGGTGGGTTGAATGCATATATTAGTCACTGCTCCTTCCTACAATCCTCATATAAGGCAGCTCCCTACCTGTGCCCCCTCGAAAAAAATTATAGATAACATTTCTACAACTTGAAAATGGTTGACTCGGCTCCCCATTACAGACAATGAATTAGAATACACTTGTACCTCTTCCCCTTCCTGAAATCCCTTCCTTAACTCCCATGACTGTAAACACACTTACAAAACAAAAGGCAGAAACCCAGGACAACAAAGAAAAGAGAGGAGATAATCGGAACAAAATTTCAGCAGCTGGTGAGCCAGATGGATGTGCTAATTGATTTAGCAGGCCCAAGAAAGTGGGAACCTACATCAGCAGTGGAGAAAGCCAAGGGAACACCAGTATTATGGAACCCCCCAAAGGCTCAGGAATTGATTGGCCCAGATTCTGCAGCAAAAAAGTGCAAACGTGGAGCTAATGATAGAAGCGTTAGTGGAATGTTTATTTAAGAAACTGTTAAACCCTGAGATCCTCTGGACAACTAAGGATCTAATGTCCACTAAACCCAGAACAAAAATGAGTGTTTATTCTTAGGAGACAAACAGAGAGCCTCTAGTCTGGGAAACACCAGGTAGAGTAAAGTCAGTGCTTCTGAACTTGGGGCAATTTTGCCCCTCAGAGGACATTTGTCAATATGTGGAGACATTGTTGCTTGTCACAACTAGGGGGATGGATGCTACTGGCATCTAGTGGGTAGAGACCAAGGATGCTGTTAAATATCCTACGTGCACAGCGCAGCCCCACAACAAAGAATAATCCCCCCCAAAATGTCAATAGTGCCGAGGTTGAGAAACTCTAGGTCACGGCAAGAATTCCACATTGGCAAGAATGGAATTAATAAACATATATATTCTAAATACTGAGACATCAACACTACAACTCCTCCCAGCTTCCCACACACAGCACCCACAATGCTGGTAGTTCTGCATGCTCCTACCAGGTAGGAGAGGAGGAGTCATCTCAAAGAAATTCTATTAGCTTGAGAGAAAGATATCAAAAGAGACTGATATCAGAAGGTTCCCAATTAAGCAGACAAGTCAATGAAGCCCATAGTAAACAGCTCCACCCGTGTGCTCAGAGCTGCCTGTCAGTCTTAGTGCCCAACTCTTGAACAGTCGAGGATTGCCAAACATTTGAGGGACATGGCATTAATATAAAAAAGAAAAGAAGCAGTCTGGGGCTAAAAGAGGCTATGCAAGGAGAAGGAAATTCAAGGATATTAATATCCTTGAAGAAAAACAGACACTACCACATGCATGAAATAAGGACAGATGCTATGAACAAGGAACACTTGAAGAATAAAAATAACAGCTATTAGAAACAAAAAGGTAATAGCAGAAATGAAAGACTTTAAGTATTTGAAAGTAAAGTTGAGAAAATCTGCCACGAAATCACCTTAAAAGACAAAGTTAAGGAAAATTGGAGGAGAAAAAAATAGTAAGGAGGGGGAGGGAACACAAAACGTCCAGAGACACAAAATTCAAAAAATAGAGGTTACGAAGTAGAGAACAATGAAAACAGGGAGTTGGAAATTACCAAATAGATAATTCAAAATAATTTCCCAGAAACGAGAGGCTTGATTTTCCAATGAAAGAATTCCCTGCAGTGCATCCAGCACAGTGCTTGACAATAGACGCATACCAAGATATCTCATCATGAAATCTAAGACCACTACGCACCAAGAGAAGATGGTCAAAGTATCTAGAGAGACAGAGGAAAGAGGAACAATTTCACACAAAGGATTGGGAATCAGAATGGTATTGAACTTCTCGACAGCAACACCAGAAGCTGAAAGAAACTAAAGAATATCTTCAAATTTCTGAGGGAAAATGACATCTAGCATGGAATTCTATAGTCAGAGAAAGCAATCAATAAAGGGTAAAGACATTTTCAGCCATGCAGTGTCTCAAAAAATTTGTCTTGGCCGGCCCCGTGGCTTAGCGGTTAAGTGCGGGCGCTCCGCTGCTGGTGGCCCGGGTTCGGATCCCGGGCGTGCACCAACGCACCGCTTCTCCGGCCATGCTGAGGCCGCGTCCCGCATACAGCAACTAGAAGGAAGTGCAGCTATGACCTACAACTATCTACTGGGGCTTTGGGGAAAAAAATAAATAAAATTAAAAAAAATTTATGTCCCATGCACCCATTCTCAAGAATCAACCAAGAGATACACTCCACCACAGAAAGAAGTAAATCAGAAAGAAGAAGACAGAGGAAACAGGACATCTGGGGCAAGGGGGAAACCCTAAGATTCTGAGGAAGGGAAACATCAGAGTGGTGGAGAGACAAAGCAGGCAGAAGCTCTGGAGAGATTTTCCTAAGAAGATGACACAGATAGACTTCCTGGTGTGTTTGAATGCAATGAGAGGAGAGATGTAAAAGCAATGTAATGCTTGAGAATGCATCTGATATGTGCCTAGAAAACTAAGCCAGCAAGAAAAACAAAAAGACCATTTCTACCTCCAGAGAGAACAAACAGTTAGGCTGGCTCAGTAGTGAACAGCATTACCTCATCACAATCACTCAAACTCTGAATCTTGATCTGACCAAAGTTACAGAATGATTGTATTTCCAAGATGGGAGGATAGGAGGTGTGCATGCGTGTGGGTGGCAGGGGCGACGAGGTAGCGACATAAAAGAGAGCTCAATCCTCAACCTCCAAAATGGAAAGCCGTGGATAATGCAGAAAGTGAAAAATTAAGAAGTAGCGATATAAGCATGGAACCTAGAAGCATGAAGATCAACTTCCAAACCATCAGTTAAGGTTGTTGCCTTGGGAAGTAGGAAATAAGAAGTGAGGAGAAGGGTAGAGGAGTGCTGCTTTTCGAATCAACACTGTGGGACTATATACCCTTTTTTAACTGTGTGCATGCATAGCTTGCAGGAAAAATAATAACTAGATTTCAAAAGAAAGGCTACTGTGTGTGCATTTTGTGCCAGACCTTGTGCTAAGCCATTTGGGGAACCCAATGATTAATAACACATAGTCCCAAAACTCAAGCAGTGTACATCATAGGGGAGGTAAAACACGCAAATAAATAGCCACAGTGTGGAGAACCATAAAGGAAGGTAGAATTGCTTCTTACTTGGGACCGGAAGTTGAAAGTAGGGCTATCAGTGGCAGCCTTGTGGAGGAGCTGGAAGGATGAGGTGGGTTTTCCCCAGCTGGGATGAAGATAAAATGAAAGGTATGTGGGGAGGGGGAGGACATGTGCAGAAGAGCACTCAGATTTGGTAATGAGATGGATGTCCTTGCCCCTCAATATTATGGGGGCTCACCCATCTCAAGGTTATGATGACCAAGTTGGATTGTCATCTAAATGCATTCAGCATGGCAATTTGAGTCGAGTTTGTGAGTTTTGGACTGAGTTTGTGATTTTCAAACTGGCCATCAGGAAACCAAGAAATAAATGCTGCAGAATCAACAAACTTCCCTGTTGAAACCTTGACCTCTGCTGATCAAAGGTGAAGGCAGTTCAAGGCTCCTGCCAGCTTCATTATATACACAGAAGATTCCAATCCTAAGGCCCTGCCAATCACGGAACCAACAAACACTAAATTCACCTCAACATATATGGGGCTTTTTCTCCCTGAAGGGATTTTTTTCGGTAAATCATTTTTCCTGAAATCATACGTTTCCCTGAAAATCATATTTCATCAAAGTCATGGTTGTCTTTTTCCTATAACATAGATTGTGGATCCCAGATAAGATCCTAAATGCCAAAGGTGCCAAAATTCCAAAGGCTGGTTATTGCTCTCCCTCTCTAGGTTGATGCTGAAATTACAGAGGATAGAAAATTGATAGTAACAAAAGCTAAAAACAAACAAACAGCCCTCCTTTCTATATTTTGTCAAGATAAATATGTGTCTTATTCCTTATTATAAAAGTAACATGAGCATTAGAATAACCGTCCAACACTAAGAAGAGCACAAAATAGGTAGACATATAGAAGAGCTCATAACCAACCTCCTAGAGACCAACAAGAATGGTAACACGTGACGTATTATTGCAGGCACCTTTACATGCATGTGAGTATATTTTTAAAACAAAACTGGAATCATTTAATATATTCTGTTTGGAGATCTGCTTTTTTCACAGGGTAAACATTTTTCCCTGTCAATTCACTCCTGGCTTCTCAACATGCAAACGTAAAAGGCAGAGTTTTCTTAAATGATTGAATTTTTTAAATTTCCCCTTATTTATCTGATGCTGGATCTTCCACTCCCCACAAATGGAAAGATGGTGTAATGGCAAAGTTTCGGCTGGAAATCAAGCAACTTGGCTTTTACCTCTGGGTTCATTTGCTTCTATGTAAAACGAAGGATTGGGAGGGGAAGAGCCTGGCCTTGGAGTCCGGGGTATAGATCTTTGGCTTTCCCCTTACTAGTTGAGGGACCCTGTGCCAGTCACTTAACTTCACTAAGTGCCACTGTCCTCCTCTGTATAAAGGGACTGGAATTAACTCGGTTGAACAGGCTGTTCCGTGGGAATTTCCCTATCTGGAACTCTGGCTGGGGCCTGAAGCTGAAAACAATAAATGATACTAGACTCTCCAAGCAGAATTTGCTAAGTGGCTCAAAACTGACCCTGTGACACTTAATCATTGCCCACCACCTGCCTGCGCCCGAGGGTAGCCCGGGCACTGAGAGAAGGAAGCGGCACATAGAAAGAGAGGAGAGGGCCGTGCATTTGCTCTTGTCCCCTTTGGGAGAGTGATCAGAGTGCTTTCTCTGCCTCCTCCAAGGGTAGAAGCCAGCCTCAGGGACCCTGATCTTCCCCGTTGTCCCAACATTTGGGCCATAGAGACTGGCACCTGACTCTTCTTCTGCTGGGCAAGTTTAAAGATGAGGAGAGAAGTCAGAGGCTGAGATTGGCACAGCCTACACCTCCAGAGCTTGGTGGGGAAGGGGGCTGAGTTTTCCTGAGGCTAAGAGAGTGATACTGAAGGTAGCTGGGCCAGAGCAACCTGCCCAAGGACATGCCTGCCAGAATGAGATGATCCTAAAACAAGGTGGCCTTGAGGGGCACACAGTCAGAGATAAGCTGGGAAGAGAATGGCTGGCATTGGGAAGCTAGGAAGAGTCTGAGGTCCCACGGGAGCAGGGTACCCCATATCCCACAAAAGCACCACACACGAGAAAGAGCCAGCTTTTGGACAGCTGCCCAAACAGGGCCCCCACACCAGATTGTAAGGGTGTCAAACCAGTAGAAGGTTTTGCTCCCTGATTTCCTCCAGCTGGACACTGCGGAGGAGGCAGAAGCCGCAGGCAGCTGGAGAAGGGAAAGGCTGAAGGTGGAAGTAAGAGCAAGAGACCTTCCCCTTGTCTTCACTAAGGTTTCCAAGCTGGGCAGGCTGAGCAATGGGAACCAAGAACCTGTGAATTGCATTTGCTATCAAAATATCAATTTAGATTGGACCAGATTTCTTAATAGCTAAAAATGAGACTGTTCTAATGCCCGGAAGAAACAAAAAAGAATAGGGGCTCTGCCTGAGATATGATCTGGTGGGACATGGGTAAGGAAGATAGATGCACCCCAGTAGATTTTAGGGGCAATGAGGGGAGGAAAATAGAATCATTCCCTTAGGAAACCCTATGCGGTTCAGGTCAGTGCTGCTCACACTTTAATGTGCCCACGTACCAATCACCTGGGTCTTGTTAAGATGCAGATTCTGATTCAGGAGGTCTGGGACCAGGATTCTGCATTGCTAAGAAGATCCCAGATGATGCTGATATTGCTGGTCCACAGAGCACATTTTGAATAGCAAGAGTCTAGACTAAAGGTCGGCAAACTCCAGCCTGTGGGCCAAATCTAGCCCATTGCCCATTTTTGTAAATAAAGTTTTATTGGAACACAGCCTCGCTCATTCTTCTATGTATTCTCAAAGACTGGTTTCATGCTACAGTGCAGAGTTGAGAGAGACTGTATAGCCCACAAAATTGAAAATATTTACAATCTGGCATTTTATGGAAAAGGTTTATGGACTCAGTTACATGACATGGTCATACAAGTCTGTTGAGCATGTGATGTGGTGATGGTGTGAAATCCATAAAGAGCCTCACACATATTGCATGGTTAGGTTCTGCAATCCCAAACATGTTTTTAAAAGGAGTTGACCAAGAAAAAGGTAATAAACCCAGAGGACTAATAAAAGAAAAAAGATGACCAAATGTGGGATCAATCATCTGCTAGAATAGCCCCCCTCACCTCTACTAGAGAGCAAGGGAATTCTTTTTTCGCCATAATTAAATAATGTATTTCTTCTACAAGAACTATGGATGTCTTAGTGGCCCAACCAAGACGGTGGCCCAATAATGAAGTCTTCTGTCTGTCTTCTCTTATAAATACCCCCTCTCCCTAGTTTCCACTCTAACTTGGCCACTTAGGAAACAAAGGCTCCTTTACTGCTGTGTGGAGATTTGGATGGGTCTTGTTTTCCACTGAGCTCAGTGTAACATACATCAGGCATAGGTGGTCATTGGCTCCCACATCCAAGATCACTCTGGGAGCTGCTCCTGTTCCAGAAGAAACAATGCTCTTTATTTCTTGACTTCAGGCTGAAACTTTCTCCTCACAAACACCAGAACCCTTACCTGGCAGTCCCCCCCTGGAGTCTGTGCACACAATTTCTCTGCCTTAGAGTCTCCCTTCCCTGACCCAAAGGTCAGAGCAGAGACCCTACATAAGATGCTGTCTTCTCTTCTTTAGTCCTACTTGATTGTTTCTGAAACAAGATCCCTTGAAGGTCACACATTCTTCACATCTCTACCTGCCACCAAAGAGCTGCATCTCTGGCCCAACACTGCCTTCAAGTTACCATCCTTGCAACAAGTATTTATGGAGCACCTGCTGTTTGCTGGACACTGTCCTAGGTGCTGGAATTTCTGCTGTGACCAAGACAAAGTGCCTGGCCCTTCCTCCAGTGAGCTTCCAGTCTCTGGGCCTATTCAATAGTCTCAGGGACCACTTGGGGCTCCAATGACTATCTCTTTGATCTTTAAATGGAAGATCTTTAAATGGAAGTGTCTTTTATTTACTCCAGCTCCATATCAGTTGATCTCTAATTCACATATGATTTGGGGAGACATATGACTTTGAGAGTCTACAAAAGAATGTGCCAAATATGGAATGAATTATGATGCTAACAAAGGTGATTTAGGCCTAACCAAGAGATACAAATACCAGAGAAAAGCCAAGTATTTGCCAACAATTGCTTTGGAGTGGCAATTCTCCCAAAATGGAAGGGGTCTCTCTCGGTGAAATGTGACTAGTGCTCTCTGCAGTTGACACTCTGTCATTAATATATCCAACAGACATGCCCTTCCTGGCCATTGGAGAATTCTCCAGTTGCTTGACTTTTCATAGGGTAAATTTCAAAGACCTATTGAAGGTGTCAACCACAGGCTCCACTGATTTTAAAGGCTTGTGTTTGATCAGAGCCAGGTGAGTATGACTTCAACTGGAGTTTTCTAAATGATACCCCAGTGTCCATATAGCTGGGTATGGTATATGGACTATATGATATACACCATATATGTGGTATATGGATCACATGGTATATACCTTGTATACCACTTCATTCCACAGATAAGAAGGTGGTCCTTTCTAGTCTCTGAACATTCCAGCATCAATAAGTAACAAGCTGGAAGGTGTCCATGCCCCTAGACTTCATCATGCTCCTTCCCCTAGTCTGCTCTTGCTGAAACCCAGAGGGACTCTTGACTGTCCTGATGCTAACAGTATTATCATGTGCACCTTCTGGCCATTCTCTTTTAAGCATCCGTGTTTTCAGGTCCTCCACCCCCACTCCGTTTATTTATCAGTGTTTGAGTGTGCTCTGAATGTGCTCGTAATCCTGTTTTATAGTAGTTGGAAATAAGAGACAGAGCTCCAGTGACTTGCCCTAAGTCAGACATCAAAGCAGATACTCAATTAGAACGCAGGTCTCTGGAGTGTTTTGTTAAACTCTTCCCTTTATTAAATGTTACACATAATAAATTTCCAAGGCAGCACCAGTCCTGGAATGTACAGTATACATTACCCAGGGCCCAGTGGAGTTAACTTTGCCACAGACACCTTAAGACTCATTTCTGTGTTTGCTTCTCTGTTGGTGGGTTTTTAGAAGAAACATTAAGCTTTTCACTCCCATAAAACAGAGAACATCATTTCCCAAAAACGATCTTTGAATGTGCCTGCTCCTTTTCCAAGTTTACCATCTTAGAGATGATTCTTTTCCAAAGAGTTGGTCAGCCCACTGGAAACAGCAGAACAAACCATCCAAATATAGAGACCATTTATCTAAATAAGTAAACAGGTTATTTTCCCCCCAAAAGCTTATGGGTTTCTATGGGTCATTTTAGTTAATAATAAAAACAGATGAAATTTGTTTAGTGTGTATCCTTTGACAAGCTGTGTGCTAGGTGCTTTACATGAATTTATTTGCACCTCACAACCACCATTCAAAGATACTATTATTATCATCATCCACATTTTAAAAATAAGAAATTGAGGTTTTGAGAGGGCAAGTAATTACCCAAGGTGGTGGGGTCAGCATTTGAACCCATGAGTCAACCCCAGGCAGGCTGGCAGCAAAGCTGTGGCTCTCAGCCACCTCTGTATCTTGTTTTTCTAGTTACCACCAAATTTTCAAGTTGGAAGTTACTTTCAGAGACTGTTCCAATTATGGATTACTGCATAACAAACTACTCAACACCTAGTGGCTTTTATAAAACGTATTATCTCTATGATTCTGTGGGTGGACTGGGCTCAGCTGATGGTTCTTGCTCAAAGTCTCATCTCAGGTGGTAGCTGTCAGATGGAGGTTGGGGCTGGGGTCCTCTGAAAGCTTTTCACTCACATGTGTGGTGCCTGGGATGGCTGGGATTATTGGAGCTGGTCAGTCATCTCTCTCTCCACGCAGCTTCTCCAGATGGCTAGCTTGAGCTTCCTCACAGCACGGTGACAGCCTTCACCCAGACCAAGCATTCCAAGAGAACCTGGAAAGGCTTCTTATGCCCTAGCCTGGGAAATTCCAGAATGTCAATTCCACCATATTAAGTAGAAGTGTTCTCTTTTGACTATTTTTTTCTTGTATTTTGAGAAAAAAAAAAAATCTAATTCTTTTCCAATAACTTGATTTTTTTCTTTTTAATGAAAATAAAATAGAATCCAACTCTGAAAAGAAAGATTAGTTAAGTTTTTAAAGATAATTGGTTTCACTTTAATTGCTTGTTGTATGTGTAGATTTTCATTCCATCTCTCCTCTTAATCTTCCTAGTCTATTTTTGAGCAAATTGAAGACATTCATCCAAACAGAGCTCTGAATTTTATTTCATCCCCAGAAACACCACCACCTCCCCCACCACCAACAATGGCACAATAAAAAGTTCTAAATTGAGTTCATCACAAAAAGAATGCCACACTAAAGTGGATTTTATTGTGTATAGAATCATTTGTCACTGACTCCTCGGCTCCACCCTAGCCTTCACCTCAGCGCTTGGGTTTTGGCCGTCTAAAGGCCACTCTATCATTTATCTGAGAGAACGATCCTTTGCAACTGAACATTTCAAACAGCAATGGAAATGTAAGAACCAGGGGACTTTGGTTTCCCCAACTTTGCCCCAAAAGGTAGATGAAGGACTGTCAGCCAAAGTTCAAATCCTTTAGTGACAATTAGGATAACTTATCACATTTTTCCTACTCTAGCCACTTTGTGGTGGTAGAGATGGTATCAGACCTTTATCTGCCTCTATCTTTGTTTTTCCTTTGTTTCATAAAGCAAGTTTTCTCTAAAGAAACCCAGAAGGTAACTCTGAGAACAAAAATGCTTTTGAACCAAAAAAACATTGTCTCTGTGGAAACACCTGTGACTAGAGACTCCAGGCTGTAATCCATAGCTGTGTTGTGGATCATTGTGTCAGCAACGTTCTTTTGTCTCTAGCCGACAATGGCAGGAGGGGGGGATCCATCTGGTCTGGAAAAAGCATCTACTGGATAAAATGCATCTGAATGATAAAATATCCTTTTTATAAAAACAAAACTTTCAGAGAGGTGAAGTTGACTGAAAGAGGGATTTTGTTTGCTTGTTTGTTTTAATGAAACTTCAAAACGTTGTTGACCTATTTGGGAAGTAAGACTTGGCCCAACAATAAAAATTACCAACTTCAATGGATGAGTCTGCCATGCCCACCTTCTTCCAGTTGCTTGGGATTAAGTCCTTAGTGACTTGATTATTTTCTCAAGAGTGCAAGAGCAGACCTTCTCCTTCTGGTTTGTTGTCTTAATGTTGACTAAACAAGAGCGGCAGTGACTTAACACAAAAACCAAGCTCTCCTGGCTCGCTGGAGGGGTGGAAGCTATTAAGAAGCTGAAATGTAAGACTGATTTAGTTAAACTAAATTGAATCATTGTGCTGAACTTAATTCTAATTGTTGGAACAGCTCCCATTAACGAACCAATTCTACCTCATCTAGGTTTCCCTAAAGCCCATATCACCTTCTCTCCTGTCTTACCTGGGGCTGATTTGAGAAAGTCATTTGTTTTTAAGAAATTGTTTTTTCAATGAGTGTCAAACATTCCAACCTGGCCATCTAAATCTATGTTTAAGTGATAAGGCATAATAATGCCCTTAAATAGACACATCACCTATAGGACGCAGCCCTAAGTCTTAGCCTTGGAATCTAGTCCATTCACAATCTGCCCCTTATCGGCCTTTGTATTTTACCCCTGATCATGCTCTTGCCTAAACCTTCCATCACAATTTGCCTGGTGTAACCACTGTAGCACAATCCCATCTTTGTCCCTTTGTACATGTGACTTTCTCCATCCCAAAAGCCCTTCCTTCTTCCTATCAATTCTTCCAGGCTCAACTTTAGTCCTAAATCTTCCGTGAAGTCATGCTTGGCAGTTCCAGCCTCCCACTCACCTCTTTTTAGTCTCAACTTCTATTACTCATCACCCATACCTGTTAAAAGACACATCCATACCCTGTATAAGTTTAATTTATTGTCTCAAGAACGAGGATGTTCTTGAGAGGGAGAGTGCTATTAATAATTCCATTGGGACAATAGGAACAAATTGGGACACTCCTGGGCATCCTGGGACATACGGTCCTTCCTCCTAAGCTGTCAATGATATTGATCTGATGTTCTCAACGGCACTTAAAATACAAAGAGATTATGGAGAAAAACTGAGAAATACTAGCTGCATTTATAAATGCTTAGATTAAACATATACAATTCGTTACAGCATTTCCATAATTAGCTTTGTCAATTGCTAGTTACTCTTTTGTTCAACAAATGTTTATTGACCTGCTACTATTTGCCTGGCTCTCTTCTAGGTCCTGGAAATGCAGGCCGAGGCAAGTAAGCACAAATAAGTTGAATAATATAAATGAATATAATGAATAAATAAGTAATATAAATGAAATATAAATATTGGTGAATGCTATAAAAATTAGTCATAGTAAGGGGCAAAAGTATAACTTTACAAGGGGTTGCTAATTAGCTGGTTAGATATGGTGGTCAGGGAGATAAAATTCAAGGAGGTAACATTTAAGCAGAGACCTCATGGAAAGCATCTTAAGCACGGGGAACAGCACACACAGAAGCCCTGGAGTGAGCCCAGCAAGCAGGCCAGGGTGGCTAGAGGGTAGTGATCAAAGAGGCAATCTGGGCAGCCCGAAGTTGGGGAGGGAGGCGGGGCCAGATCACGCAGGTCCTGGCAGGCGGCGGGGAGGAGCTCGGGTTTAGCCTGAGTGTAGCGGGAAGCCACTGGAGAGTCTGATGCGGGTTGTCGCGAGGTCTGATTTCTGTTTTTTCAGAGACCGCCCTGGCGATTACATGGAGAGAAGACTACAGCAGGCAGGAGTGGAAGCAGGAAGATCAGTTAGAGGTTATGGTCGGTGGTTAAGTTCTCATAGTAGTGATGGTCCTCTCTTAAAGCTTCCCTCTATGCCCTCGGAGATCCTGTGGGTTAGGCCGCCATTTCTCACAGGCTTTGCAGGTGGTGAGGGTGGGCGGCAGGTAGGGAGGGGTGGGCTTCCTGAGCAAACAAGTAATGGTGAGATTTTGCTATGATTATGAAGCTTTGCTACCCTTGCTCACGGTCCTTGCTGGCCCCATTTGTTTCTAGGTTCATCTCCCCATTCTGTTCTTTCTGTCTCTCTTTCTCTCTCTCCTTTTCTCTCTCTCTCCTTCCCTCTCTCTCTCTCCCTTTCTTTTTTATTGAGGTAACATTGGTTTATATCCCATTCTGTTCTTGGCTTCTCAGTTCCTTGGCTTCTCTCTCTGTAGGATAGGGATTCTTAACCTGGGGTGATGTTGCCCCCCAGGGGACATTTGGCAATGGCTGGAAACATTTTTGATTGTTGGAACTGGGGGAGGGGGATGCTGTTGGCATCTAGTGAGTAGAGGCCAGGGATGATGCTAAACATCCTACAATGCACAGGACAGCTGTACAACAATTACCGGGTCCAAATTTTTAATAGAGCCGAGGTTGAGAAAATTTGCCATAGGATGCCCATCTGGGGCTCCATGCTCCCCTAGGCATCTTCCAGGGGAGGCCACTTTCTGTCTCTGGGCTCTGACCGGTGGGGACTCATTCTCAGCTCACCCCGTCCCCTCTGCCCGTTCCAGCCCCTTCAACCTGGACAGGGATCAGGGCTCTTCACCCTCCCACCAGAAAGTCATCCTTTGTGTTGTAAAGAACTGGCCTCCAGGCAGTGCCACCAACAAGACTGGTCCCTCTTGGGAAACCAAACAATCGCTTCTTTCCATGCTGCTTCTTGATTCTTTAACACACTCCTTAGCTCAGGAGCAAAGGGTAGGACCACATGTGAGTTGTACTTAACCCTCTGTTGTAGCTCATGACATCTCGGATAAGTGGGCCTTTGGATGCCCCATTTCTAGCCAATCATGAACACACACAAAGGATTTCAAAAACATTTCTTCACTTTTTTACTGAGTGGCTTTTTTTTTTAATTAATTAATTTATTTATTTATTTTCCCCCAAAGCCCCAGTAGATAGCTGTATGTCATAGCTGCACATCCTTCTAGTTGCTGTATGTGGGTCGCGGCCTCAGCATTGCCAGAGAAGCGGTGCGTCGGGGCGAGCCCGGGATCCGAACCCGGGCCGCCAGTAGCGGAGTGCGTGCACTTAACCGCTAAGCCACGGGGCCAGCCCCTGAGTGGCTTTTTTAGTTAGAGTCACCAGATAAAATACAGACTCCCAGTTAAATTTGAATATCACATAAACCATGAAGTTTTTTAGTATAAGTATGTCCCATGCAATCATAGGATCTCAGCAATGTCATAGGGCCATATTTCAGACATATTTATACTAAAAAGTTATTCATTGTTTATTTGAAATTCAAATTTAACTGGGTATCCTGTTTTATGTTATTGTTGTTTCTTGGCCAAATCTCGCAACTCTATTTTCTGTATATTCAGGGCAGTATCGAGTACGAGTCTCTGAGTTCCTTCTCCCTCAGATGGCTTCTTCCGACTTTTCTCTTCCCTTCCTCTGACTTCCCAACTCCCCCTCCTAAAATGAGCGCAGACTCTCTCCTTGTGGCACTCTAGACCACTCTCCTGAGTAACTTTGACACATTTTTTAATCCCCCTTTCCACCAAAAATGGAAAAATGGATAAAGTTGAGGAGTGGTTGTGGGGTAGGCATCAGAAACCTCATTCTGAAGAGCTTTACATTAGGAAAATGAAATGAATTGAAACTGAATGCAAACATGTTACTATTTTAATCAAACCTGGTTTTTAAAAAGTTTTGCTTTATAATAAATATGAATAATTAAATGATTGAATTCTTCATACAATTCATTCATATAGAAAATTTCCCGTCGACATTCAACATCTGATTTAATTTACTAGTTGAATGATATAATTTTTCAAAAATGTGGACTCAAAAAATGTAGGGGGAATAAGTATGATAAAAAAGGTGGGAGAAAGAATTCTGGGACAAGTAAAAACTTTTGCAGCAAAAAAGAATACTGAGCAGTAAATGCTTGAAAGAAAGCTTAGTACTTGACAGGGATTATTTGTAAGTAGTATAAAATGAATTTAGAGGAAACTGTAATCTTTTTTTTTTCCAAAGGAATTAAATAGATCATTGTGTTCAATAAATGTTTGTTGAACTGAATTAGAGACTTAGTCTCCATCCTTAAGGAGCTCTCAAACATTTAAAAGAAGAAAAAAATGCAAGTGGAGAAATTAAATTATAAATTATGTGTGACCTCTGTAATCAGATAATAAAGTCCTTACAAATGAACAGGAGAAGATAGGATAGGAGCAATTATATGGATACCCTATTTATAGTGTCTGGAATTCCGCTGGCTTCTACTGTTTGCCTGGTCTCTATGTTTTGCCCAAAAGGGATACACGATGTTTCATACGCTGATCAACAACCCTGATTCATGCAAAGAAAAGATGAGTTTCAGAAATGACATCATAATGCTAATGGTTCAGAAAATAGACTCACGAAGGCAGGGACTTGATCGGTCATATTCACCTCTTTTCTCCTAGTATCTAGAACAGTGCTTAGTCAAAGACAGATACTGTGAATGAATGATTATGTAAGAACAATCATTATATTATGTAAACTTGTCTTTGTTTACACTCCGTATAAAGTGAAGGATGACAAAGCAGTCCTTGTGTAATAAACAAGAGTAAGTGATGGTGTTGAAGGACATGTGGCTGATCCCCCACACACCTTCAATTATCACCAACCCCACTCCATCCCCGAGGGCTCCAGTGCCTGAAATTCTCCCATTTGTGATGCCTTCTTTTCAAGGAGGGGTGACGTCTACCAAGATTTAGTGAGCATTTTTCTGCTCTGTGCCAGGCACTGCAGTAAGCACTAGAACACAAAGTTGCTGTCTTGAAGAAAGAAAAGCAAGAGGTAAGATACTAGTTTCAACTCATAGAATTGAATGAACTGTGTACCCTTATAGCAAACCAAGGTGCTCTCTTTCAACCGGTCTTCTCCTATTTTGGGGTTCCACCAACCCTACAGCCTCAGAGACCTCCAGAGCCTTGAACCACACTGCTGAATTTTTCCAACAGGCCAATCCGGTGAGGGAGGATGAAGGTGGAAGATTCTGCAGGACTTTCAAGAGGCCAGGCCTGGAAGGGGCCAACATCACCATCACCCCAAATCCATCATGTAGACATCATCTCATGGCCCACTCAATGTAAGAGTCTTCTGGTGGGCCCAGGAGGAAATTGAAACAATTTCATGAACCTTGCATTGATGCCTTCACAAGCACCAGAAATGAGAGAGTAAACCAGGCAGAGGAAACTAGCAAGTCCTAATACAGTGAAAATATAGGGAAACCAAACAGGAAGTTTAAAGTAAGGAGCAAAGTTAGAGAGGCCGAGGGCTCTAATGGAAGGTGACAAGGAGTCATGTGTGATATAATATCAGGAGGGAAAGTAACCCCTAAAAATAAAGGCAGAGGGGAAGAAGTCTGTAACGACCAGAGGAATGACCCATGGATATCTTCCAGAAAGAGAGATGGAGAATGCTACTCTTGTCCCAACTGCCTTCTAGAGTTCAGTTATGCATTTACTTATTAAATCTACATAAGATTAGATGAACACAGCCCTGATTTATACAAATCTAAGACTTCTTTATATTTCTGACTTTCTCCTTTCTGCAAGTTATAACAACAAGAAGCTTTGAAAATGGCTAATAAATATACAGGAATGTGGTCCTTCTGGAAAAGCCACAGGGAAGGGACTGAGTGTACCTAATATTTATGTAAATTTTAACCACATCATGGGCAACTCAAGAAATAATGATGTGACTGCTGGGACCAATCTCTCAAACTGCAAAAGCATTTGATTCACAAGGAACAGTGGTGATTATTGCCCCTTGCAGCCTGGCTGCTCTGTCAACAGTGTAGGTTCCACATTTAGATCAGTTTTGGTGGTAACTTAAAATAGCGAACCTAAATACTAATGGACATAGTGAGGTTTGTAAGAGGCAAGAAATTTAAAAATGGATATATATAGCATGAAGAATTGTTAGACCCACCAAGTTCTGAAAGTGCCAATATAATAAGAATATGTTACTGAAACATGAAAGAAGTTGACCTCTGAGATGCCAAATTTACATGTTTTCTCTTGCTCTTGTGCCCTTTTTGTTGCATCGAAGAGTGGAGAAATGGATATGAAAATATAAAATTCCTCTCCTTACTAGATAGTTCCTTGAAAAATGAAAGACTTTGTGAGACAGTAAAATGAATGCTTTGATATGTGATACAAGGCTGGAAGGGAAGCAAGCAGAGTGTTCATTCATTTCCCTCCTTTTATTTTCCTATCATTTTCCTCCTCTCTCTCACACTCGTATTTATTTATATTGTTTATTCTTCTGTGTGTATAGTGGGTTTGCATCTGTTCTAATTATGCTCCTAGATTTCAATATTTAAATAGTGTCCCTTTGTTTTCCCCCATTCTGTCCGGAACTAAGAATTTATTAGCAACATTATAATGTACTCCTCAATTTTATTACTATCTTCAACTCTTTGCAAATGGCTTGCAGATCTTCTCCTACCACAAGTTCCATTTAAAATTTAAATTCTCATGAGAATCACTTGCATATTCCAAACCACTCCTAATTCATAATTTTATGTTTCCTCAAAGGAGGCACATGTATTATTTTAAGAGCAGAGACTGGTAGATACAAGAGTTCTCAGGAGCCTTGGGCTCCCGGTTTGGGTTTGTGCCTACTCCACAGTCAGCTTGCTTCCTGCAAAGGAGAATGAATAACTGGAAATTGCAAGGACGAAAGTACTCCTTGGTGTATCACCCTAACAATTAGTTAGTCAGTCCCACTTGATTTTAAAACAGCAATGTTTGTTTCTGCAAATGAATCTGATCTAAGAGAAAAACCTAAAAAAACCTAATGTATTTTTTAATGGTACATTTATTACCACTCTACTGCTCTCATTACAAATATAAAAGGTCATTAAAATGTAGGAGACTTTTGTCAGGTTATTCAGCTCTCAGGACAAAAATAAGCATTTCATAGCCGGTGGAAATTAACAACTTGATCCCTTACCAGGAAACACGTCAGTTCCTCTCTATAATTCCTCCTAAACATCATAACTAGTCAAAATAGATTTACACTTGAGAAGGTCACACATATTCCCCTGGGAAACACTCTCCCATTCAACTACATTTTGATGCATGACTTTACGAAGAACAGTACATTTCACAGCACATTCTGACTTCCCTCTCTCGACTTGGAAACTGAAAGGCATGAACAATGGGAGATGTCTTTTTTAGTCAGTTAAAGCAAAGACAGTTGAATTTGGTTTTGTTTAGAGTTAATTGTGTATTTTGAGTGATTCAGTTTTGGCAAAATCCAAAGCATATTTTGCAAATCGCTTTTCCCATTAAATGCTTAAACCCTTTATTTTTAAAAGGAAATGTAATCCATATGTTTGGAATTTGTTTACATTAAAATTAGAAATATATATATATATATATTTTATTCATGTTCCAGAAGCTTTCTGCACCATTTTGTACCGCTTTTCAAAAATCAAGAAGTTGTGTATTGCCAAAAACTAGTGAGAGCAAATGCTAGAAATATTGATTTTATGATTCCTTATGCTGACTTTAGAAAAACATATCTTTGGTTTTCAATCACTGGTTGTAGAGGAAAACACCCTTGCTTTTGAGAAACCAGTACCAAACAGGCCTTTTAGGGGACTGAGTTCTCGTTGTATAGGAAGGTTTTATTTTGCCTACACTTATCAAGCTGCTTGACCAAATTAAATTTTGAAAATGATTTCATTCAGTAAAAAAAAAGAACAAAACAAAACCAGAAAATGAGAATCTATGAAATGCTTGTGTATTAAAAACCATACCCAAAATTGTCAAGTTCAACTCTTGGTGTTTGTTAAACATGAGGAGGTTTCACACAGTCAAAAATCTCCCATCTGAAATTAAGGAAGGCCAAGAGGAGATAAAGACCCCAGATGTTCCTTTATAATGAGGCTAAATATGAAGATAAATTTATCTTTGCCTAGGATCATGAAATCGTCATTGGCTTAGAGCAGGAATCCGCCAACCGTTTTTGAAAAGGACTGGATAGTAAATGTTTTAGGCTTTGCAAATCACGTGGTTTCTGTCACAACTACTCAATTCTGCCACTGTAGTGCAAAAGCAGCCATAGGCAATACATAAATGAATGGATGTGATTGTGTACCAATAAAACTTTAATAACAAAAACAGATGGCAGGAGGAATTTGACCCCTGGGCCATAGTTTGCTAAGGGCCCTGGCTTAGGGCTACTTAACAAAACATACAATTCTATTTGGTGTGTATCTAAGGCCATATTTGAAAAAGTTGACTTTGGATGCTGAAAGACAAGAATCAGCTTTTCATCTCTTCTCCCACTATGTGCATTTTTCAGACTCTCATTTTGAGACCCAAAGAATTAACTTGTGAAGAGACTGAAACCATGTCCTTTGTACTCAGAGACATTAATCAGATGCCTAAAGTTACCAGCGCAAATTTAACCCTTCTGAAGTGGGTGTATTTGCAGCCAATTGTGCACTTTCAGACCTTGTATGATGGGCAGCATATTCTTAATGAATATGAACAACATTGAAATGTTTGAGAAGAGCTAGTTTTTACTAGCGTAAGCTAGTATTTTTACTAACACGATCCTGGTCTGATTACCCTATCTCCAATGTGCTTTCACAGTCTTTTTGCTTTATTAATACACTAAGGTGATTCGTGGTCAATGGTTGCAAACCTGGACCTTGGACCATAGCCATATGCTGCTGTAGCATAGCAACTGAGAGGACAAACTGTGGAGCCGGGCCATACTGAATCAAATATCCAAACTGCCCCTTACTAGCTGTGTGACTTTGGAAAGATGTCAATGTCAATATTGATGCTTCTCTTCTCTTTTATGGTAATAAACTCTCAATGTTTGTCAGGCATATAGTTCTGAATAAACAACAGAAAAAAAACTACATTTTTCAGCTTCTCCTGTATGTAGTTGCAGCTACATGACCAAGATCTAGCCAGTGAGAACAAAAGTGATATGATTTATTAATTCTGTTTTCTAAAGTGTTTAATAAGATGAGTTTGTATGTGTATTTTTTTCATCCTGCTTAGGATTCAGTGAGCTTTTGTGTATTGGTGTCTTTTGTCATTTCTGAAAGTTTCTCAACCTTCATCTCTTCAAAGTTACTTCCTCCCAATCTCACTCTCTCCTCTGTTTCTGAGACTCCAATTAAACATATATTAAGCTTTATCACTATCTTCTGTCTCTCCTATCTTCTGAGTTTCATCCTTTGACTTTCTGTGCTTCATTTTGGACTGTTTCTTTGAGCTTACATTCAATCTGTTGGTAATCTTGCTATTTTTTTATTGTTGTATTTTTCAGATCAAGAATTTCTATTTGGCTCTTTTACAAAATTGCCATGTCAATTTTTATATCTTCCAGTTCCCTGCCAATTTTTTAAAAATTTGCCTTCCTATTCTCCAACATAATAATCTTGGTTGTTTACAGTCCATATCTGATCATTCCAATCATCGTAGTCTGCAGGCATATTTCTACTGTCTGTTGTTTTTGTTGGTTCTTGCCCATATGGTCTTGTCTCCTTGTGTGCCTAGTTAACTCTGATCACGTGCTTGACATTATATTAAAAATACTATTTGTAGGAATAATTTGAAGACTAAGGCAATATTTTCTTAGTTATGTTTATCTCTGTTAGGTACCTGGGGCTGGTGCTTGCAGTTTAGTATCACCTTGATCAAGTTTTAGATCAAGTTTTGAGATTTTCTGATGGAAAATCGTATATTTGCAAAGTTGGGCTTCAGATGAGGCAAGGGTTAGTTTACTTCCAGTTTACCTTTACTTCTAGGGCACAATCCTTTGGGCCCCAGCCTAAAGAGGATTCAGATATTTATTCTCCTACTCCCTTGGGGTCACCAAAAGGACAACTAAGTATGGCAACTGAAAATGCCCCTAGGGCAAATGCAACTCCAAGTGCTTTGCTCATTTTTTCTGAGTTCTCAGCCTCTAGGAGATCAGACCAATAATTGCTCAGTATCTTATTAGCTCTTGGATGCTCCTTAGGTTTTAAAAATAATCTGTACAGCATTTTTAGTTGTGGGAGGATTGGTCCATATTACCTAGTTCACATTACCAGAAGTGGAAATCCTGAGATTCCTACTTCTATTCTTCAGGAAGAGGGGAGGCATACTTTTCTTCCCTCCCTGATAGCCATCTTTACTTTGGAATATGGTTGAAGTGATGGCCAATCTTAGACCATGCAAATGAGTACACCACTTGAGGGCAAGGCAGAGCAACCAAACAAACAGAGCCCAGGCACCTGGAGGCCTTGTTGAGCACACCAAACGTACAAGCCTAGACTGCCTGTCTTTGGACTATTATGTGGAGTATTAATAATCCACCATTGTTTTAGACCTTTATTACACACAGGCTAACCCATATCCTAACTAAAATAACAAGTTACTTAACCTCTGTGGTAGAGGATTGTAGTGATGGTCCTCAAAAAAGCAGGATGCAAGCAGGCTTAAAAAGTGTGTATTTCTTCTTATCCTATTGATTGCTCATGCACCCCTACCTCTACTATGGGAAAATGCCTGAGCTAGTCTGCTGGAGGGATGTAAGAGACATGTAGTGCAGTTAACCTAGCTGAGGCCATCCTAGATCTACTGCCCAGGTGACCTTTAGCTGACTGTAGATGAATGAGCAAGCCCAGCCAAGACTAGTAGAACCACCAGCTGACCCATACACTCCAGAGCCATAATAAATGGCCGTTGTTATAAACCACTGAGTTTGGGGGAGGTTCGTTACACAGCATTAAGTGTGATAAGAGCTAATGATTACATGGAGATAATTATAATACTTACCTCATAGCTTTATTTTTAGACTTAAATAAGTTATTTTAAGTATGCCCCCTTAGAATAGTCACTGGTACATAGTAAGCACTCAAAAAGTATTATCTACTCATATTATGGCTACTCTTATTATTACTATAACTATTACTGAGACCCACAATTTCTCCAACCCACAAAATTCAGTGATTATCAGATACAACTGACTCCAATATCTAAATCACCAAAATTTTCTAAGGCACTGTTAGTCCCTTCTTCCCTTCTCCTTTCTCCCTTCTTATAGAATCTCACCTCTCATATTTAGCACCTCAACAATCATTTTGCTTGTTTCTTTTGAGCATTGCATGGATGAAGCATGTGAATATTGGGTGAGTTCTTCTGTGTTTGTTTCTGATTTGGCATAGGGAAGAAATAGTCTGGATGGCAGATTGCTGAAGCAGGAATCATGAGGCAAAGGGGTTAGTCCTGCTTTCTCCACTGACGAGTTGTAGGACTTATATAAATCACTTCAGATCTCCAGGTTGTTTCTTCACCCAAGGACTGAGATATTTGGTGGCAAACTGGATATTACTTGTCATTGCATCCCCAAGGCTGATACATAATAGATGCTCAGTGAATGTTTGTGGATTTTATTGAATTCAATTGAACTGAACCGAGTGAATTGAATTAAGGAAATTGGCTAAACCTCGGAAAGTTCCTTTTCAGCTTAGTCTTTCTATAGTTTTACCACATTTTTCCTTTAAATCTCCTCTTTTAAACTATATCTCTCCATTACAAACAAACAAAATAAAATCAAGTTGGCTTCCAGCAGAAATCACTTTCATCTTTCCTTCCCAAAGGGTGTTGTTCTTTGAAGCAAACTGTTTGGAAAAGATGCTAATATTAGCCATTTTCTGTATATCCATAGACCTTGTTTTCCTGAAGTGACAGGCTAATTTCCTCCCCTTATCTTTTCAACCTTGCACCAGCAACTGTGCCATGGGAACAAGATGAGCAGGGCTCCAGTATCAGGGGAGAGATTTTACTTTTTCTATTATTATTTTAATGCAACAAGAAATTTTAATAATTATGGAGAAATCATGACAAGTGAAAGCATGAGGGCCTTCAGTTTTCCATTTTAGAACTTCAAACCACAGGAAGCAAGCCTGCAATTTGAATTTTAAATGGCCTCCTTCAAAATGTTTCTCTTCGATATGGTAAGCTTTTCAATGTGTATGTGTTTCCTATTCATTGTTTTGTCTGAATTAAAAAGAAAAATAGTTTACAGTAATTATGTCTGTATGTATGTTACTTTCACAAGTAAAATAAAATTTTCTCTTACTACAGGGACTAAGAAATACTATCTTAAGGTTGTCAGGAAGGTGGGCGCAAAGTTAATGGGGAGACTTAATGGTATAATAACTACACAGATGGCAGCTTTGGTTTTGAGTGGGGAGGAATTCTGTACAAGTCTGTTTCTATTTGTATTTCCTGATATCAACGTTGGGAAATGCCAGATCTGAATTGTGGTTAACTCTGATATTTTTGGAGAGTTTTCAACACTAACCCGACGACGTTTTGAAATTAATATAAGCAAGATGCGTCAGTCAAGAAATGGGATTGTGATTCCTCAGTGCTTTAGCACCATGCCACTTACGGGAAGAAAACCAAGATGGTGTTCCATCCACCAGGAGGAAAATGAGAGGGAAAGCTTAGCAGCACTATTTACAGAAGTTATGTTCCAGATGATAAAGCAACAAGATGGGACCAGTCCAGATCCCTGAGTTGTCTTGGTAGAGAGTGTCTTGATCTGTATCAGTCCGCGATGTGAGTGAGAAATAAAATGTTCTTCTGTTGAGTCACTAGTATTTCAAGGTTTATTTACTAGTACAATATAACCTATAGTGTTACCCTAACTACTATAGGGAGAATGACACTTCTCTCGAGTATGGGAAATGTGTATCCTTACTACATTCAGAATATAATCTTAATATAAAACCATAAATTGCTTTCCTGGGGCCCTTAAGACTCCCTTAGTTGATAATTAGCATAGAGTTTTACCATTTATACAGTTTTTACACATATATTAACTCATTTAATTCAAGTACGAAATGAAAAAATACATAAGAGGATCAGGTGTTCTTTAGAGACAAGAAAAATCAGGCTCACTGTTAAATGGTGCACAAAGACCACAAAGGTAGAACTAGCAGGAATGACACTGAAGTCTGCTGTCCTACCCTTTATTTCAGCAGACCCATCACCCTCACATAGGAAAATCTTGTGTCATTCACTGTGCGTGGGGCAGGCCAGGCGTTAACAGAGACTGACATTATCCTACAAACTAACATTCCTTGGAGAAGAAACAGGAACTTAATTAGGGCCCCTTTGAAATAAGAAAAACAGGAAGTCTGTTTGTAACAGCGCTGACCTCAAGAGAAATGGGACGTATTGGGTGTCTGTCTGTCTGACTGCTGTAAACGGTGGTAGATTCAAAGCCCAAAAGCTGACTGGGGTGTCACCAAAGAGAGGGGCCAAGTCTAGCCCTATCTAGGGAAGGTGCTTCAGGCATGAAGAGCCCATGGAGAGAAAGGAGACTTTTGCAAGGTCAGTTGTGAAGTCTCCAAAGCTCCATGGAAGACGTTTTATAGTAGACATGGAGCCTCCTTCCCAGCTTGGAGAGCCAGAACCAGGCCAGGACCCAGGAGAGTATGTGCCGCTGTAGAGACGACATGAAGGGGACTGGCCAGAGTTGGACCCTGTGACTATGATGTCTGCTCACAGAGAAGACTTGGAAACAGGTCTGGGCAGAGTTGGAGAGTCTATCAACTATCAAAGTGGGGTCTGAATGGGATAGAGCAGCGCCTAGCAAACTATGGCCTTTGGGCCAAATCCAGCAGCTGCCTGCTATTTTGTTTTTTTTTTTTTAACTTTTTTTTTATTGAGGTATAATTCAAAATTCACATAATATAAAATGAACCATTTTAAAGTGAACAATTCAGTGACATTTAGTACATTCACATTGTTGTGCAACCACCACCTCCATCTAGTTCCCAAACATTTTCATCACTTTAAGATAAAATCCTGTACCCATTAAGCTGTTATTCCCCATTCTCCCTTCCCCCAGCCCCTTGCAACTACCAATCTGCTTCCTGTCTTTATGGATTTGCCTATTCTGGATATTTCATATAAATGGAATCATACAATATGTGACCTTTTGTGTCAGGCTCCTTTCACTTAGAATAATGATTTTGAGGTTCATCCACATTGTAGCACGCATCAGTACTTCATTCCTCTTTAAGGCTGAATAGTATTCCATTGTATGGGTGGACTACAATTTGTGTTTCCAGTCATTCATTGATGGGCAGTGGGTTGATTCCACTTTTTGGCTGTTATGAATAGTCTGCTACGAGCATTTGCATACACAGATTTGTTTGCTTACCTGTTTCCACTTACTTTTTGTATATACCCCCAAGTGGAAGAGCTGCCTATTTTTGAAAATAAATTTCATTGGAGCACAGCCATGCTCATTCATTTACACATCATCTATGGCTTCTTTTATGCTACAATGGCAGAGCTAAGTAGTTGCAACAGAGAACACATGGCTGCAAAGCCAAAAATATTTCCTATCTGGCCCTTCTTAGAAAAAGTTTGCTGACCCCTGGACTAGAGGAAATGCCATCCCCATCCTTCAGATCTTGATCTGGTGCATACCCTAAGCTATTTTTCTTCTGGTCGTTGGTGAAAGGAACTGGAGTTTTCCTTTAATTCGTGATGGCCAAGACTTGATGTGGCAGATTTGGAGTTTAAATAAGAACTATGTGTTGGTGATTGTTCCTGTCATTCTCTCTGCCTCTCCCTCTTCCCTCTTCCCTCCTTCTTTCCCTCTCTTTGAAAAATGCCAATCTTTGCTCACTAAACAAAGGGAGAAGAAACGTTCTACACCTATCAGAACAGGTGAGGGCAACAGTGCTCTGCTCATTGCCGGGTGCAGAGGTGGCAGCAAGATCCACCTTGCTTGGAAGTCAGGAAAGGGTCTGCACAGCTGGAGTTGATGGTGGATGGAAACCTGGTGCTGTCCTGTGCGACTTTTATCCACACATTAATGTGCAAGCAAGTCACCTGGGACCTTGTTAAAAAGTAGATCGTGATTCAGTAGGTCTGGGGTGGAGCCTGAGACTCTGCATTTCTCACGAACTCCCAGGAGATGGCAACACTGCTGGGTCAAGCACCACTCTTTGAATAGCAAGGTGAGCACTTTGGTCCCCAAACAAGGCTGCTCTTTGCAATCCCCTGGAGAGTTATAAAAAATCTTAATGCCTGGGTCCTGCCCCTAGAGATTCTGATGAACTTGGTCTGGGGTGCAGCCTGGGGTGCAGATGTACAAAGTTCCTCAGGTGATTCTAATACGCAGCGAAGTTTGCAACGTAGCGTTCTAGAGCTCAGAAGGTGAGGATTGGAGTTGGATCAGCAATGGCTTCTGAGATTATTGGTAAATATGAATAAAGCTAATATTAATTCAAAAATCAAATTGACCCATCAAGTGATTTCTATAAACTGTCCTATATTACATAACTAATTAGGGCTATCAGGGGAATCCATGTAACTCAAAGCTGGGTGCATTTTACAAATAAGTGATCTGATTTCATTACTCTTTTTCCTAGGAATTGTGCCTGGCCAAGCTGTGATCAGCTTCCTGCCTCTCATTGTATCAATAAATACATCAGCATCAGGCCACTGGGACCTCATCTACACTGAGAGCAGAATGTGCAAGACGATCCAACAGTTAATGTTTTAGACTTGTCTCTTCCCATTTCCAAATTACACACTTATTTTATTCAGGCAAAATCAACATGAGGCCAAGTCTGCAGATGTTTGATAACTTCCAGATGATTCCTTAAGTTGTTCCTTTTTCATCTTGACGTAAAGATGGCTACATTCATGGTCTTTATTATATATTTTAAAAGTGTTCCAATAAACTAAGTGTTCCAATCCTATCTTCCATATCTCCAGACTAAGACAGAAGACACATAAATGTTTATTAACAAGACTAAAATGCTAGTCCATGTACCACCACCCCCGATCTGGCCTCTTAACGCCTAGGTCTAACTGGGCTACTCCTCATAGATTATTATCTTCAGAGCCTTACATTCCGTTCCTTCAGGAATCAAAATCCATTTTAAGACAAGAGTCCCCTTCCCACCACCTCACCACCCCACCACCAATACTACTTGTATTCTCTTCATTGCAGTCTATTTTCTATGGATAATTGATCCTCTTCCCAGCTTATATCATATCAAAAAATGGCTACATCTGAAGAACTCAATCATTTCTATCTGTGCAGCACAACCTGCCCAATATGGTTGATCCAATTAGTATTCAGTGGTTTACATCAATAGTTATCAAAGTGGGTCCTTGGACTAGCAGCCCCAAGAAGATTGATACAAATGCAAATTCTTGGGCCCCAATCCAGACCAATTGACTTAGGCTTTCTGGGCGTGGGCCCAGGAATCTACGTTTCACACGCCCTCCAGGTGGATATGAAGTGAGCTCAAGTCTGAGAAGTGCTAGAGTAGATTAACTGCAGTTATCCTGTAACTTTTGTGATCTGCTATCACCAGGTGTATTAGATTAGCTATGAAATGTGCCGCCACTAAACCTCAGTGACAAGCAACAGCAATCAGTTCTTTCTCACTCATGGCTTGCTCACTGCTTCTGCAGGCTGGCTGGGGAGCTCCACTTCAGATAGCAGGTTGAGCCCAGGTGTGCTCCATACATCTTATTCTGGGGTTCAGGCTGGAGGAGCGGCAACTACCTGGGCATATAATTTTCATGGCAGAAGTCAGAAGCTCCCAGAGGGCCAATCTTCTTAAGGCCTAACCTCAGAACTGAGACATCATCTCTTCTGACCTCATCCCATTGGCCCAAGTTGGACACATGGCCAAGCCCAGTGGGGTAGAGAAATACATTCCCACAGATGTGATTGTTGGGGGAGAGGCGAGAAAGGGGAGTGAATATCTGCTGAACAAAAATCTAATAGACCACATTGGGACAATGGGTACATAAACCTAGTGAAGACCTTGCCAGCTATTAAATGCAATTAAATTCTATTAGGCTAACAATGGTAATCAAATGAGAATACCAGATATTTCAGGAGAGTAGCAGTCAGCCTATAGACGGTTTTTGTCATTCTTTTCATATTCATGTGATAAACCCTAGACAAAGAATTTCCGTCCACATTTCCTTTCTGGTTCTACTTCTAAAGAACATATGCAGTATGAACTTAAAAAAAAAAAAATCAAGGGAAATACCTGCTACAGCATTTTCCCCCATGGTTATTTCCACTTTGAAAAGCTGACCAAATATTTTTCTCTCCTACTATGTTTTTTAAAAGAAAACTCTCTTAAATTCCCATCATTGACTTGCTAACCACATTCAACTGGCAAGAGCGAATAAGAAAAATATCTTCCCTGAAGATACAGTGAAGTCTGCCACTACTAACAGAATTAATCATGTACCAGGCACGGAATCATTATAGGATTGGGGACAAGACTATCATACCCTAGGAGGTTGAGATGGCAACTTAAAATCCCCTGATGACAGGACTGAGAGAGCCTTCATTTCCTTAGCTCAGTGGCTGCAACATTGGGCCCAATAAATGTTTGTTGAACTGAAAACACATGGATTCTGCTTAAGATGCCAAGTAACTGGCAAATTCTAAGCTCAATATCCTTTTGAAAGGGGAGCAAAAGGAAGCTCATTACAGAAAGATCATTGTCCGCCCACTTGCCATGAGCCAGATATTCAAAGGTGAGCATGTCGCCACGTAACAGGCATGTAGAAGCAAGCAGAGGCACTCCATCCAAGAGGGCGGTGCAGTTTCCCTACCACTTTTTTTGTGGATTAAAGTTAGTTGAAGACTTTCTAACAGGGTAAGAGATTCTAATACCTTAGAGGGAATTCCCTGCACAGGCTGTGTGCATCATCCTGATTTATCTGGGGAAGAGCCATGGGCAGGACAGCTCTATGAGTATTGTTAAAATTCCTGGTCTTGAGTTCCAGCCGTGGCCCTGTGTCTTCCACTGTTAGACACTAGGCAAGTCATGTAAACCCTCTCAGTTTCGGTTTTCTCGTCTACAGAATCAGGATAATATACCTGGGTGGCTCTGAAGCTTAGCTGGATTTGTCTGTGAAATGGCCCATTGATATGCAGAATAGTCTTACTAGGAATAATATTGGCACTGGGGAGAATTGTGTAATGGACCCTCTTCCCTCAGAGGGACTGGTTGGAATAGACGGTATGGCTTAGGTAAATGGGGTTTTACAGTGTGCAGCCTCTACAGCTATATGCTGGGCTGCCTCACTTCCCCTGCCCTGGCCATGGTAGCACTTAAAGTCCACACTGATGAACAGATTTTCAAAGATGGTATAAACATACCAGGAGTCACCACCATATTCACTGAGTGAGTTCTTGATTGAAGTTGGTAGAAAAAATACTCTGCGTCACCGTTAATAATAATTTTTAAAAACTCTTCAGACACAAATAGAATGATCCCCCAATCAGTGAGGTGATGGAAGCAGTGCAGTTGTCATTTTTCGTATGACTTTGAAGTTTTCTTATAACTTTATAAATATTGTCATTTTTCAAGGTTTTGTTTGGGAGGCAGCAGGGGAAGTATCTTCCCTTTTACTCCCTTCCTGTTTGCCTCCAGCATCACCTCTCAGAGGAGGGAGCAAAAAGGGGCCCATTCCAGAAGGATCACTGTCCCTCAGTTCATTACACACCTACTCTGAGCCAGGCACTCAAAGGTAAATGAGATGCCATATAGAATGAGGCAGAAGCACTCAAACAAAAACAATGCAGTGTCCCAAATTTTGCCCCCATTTCTCACTATTTGTGGTGGACACACCCTAAGGTGACCCCTTCAATGAGTCACACGCTTGTATAATTCCCTTGTCTTGAGTGTGAGTGGCAACTGTGATTTGTTTCTAACCAATAGAATATGGCAAAGGTGACAGGATGTTACTCCTATGGTTACATTATAGAAGACTCCATCTTAGCACACTGGAGAGGGAGACACTTTTCTGCTGGCCTTGAAGAAGCAGTCATGTTGTGAACTACCTATGGAATGAGCCACATGGCAAGAAACTGCTGGCAGCCTGTAGAAACTTAGAACAGCCTCCAGCCAATAGCCAGGAAGATGCCAGGACCTCAGTTCTGTAGCCACAAGGAGACAAATTCTACCAACAACCTGAAGGAGCTTGTAAGCAGAATCTTCCGCAGTCAAGCCTCGGATGAGAATGCAATTGGGCTGGTAACTTGATTGCAGCCTTGTGAAGCCTCTGAGTTTGTGGTAAGCTGTTACGCAGCAATAGGAAACTAATACCTATAATGCTATATACGTATAATACTATAGTGATTTCTATTATTATTATAATTAATCATCAGTTTAATTCTCTGATAGATCAGAATCTAAGGTATGTCCTATCCAGAGAGAGAAACCCGCTGTGGGCTTTTAACATGGAGTCGAAAAGAGAAGCTGGACTTTTCCACCCAACAGCTCTTTTCTTATAAATAACATGCATACTGTTCAGAGGTCACCTGGGCGGAGTGGGAAATCCCTCAGGGATGCCCCCCTCACTGGCAGCCCATAGCCAGAAGCCCATCGATTCTCTGAATAACACAGATCCACATAGGCTCCTTTATGATCATCTAATTCGATTATTACTGCACTAAAGTTGCCCTCAAGCACACATTCACCTCTGAACTCTCATAGCATTCAAAGAGTTTATATTAGAAAATACTCTCCTTTTCCCAAGTAGGACAGAGAATCTGCAGGAATGAATGTTGGAGAATTGTAACCTCCAGCATGTTTTGTGGCATTTGACTGGTTTTTCAATGTAGATTCCAGGTTCCTTGGTTTGGTATTTAATAGCTTACAGAAAATAGAAATGTTGCATATGGTTTTTAAAATTTGGTCCTTTAAAATAAACTGCATATAAACACACAAAAAATTTATATTAGCTTTGATGTAAAATGGTTCTTTTATTCCTAAACTTAAATCACGTTTTTATATCATGGATAGCAGATTCTATTTCAAATCTCATGAGCTGTTCTTAGTCAAACTTTCAGTCTGGCTTGAAAATTCTAAAACAGTAGTAAGAACAATTCTTTTGACCACATTGAGAACTGATTTAATTTATAAATATCCCAAAATACACTGTTTTCCCTACCTACTCTACTGTCACATGTTCATGAATTCCTTAAATAACTGGCCCCTGAGTATTAGCAAACTACATAAAAGTCTTCTATGAAATGTCAAGATAGGTCCTAATATAAAATAATTCATTCTATTCCATGTTTTATCCTTAATGTGGTGTGTGACTATGGAGGATATTTTCAACTCTGACATTCAACAAACCCGTAAATGTTTCCACCATCTCCCAAGTCCCATGGTAAACTCTCCATAAATTTTAGTTTTCTTCCTCTCCGGGATCTTAGAGTCTGAACTTAAATGGTCGTAATTGGTCATCTAAATCCATTCCATTTTTTTGTAATATTTAATTGTTTTCAGAGACTGACCATATACGAAGAGAAATACACAAGCTTGCGATGCAAATCCATATTACAAGAAAGACAATGTCACTTTGAATTTCCACTTGATTCTGGCCTTAGAGCTAGCAACCACAGCAAAGATGGCTTTTTGTGTGTGTGTGTGAGGAAGATCAGCCCTGAGCTAACATCCATGCCAATCCTCCTCTTTTTGCTGAGGAAGACTGGCCTTGGGCTAACATCCGTGCCCATCTTCCTCCACTTTTTTATACGGGACACTGCCACAGCATGGCTTGATGAGCAGTGTGTCAGTGCGCGCCGGGGAGCCGAACCGGGGCTGCCAGCAGCGGAGTGTGCGCACTTAACTGCTACACCAGGGGGCCGGCCCCCAAGGATGGCTCTTTTAACGCCATCTAAAACAGTTGCATCATGACGAATGAAACACAGTCTTCACAGCCTTGCCACTCAAAGTGTGGTCTGTGGACGAGCAGCATGAGCATCACTGGGAGCTTGTTAGAAATGCAGAATCCAAGCCCCCACCCAAGACCTGCTGAATCAGAATCTGCACTTGAACGAGAGCTTCTCATATGCACAATAACATTGGAGAAGCTTCTTTCCATGGCGTACTGTAAGTCCAGGTGAAGTGAACATCTAGCCTTTGTTGCCAGCTCTCCTCTCTTTCCTAGTCTCTGTAAAGTGGATGTTGAAATGCTGAGCTTATGTTTGTTATGGGCTACCTCCAACAAACTCTATCTTTGGGTGGCTCCTCGAGTTCTAGCTATGATCATCACACCATCCAAGGACGTTGGTGCTAATGAGAAACAGCAAGGCCAGAATGAGGTCTACCTGGAGCAAAGTCCACAGGCAGCAGAGGCTTCCACATCAAAATAAATAGCAAGATTGGATGCAAAGAATAAAGAAAGCCATCGTTGTTATAATCCAAATGCCCTCTATTTATTTATGAGAAGCAGTTCTCAAAGTACTGATAGTATGTGATATTTCAAGGTCCAACATTTCTTTGTGATTTAGGTGTCATGGAAAATTAAGAGCAATGCCATGATTATGTAAGATGTTAACATTAGGGGAAGCTGGGTGAAGGATATGTGGGAACTCTGTACTATCATCTTTGCGAATTTTCTGTAAATTGAAAATTATTCCAAAATAAAAAGCTTATTTTAAAAAAATACAAAATTTGGCTTGCAATTTAGGAAAATGACCCCCCCAAAAAAACATTTTCTGATGATATTATTTAAAGAGCTAAATATATAAAAAGTGAGAAAAAATAGAGCAATGGAAACACTTTTCACACATTCACTGCATCTTGTCACCCTATGTCGTGACAGCACATACCTATTTGCTTGGCAAACCCAATGGGGCACAAAGGAATCACAAAAAGAACAAAAGGAGAATGAGTAATCAAACTACAGTAGCAGAAATTTGGTAAATATATGTTAGGAATATGAAATTAGGGCAGAACCTCCCTGAGGCAGTTTGTCTCACCTCTCCCTCCAAATATCTAAAAAAAAATCCTTTTAGTGAAGAAAGTATATACTTAAAAGGAGCTATATCCATCATCTCACATATGAAGTACTCACATTTTACTTTACTGGTCAGGATTCTGACTAGCAAACAATGGAATCCATTCTCTGGTGAGTTTAAGCAGGAAAAGGATTTATTGAAAGATATTCAGTAGCTCCGGAATCATTGGGAGGGCTGGAGAAACAAATCCAAGGCATAGCTTCCAGGAAAAATGCCAAAACCACACTGCAAATTAGCCTGATTTGGGGGGAGACGCCAGTGCTGCTTTACTGTTGCCGCCACCAACCCCCTAATGCCAGGATTTCAGCTTGATTGCAAGTGATAGAGCTTCTCGCCTCTGGTTCTTCTGCATCAGGAGCTCAAACTTGCAGCCACTGCTTCCACCCCTGAAAGGCAGCCAGCCGGACCCTCGGCCTTGCCAGCAAGGTGGAAGCTCACTGCAAGCCTGTTGCTTTCCTAGTTCAGCTCTGAATCCAGGTCTTGGGTGGCTTTTTTATTCTAGATGGCAGAGCCTTGATTAAATGCCACACCCTAGCCCCCAAAGAGCCTGGAAATTTGAGCTCTGATTCTACATCTGAGAGTTAAGACCTAGGGTCACCAACTAATCCCAACTTGGCCAGCATTTTCCTAGTTTTAGCAATTAAAGTCCCACATCCCAGGAAACCCCTCAGTCCCAGGCAAACTGGGACAGTTGATCACTCTACTGAGAACTCATAACCTGTGCCTTTCCCCAACTATAGAAAGAATTTGAAAAAGATGATGAGTAGCCACAACAATAAGGCATATCTTCTGCAATAATCAATACACATTGATGAAAAGATAAATTTGAGGAAATTGCATCTATAGTCAAATTGGTCACTAGACCAACTGACCCATATTTTTGATGAATTGACTCATCTCCCTTTCTGTGTATTCTCCTCACATTTCCCCAACTCACGTGTCATAGTTTGTTCCTGTTCACACATAGTTATTTGCATAAAGTGCAAATAATTTTCCTGGTCACCTTGCATGTCCTATATAGGCTATTTATACCTGACAATTACTAAATTGGATTTAAAGTGGCCTTTACATTTTAAACATCCCCCCGTCCCCACCATCTCACACACACGCGCGCGCGCGCACACACACACACACACACACACACACACACAGGGCTAGTTTTCAGGGCAAGTACTGAAAACTGTCTCTCCAACACTCACTCCATTTGACTTCCAGCTTGGCTTTCTGTAACACAGAGGCTGGAAAGCTGAAAACCTTTCCAGACTCCTTTGCAGCTAGAGTTTTGCGTGAAACCCAGGGTCCTTAGAATGGCTATCAGTCCCTGAATGCTGCAGCCCCAGTTCTCGCTCCGCATCATCTAGACCATTCTGGCCCTTGTTTGTTCTGCTCCAGCCAATCCCCTCCCCCACCTTTGTTTTTCTTTGAACACTCCAGAGATGCTAGGGCTTCAGACCTTTGCACTGGCTGTTCCCTCTTCCCAGAATGCTCTTTCCAAATATCTACATGGCTTGCTCCCTCAATCCTTCAGGTCTTTCTCCAATGCCCCTTCACACGGAAGCCATCTCTGGCCACTTCTCCTAAAATTACAACCCAATTGCCCATATTCCCAATAACCTATCTTGGCTTTAATTTTCTCCTTAGCACATATTACTGTCTAACATACTATACATTCTCCTTCATTTTTCTTGTTTATTGCCTCTTTCCCCACCTAAAATATAATGTCCTCTAGAGCAGTATTTTTTTTCTGTTTTATTCACTGTTCTATCTCTGCACCCGGAACACTGCAGACACGTAGTAGGTGCACAATAGATAATTGTTGAATAGATGGCTAAAGATGTCAAGTTTGCCCTGGATTAATCCCAAAATATAAAACTACCTCAATAAAAATAAAAAATATTTTTAATAGAAGTGCTAAAGTTGATATGAAAAACTAAATAAGAAAAAATAACCAGAAAATTTCTTGAACAAAGTAGAATAATAAAAGGGTACTAGCCCTATAACATATTAAAATACATTATAAACCCACAACACCTTAAACAAGGTTTAGCATGGAAGTATAAAAAGATCATTGAGTCAGAATAGAAAGTCCAGAAATAGATACAAAGGCATCCAAGAATTTCAGTATCTGATAAAATTGACATCTCAAGTCAATGAAAAAAGATAGCTTAGTCAATAAATTGGACACGGTATAACAGACTAAAAATCTGGGAAAAAATACAAAAAGTTTCTGGGGCCTGCCTGGTGGCGCAAGCAGTTAAGTGCTTGTGCTCCACGTCAGCGGCCCGGGGTTCACCGGTTGGGATCCCTGGCGTGCACCAATTAACCGCTTGTCAAGCCATGCTGTGGCAGCGTCCCATATAAAGTAGAGGAAAATGGGCATGGATGTTAGCCCAGGGCCAGTCTTCCTCAGCAAAAAAAAGAGGAAGATTGGCATCAGATGTTAGCTCAGGGCTGATCTTCCTCACAAAAAAAATAAAATAAATAAAAAAACAAGTTTCATAACTCACCCATCATACAAGGATAAATATCAGATAAATAAATGAGACGTACGTATGTGTACTTTTATGTTTGTATATATATGTACATAAACATATATATATATATACATAAACATATATATAATGTAAAAGTACTAGAAGAAATCACAGGGCAATTTTTGAGATCTCAGAGTGTCAAAGACCTTTCAAAGCATCTACTGATATGATCGGGTGATTTTTCTTCCTTAGCCTATTGATGGGATGGATTACTTTAATTGATTCTCAAATGTTGAACCAGCTTTGCATACCTGGGATAAGTCACACTTGGTTGTGATATAGGGTAAAATTCACTTTATACCTTGTTGGATTTGATTTGCTGATATTTTGTTCAGGATTTTTACAACCATGTTCATGAGAGATATTGGTCTGTAGTTTTCTTTTCTTGTAATGTCTTTGTCTGGGTTTGATATTAGGGTAATGCTGGCCTCCTATGTTTGATTTTTTTTAAATTTCCTTTTCTCTTCTACTGTCTTAGAAGTTAAAGCCTTAAAAATTTACCATGAATACTTAACAAAGTATAAAATTCACCAATATCTTAACTCTTTCCCAACAAATTCAAAGACCTGAGAACACTTAACTCTAATAATTCCTTCCCACCTGACACACTACTTTTCTGAAGTATTTTAGACAACATTTTCATATTGTTAATTTATAAAGATAATGTTCATTTATATTTCCCTATGCTTTTATAAATGTATATGATCATCATTTGTTCTTGCATCTCAAATATTTATACAGAGTTTATTTTCCTTCACCCTAAAATAAATCCCAGAGAAGCTCCTATAATTCACCTTTGTTCCTGAAGGATAGTTTTGCTGAGAATCCAGTGCTAGACTGAGGGCTATTTTCTGCCAACATTTAAAAGATATTCCCCATTACCTGACTCGTTCCTTTGAAGATGAAAATGTCTTTTCTCAATGGCTGCAGTTCTATAACTATATGTCTAGGGGTGGATTTCTTTCTTTCTTTTTTTATTATGTAAGTTTCGGGTATACAACATTAGAATTCGACGTTTGTATACACTACAAAGTGATCATTGGAGTTCTTTTTATTTACCATTCTTGCTATACATGGTGTTTCTTCCATTTACGAATTCATGATTTTCATCAGTTCTGGCAAATCTCAGCAGTTATTTCTTCCAATATTTCCTCTCCCTCATTTTTTCTGTCCTTTCCTTATGGAACTCCAATTAGATGTACATTAGACTTTCTCTCTATCTTTCATGTCTCTTCACTCTCTTTCATATTTTCCAACTCCTTATTACTCACTGCTTCATTCTGGGTAATTTCTTCAGATATTTATTCAATGTCACTAAATCTTTCTTCATCTATGTCTAATCTGCTGTTTAAACATACGTAGTTTACAATCACTTTTATTGTGAAATACAAAACATATACAGAAAAGTGTGTGTCAGTCTGTTTGGGCTGCTATAACAAAAATACCATAGCCTGGGTGGCTTATAAACAACAGAAATGTATTTCTCACAGCTCTGGAGGCTAAGAAGTTCAAGATGAAGGCAGTGGCAGATTTGGTGTCCGGTGAGAGCCCACTTCCTAGCTCATAGATGGCTACTTTTCTCTGTGTCCTCACATGGTGCAAGGGGCAAGGAGGCTTTCTGGCATCTCTTTTATAAGAGCGCTAATCCCATTCATGAAGGCTCTGCCCTCATGACCAAACGACTTTCCGAAGGCCCCGTGTCCAAATACCATCACATTGTGCATTAGGTTTCAACATATGAATTTTGAGGGAACGTAAACATTCAGTCTATAGCACTGTGTAAAACATAAAAATCAGCAAATGAAATAACCATAAGTCAAACATCGGTGTACCTCCTACTCAGGTCAAGAATCAAGATATTATGAGTAATCCACATATTACTACTCAGTCGCACCCCTGCTCCTTCCCCACTACAGGAAACACTTCTCTGCCATATTCTGCACTCTCTTCCTTACTTTTTTGTGTGTGTGTGTGAGGAAGATCAGCCGTGAGCTAACATCCATGCTAATCCTCCTCTTTTTGCTGAGGAAGACCGGCTCTAAGCTAACGTCTATTGCCAGTCCTCCTCCTTTTTTCTCCCCAAAGCCCCAGTAGATAGTTGTATGTCATTGATGCACATCCTTCTAGTTGCTGTATGTGGGACGCGGCCTCAGCATGGCCGGAGAAGCGGTGCGTCAGTGCGCACCCGGGATCCAAACCCGGGCCGCCAGTAGCGGAGCGCGTGCACTTAACCGCTAAGCCACAGGTCCGGCCCCGACTTCCTTACTTTTATTTATAGTTTTACTACCTATGCATGCATACATCTACAGTTTTTAATTGCAGTGATTTTTTTTTTCATTTCTATAAGTTCAATTTGATTCTTTTGAAAATCTGCCTGGATACTTTTTATTATTTCCTGCTCCTTGCTCATTGTTATTTCTTCTGTAAACATTTCATAGACATGGAGTTTTGGCATAGTCTTTATCTGATAATCCTAATATCTTTAGTCTGGTTGTCACATCTCCTAGTTATTGTTTTTGCTGACTCACTCATATTAGCTTGTTTCCTCACATATTTAGTAATTTTTTTTATGTTGAGCTCATATTTCTGGTTCTTTCCTCTAGCAAAGATTTGTATTGACTTCTGATGGACTCCAGGTGTTCCTTTTCTGGAACTACTTTAACTTAATTTATCCACATTCGGGACTAACATGAATCTGAACATCAGAATCTAAGTGATATCAGATCTGAGCTTGCCAATTAACAAAGGAAGACCTCATTATAGTCATCATCATTATCCTTATTAATAGCATCATGATGTTATCTTTCACCCAGAGCCCCTCCCAGGGTCCTGGCTCAATGCAAGAGTTTCAGGGCTAGCACCCTCATTTTCCAGAAGCCTAAGGTTTAGTATCCAGTTTCCTACCCCCGACTCAGCCCTGACTGCCTTAGTAGCGGCACTTGTGCCCAAGGCAACGCTAAAACTTCTGTTTGCTTCCTGCCCACTTCCCTAGTCTGATCACTCTTATTGTTTTTATTATTATTATTATCACCATTTTGCCTTTATAATTTTCCTTCCCTTTATTGGATACTCAGCATTGCATTAAAAAGTATGTTGTAGGGCCGGCCCTGTGGCTTAGCGGTTAAGTGCACGCACTCCGCTGCTGGCGGCCCGGGTTCGGGTCCCAGGCGCACACTGATGCACCGCTTGTCAGGCCATGCTGAGGCCGCGTCCCACATGCAGCAACTAGAAGGATGTGCAGCTATGACACACAACTATCTACTGGGGCTTTGGGGGAAAAATAAATAAAATTATAAAAGTATGTTGTAATTTATCCAGAATCTGGATGTGTTATACCAACAGGGCTTTTTAGAGCTTCCAGTACCTAGAAAGCAAATTTCCCGTGTCAAAAATGACCTTTAACAAGTGAAAAGGTAATAAGAGAAATGCAAATTAAATGCATATTGAGATATCGTTTCTCATGTACTAATTCAGCAAATATAAAAATAAGTTTGATAATGAACTGTTGCTGAAAATTTGGGGCAATAAGCACTCCCCTCCATTGCTGCTGGGAGTATAAACTGCTACTACTTTTAGGAAGAGTAATCTAGCCATTTCTTTCATAATTATAAATACACATACCTTTTGATCCAGAAATTCTACTTTCAGGAATTTATTCTACATACTAGCTCATGTGAAGCTTATGCATTGCAGCATTGCTTGTAATAGCCAAATATTTTAAAGAACTTATATGCCTATTGAGGGAACTATTTCAATAAATTATAGTACATCCATACAATAGAATATTATGCATTATTTTTACAAATAAGAACATTTTAATATACTGGTATGATGCAATATCCAAGATACGTGTTCAATGGAAAGTGTAAGGTGTAGAACTGTGTGCATTTTATGCTGTTTTTTTAAAATACATATTCACATATTTGTTTGTATAACCCTAAAATATTATTGAAATGGTACACAAAACATTCTGTCAGAGTCGGCTGCCTCCAGGTTGGGGAACTGGGTGTCTGGAGAAGGAAGGGAAGAGGAAGACTTATCACTGAAAACTCTTTTGTACTTTTTGCATTTTAAACAGTGTGAATATATTATCTATTTTTAAAAGGGTTTGTCAGCTTGCGGTTAGCCTTACACGGAAGTGCTGAAGAGGGAGTGCCGAAGACAAACTTTCTTTCTTCTCGCTTTTGCCTAAGGCTGTTCTCACCCCAAACAGGGAGGGAGTGTGGAGGAATCTGGAAGCCAGGTTGTCCAAGAAAGACTGGGCAAGCTAGCGCTGATTCATCATCGGTAAAATCTGCCTCCTGACCTCATCAGGTAACCAACAAGGAATCCATCAGCTCTTTGTTTTATTGCTTTTCACCCAGAAATTTGGAATGTCACAGATGGTTGTGTTTTGACACAAATTTAGTGCACACCCAAACGTACAAAACTCCAGAATCAAGTTCTCTCTCTTTCTCTTTCTCTTGCTTAGGTCCTGTGTTTTATGCTTGGTACTACTAACCAACAACTTGGACTTGAGGCATCCTACAGGATAATACTTGCAGACGTCTCGCTGGAGGTCATCTCCATTTCTTGGTCCAAAAAGTTGGGAAGGAAAAGGAAATAATTAGGTTTCTTAAGTGAGTACAATCACAGCATGCACAACTTTGGAATTCAAAATTAGAACTAGAAAATCCAAAGTTGAAACTACAAAGTTCAAAATTCGAACTGAAATTCCACTGTAGCAAAAAATCCAAATCCCACCACTTGATTGCACAATTTTGTTTCCAAAAATGGCAAAAATACAAATGCCACAAAAAGCTTATTCTTTTTTTCTTTGTTTTCATTTTTTTTCTGTCTTGGTATGAAATGTTTCAGGTATACAGAAAAGTAGAGAGAATATTCTAAAGAACATCCATATACCTACAAAAATACTTTATCAAATCTTAATCTTTTGCCATATTTGCTTCAGATAATTGTTCTAAAAATAAATAAATAATTTCGGATGTGGTTCAAAGCTCCCGTGTCCCTCTCCCCTCATCCCATCAGCTTCCCTCTCTCCTGAGAGGGAACTGCCTTTCAGAATTTGGTGTTTATCATTCCCATGCATGCCTTACACTTTTACAACATGTGTAGGTATTCATAAACAATATATAATACTGTTTTTCATGTTTTAAACATTATATACATGATATTCTGGATCCACCATTCAACATTTTCCTTTTTGCATTTAACTTTTTCTGTTGAAGGACATATGAGTTATTTCCATTTTTCCCCTTTACCAAAAATGCTGCAATAGACATTTCATACTCATCTCTATGTACACATGTGAGGCACTTTCTCTAAACTAGGAGATGATTGACTGGTCATAGGATATCCCTCTCCTCAACGTTTCTAGATAAATTACTCTCAAACGTGGTCATACTACTTTACCCTCTTTTAAATAGCCCCCAAGTCTTCTTGGTATGCTTCCTAGCTTCCTAGAGCAGCAGGAGAAAATACATTTTGGATTCAAATACTAATTTGGCAAACGAATCTGTAGCAGATGCGGTCGGTACCCCACCCATATCCCCTCACTCTCACCACCTCAGTGCATACCAGCCAACTCCCAACCACCAGCACTTGCACTGCTTTTTGCCTGAGAATATTCTCTGGCTGCCAGAGATAGCGTTGTGGTTGGGGCAGCAATAGCAATTGGGATGAGCTAGGGAATTTACATCCCCTGGGAGCTGCCTCAACCAATGACTGATGGGAGCTGGTGTATCAATACCTAGGATCCCTTGTTCTTCAGGCAGGATAACTCTGAGGCACATGTTTTCTCCAGATTTCTGCAGGGGCCAGCAGGATTAAGCCACAGTTGCCCATAGTGCTAATCTGCTTGATAGTAAACCCTATATTCAGTGATTTTCTGTCTCACTTCCCCTCTCCCCCACCAGTGTCCCGGGACCACCTCCCAAATAAACTATTTGCACTCAAACTCTTGGCTCAGAGTTTGTTTGTGGGGGAATCCTACTGGACTCCAACTAGCTCTCATCCGTGTGCATTCAGAAGCTGGTAATGGTCATAGGTTTGGGAGAAATTGTCACCAGTTGCACAGTTTGCCCACAACCACACTACAAAAAAAGGAAGAAAAAAAGAGTTTTCATGTTATTCAGAGACAGGATACAATAAACACTTTGCTATTTGGTTCTTGGAGAAGATTAGACAACAATCCCATAAATAAAGTGTTAATAGCTCCTACACCAGGAGGCTTTCCTTTGAAAGCCACACCTTTTGTTTCCATTTTAAATATTTTCAAGAGCAAATGGGCAGTGATTTGCATATAAAAATCACCTTATTTGCCTAAGTTTGAAGAAAAGGTCTTCTTATTTTATTCTTTTCCCTGAGGAAGATTTGTCGTGAGCTAACAACTCTTGCCAATCTTCCTCTTTTTTTGCTTGAGAAAGATTGTGCCTGAACTAACAACTGTGCCAATCTTCCTCTATTTTGTATGTGGGTCGTTGCCACAGCATGGCTGATGGGTGGTGTAGGTCTGTGCCCGGGATCCGAACCCAAGAACCTGGGCTGCCAAAGTGGAGCACGCCGAACTTAACCACTACGCCACAGGCTGGCCCCAGAAAAGATCTTTTAAAGCCCAGGATTTGGTGTAGCTTTTTGTGGCATTTTGCTCTTTGTTGTTCTATTTTATTATTTTCCAAAATTGCACAAACAGAAGCTGCTCTATGCATGAACATTAAGCAGCAGTTTTATCGTGTCTTCAAACACTGCACCTTGATCTTTGTTTCGTGGAATATCAAAATTGATGATTTTTTTAAATGTTTATATTTAGCAAATTTTTCATAAAAGAGCATATGTTGCAATGGGCCCTGCAGAGATACTGTATAGTGTTGTTTTGTTGTTTTTTGGGTTTTTTTAGCTACAAATTGTGAAGTGAGGTAAATCATTTAGTCACATCACATCAGAAGGCCAAGGCTGAGGGCCAGCCCCGTGGCTTAGTGGTTGAGTGTGCGTGCTCCGTTGTTGGTGGCCTGGGTTCGGATCTGGGCGAGCACCAATGCACCGCTTGTCAGGCCATGCTGAGGCGGTGTCCCACATATAGCAGCTGGAAGGATGTGCAACTATGACGTACAACTATCTACCGGGGCTTTGGGGAGAAAAAGAGGGGAAACTCTCAGTATTTGCAGATGACATGATTTTATATATAGAAAACCCTAAAGAATCCATTGGAAAACTATTAGAAATAATCAACAATTACAGCAAAGTTGCAGGGTACAAAATCAATCTACAAAAATCAGTTGCATTTCTGTATGTTAATAATGAACTAACAGAAAGAGAGCTCAAAAAGATAATACCATTTACAATTGCATCAAAAAGAATAAAATACCCAGGAATAAATCTTACCAAGGAGGTGAACGACCTATACAATGAGAACTACAAGACATTATTGAAAGAAATCAATGATGACATAAAGAAATGGAAAGATATCCCATGCACGTGGATTGGAAGAATAAACATAGTTAAAATGTCTATATTACCTAAAGCAATCTACAGATTCAATGCAATCCCAATCAGAATCCCAATGACATTCTTCACAGAAATAGAAAAAAGAATACTAAAATTTATATGGAGCAACAAAAGACCCCGAATAGCTAAAGCAATCCTAAGAAAAAAGAACAAAGCTGGAGGCATCACAATCCCTGACTTCAAAACATACTACAAAGCAATAGTAATCAAAAGAGCATGGTACTGGTACAAAAACAGACACACAGATCAATGGAACAGAATTGAAAGCCCAGAAATAAAACCACACATATACGGACAGCTAATTTTCAACAAAGGAGCTAAGAACATACAATGGAGAAAGGAAAGTCTCTTCAATAAATGGTGTTGGGAAAGCTGGACAGCCACATGCAAAAGAATGAAAGTGGACCATGTGCTATCGCCATTCACAAAAATTAACTCAAAATGGATCAAAGACCTGAAGGTGAGACCTGAAACTATAAAACTCATAGAAGAAAATATAGGCAACACACTATTTGACATTGGTCATAAGGGAGTCTTTTCGGATGACATGCCTACCCAGACTAGGGAAACTAAAGAAAAAATAAACAAGTGGGACTTTATCAGATTAAAGAGCTTCTACAAGACAAACAAAACCAGAATCAAGATGAACAGACAACCCACGAGCTGGGAGAGAATATTTGCAAAACATACATCTGACAAGGGGTTGATCTCCATAATATATAAAGAACTCACACAACTGAACAACAAAAAAACAAACAACCTGATCAAAAAATGGGCAGAGGAAATGAACAGACACTTCTCCAAAGAAGATATACAGATGGCCAATAGGCACATGAAAAGATGCTCAATATCACTAATCATCAGGGAAATGCAAATCAAAACAACACTAAGATATCACCTCACGCCCCTTAGAATGGCTATAATCACCAAGACAAAAAACAACAAATGTTGGAGAGGATGTGGAGAAACAGGAACCCTCATACACAGCTGGTGGGAATGCAAACTGGTGCAGCCTCTATGGAAAACGGTATGGAGATTCCTCAAAGAATTAAAAATAGAGATGCCCTATGATCCAGCCATCCCACTACTGGGAATCTATCCAACGAACCTGAAATCAACAATCCAAAGAGGCTTATGCACCCCTATGTTCATTGCAGCATTATTCACCATAGCCAAGAAGTGGAAGCAACCTAAGTGTCCCTCGACTGACAATTGGATCAAGAAAATGTGGTATGTATATACAGTGGAATACTACTCAGCCATAAAAAAGACAAAATCATCCCATTTGCAACAACACAGATGGGCCTGGAGGGTATTATGCTAAGTGAAGTAAGCCAGAAGGAGAAAGACAAACAATGTATGATCTCACTCATATGTGGAATATAAACCAACACATGGACAGAGAAAACTGTATTGTGGTTACCAGGGGCAATGGGGGTGGGGGGTGGGCACAAGGGGTGAAGGGAGACATATATATGGTGATGGACAAACAAAAATGTACAACCCAAAATTTCACAATGTTAAAAACTATTAAAACATCAATAAAAAAAAAACTGACAAGGAGAAATAAAAAAAAACATTCCTTTAAAAAAAAAAAAAAAAAGAAGGCCAAGGCTGGTGCTGTAGACTGAATGTTTGTGTACCCCCAAAATTCGTATGTTGAAATCCTAATCCCCAATGTGAGGGTATTTGGAGGTGGAATCTTTGGGAGGTGACTAGATCATGAGAATGCAGCCCTCTTGAATGGGATTACTGCCCTTACAGAAGACGCCAGGGAGCTCTCTCACTCCTTCCAGTCATGTGAGGACACAGCAAAAAGACTGCCATCTATGTACTAGGAAGCGAGGTCTCACCGACACTGAATCTGCCAGCACCTTGATCTTGAACTTCCCAGCCTCCAGAACTGTGAGAAATACATTTCTGTTGTTTAATCCACCCAGTCTATAGTATTTTTCTTATAGCAGTGCAAAATAAGACAACTCTATTTTGCCAGCCTGGGTAAGTTGACAGTACCAAAACATAAAACCTCTGATCCATCACTGCTACAGACTGAATTGCATCCCTCCCAAAGTTCATATGTTGAAGCCCTCACTCCTTATGTGATTCTATTTGGCCATGGGGCCTGTAAGGGGTTAATTAAGGTTAAGTGAGGTCATAAGGGTGGGGCCCTAATCCTTTAAAATTGGTGGCCTTATAGGAAGAGGAAGTGCTCTCTCTCTGTGTGCACGAAGGGGTAATGTGAGCACACAGAAAGAAGATGGTCACCTACAAGCCAAGAGAAGAGGCCTCAGAATGAAACCTACCTTGCCAGTACCTTGAGCTCAGACTTCCAGCCTCCAGAACTGTGAGAAATAGATTTCTTACTGTTTAAGCCCCCCAGTCTATGGTGTTTCATTATGGCAGCCCAAGCAGACTAAGACAATCACAGAGCATGAACCACTGTATACTGAGTAGCAGACAACCAAAATTTCAAGTCTCACTTTCCATATTGATGAAAACAGCTTTGGGCTGCAGGCAGAATTGCATGTTTCACAACAGTGCTGGATTAACTGGCTTGTGAAGACCTGTATTCAAATTCAAGAGCTTGTTTCCATGGTTAATATTCTTTCACTGCATTTATTAGGACACAGGCCATGTTGATGAGTATTAGAAAGTTCATACTTAAAAGCTCACTTTCTAAAGTGGAGTGTGAGTTGAGTATTGTATACCCGGGTTTGCAGACCCAGTTCGGAGTCCCAGCTTGGCGACTATTTTTTGCTATGTGTGATAGGAAAATTATTTAATTTCTCTAAATTCAGCATTATTGTGTGTAAAATAGGGATAATCACAGCACCTATGTTATTGAGTTGTTCGGACAACAAATGATGTTCCCATAGAATTCGGTACCTTATCCCGTGGCCTCTGGAATGATGGGCAGGAGACTGCTCTAATTTGTGAATCTTATAACCAAAAGCAAAGAGGCAAAGTTGAGTTTTGAAAGAATTTTTTTCTAACTACCTAATTAACTCACATTAATGTAAAAAAAAAAAAAAACCTGAGAAATATACAAGAGTACAAAAAATAAAAATGAAACATTCTCCTATCACCTAGAGGGAAGCACCAGTAATCACTTATCTATGCATATGTTTTGGCCCTGATTTTTACAAAAAAAATGGAATTCATTGAGTATGCCACTCTATAAGCTACATTGTCACTAAAAGTATCAGGAAAAGTGCTTCACATTATTAAATGGTCTTGAAAACGTGTTTGTTTATATGACTAGCTGGCGTTACATCTAATGAAGGTACATAATTTATTTAACCAATTTAGCCAATTTCCTAGACCTTTGGATTTCTCTTCCCAGTTTTCAATACTTCAATGAATTCTTTGATGACTCACCTTTGAGTATCTACATCTCTTTCTCCTTCGCCTGCATTCTTAGATGAGCAATCCCTCGTTCGAAAAATAAGAACACTTTTAAAGCCTATGCCAGAGACAAGTCAAGATGGCGGCGTAAGCAGACTCTGAATTCACCTCCTCCCGCGGACACAGCCAATTTACAACTACTCGTGGAAAAATTACCCCGAGACAGAACTGAAAACTGGATAAGAGGAACTCCTGCAACAAACGACAATCCTAACTGAGGTAGAAGAGGCAGAAACTCCCTTCTGGAGAGGAAAAATGCCACCTTCGCAAGCCGCAGCGCCTCACGGCCGCCGGGAGCAACCCAAAGGTACGCAGCCCTTCCTGGAGGAGCAGGGCCTGGAGCCGGGGAGTGCCCCTGCTGTGGGCATTTTGTGGACCCAGCACAATCCAGACAAGTGGCAGAATATCTGACTTTGCCTGCTACTAAGACATTGGGGAGTACCCCCAGACAGGCTGGTTCACAGAGAAATTAAAACCGGCTCTTAAAGGGCCCACGTGCAAACTCACCCGTTTCAGAAAGCAACCTAAGATCACCAGAAAGAAAGGTGCACAGTGCTTTGACGAAAAGAGACTCACCCGACAGGCCCTGAGTGCATCTCGGTGAGAGGTGAGACCTCTCCAGGGACTGGGACATTGGCGGCGGCCACTGTTGTGGCCTGGTGTGGGTGTGCTGACACAGACGCCATTGGAGTTCTCCCTGGGGCCTGCTGGCCCAGGGTCTGCCCCACCCACTAGAGCACCGATTTAATCCAGCTCAGCCAGGGCAGGCAGCCCACCCTAGAGACTGGCCCCACCCAACAACAAGCCCTCAGGCAACTTGTGGGCCTGCATTCATGACTGGATTCGCTGCAGCCTGGCAACTGAGCCGACTTCAGTGGGGCAGGGCGTGCAGAAGGAGCGGGTGGAGAGTGTGGGGTGGTGGTGGAGTGTGTGGGGCTCCCGCCATGGAGAGACTGGGTCCACTTCAGGAGGTCAGGGCGCGCACACGGGGCAGGACTGTGTTGACTGTGTGTGTGGATGTGGGTGGCAGGGTTTGTCAGCTGCAGAAGACTTGTGCTTCTCAAAGACCCACATAGGGGGTTTGCCCCACCTTCCAAAGCCTGAAACAATCGGGGGCTCCCGTGCCTGAGGCCAGCCCCACACAGCTGCAATCCTCAGACAGCTGACAAGAGACCTAAAGGCTGGAGGCTTACAGCAATTGTAAGCCCCTGAGCCTAACAACCTGCCACGCTGGGGGCCTACTCACTTAAAAGAAATACTGCAACACAAACGTGGTGTTAGAACTTGCAGCCAACTGTGCTGGGGCTCCCCACACCCAATAAAGAGACTGAAGGGCTCACAACAACTACAAGCAGCTGAGCATTACAACAGCTTGCCAGGAGCATAACTCAGCCTCCCTGGGTGCCAAAGGGAGAGCAAACACACCACAACAGAAGGACACACGTAGCCCATATAGGGGTCACCCCTGGAACATTGAGAACTGAGGGGAGCACACTGCAGGTCTCCTAAGGCATCACTTACATAAGGTCACCTATCCAAGTGCAGGAGACGTAACTGACCTACCTAATATGTAGACACTAGCACAGGGAAAGAGGCAAAATTAGGAGGCAAAGGAATACATTCCAAGTAAGGGAACAGGACAAAACCCCAGAAAAGGAACTAAGTGAAACAGAAATGAGCAACCTACCTAACAGAGAGTTCAAACAAAGAGTGTTAAGGATGCTCACTGATCTGGGGAGAAGAATAGATGAACTCAGTGAGAACGTCAACAAAGAAATGGAAGATATAAAAAAGAACCAATCAGAAATGAAGAATACAATACTGGAAATGAAAAATTCACTAGAGGGACTCAAAAGCAGAGTAGAGGATACAGAAGAACAGATCTGCGAGCTGGATGAAAGACTAGCAGAAATTACCCAAGCTGAACAGGTAAAAGAAAAAAGAATTAAAAAGAGTGAGGACAGTCTAAGGGACCTCTGGGACAACATCAAGCACACTAACATCCTTGTTATAGGTGTCCCAGAAGGAGAAGAGCGAGACAAAGGGGCAGAGAATCTATTTCAAGAAATAATAGATGAAAACTTCCCTAACCTAAGGAAGGAAACAGACATCCAGGTACAGGAAGCACAGAGAGCACCAAACAAGATAAACCCAAAGAGGCCCACACCAAGACACATCATAATCAAATGTCCAGAATTAAAGATAAAGAGAGAATCCTAAAAGCAATAGAAAGACAAGTTCCATACAAAGGAAACCCCATAAGGCTATCAGCTGACTTCTCAGCAGAAACCTTACAGGATAGAAGAGAGTGGCACGATATATTTAAAGTGCTAAAAGGAAAAAACTTACAGCCAAGAATACTCTACCCAGCAAGGTTATCATTCAAAATGGAAGGAGAGATCAAAAGTTTCCCAGAAAAGCAAAAATTAAAGTAGTTTGTCACCAAGAAACCAGTGCTACAAGAAATGTTAAAGGGACTAATTTAAGGGGAAAAGAGAAGACCACAAATAGGAAAAATTATCTATTTCCACGATAAGAGGGTAATGGATACAAATGCACAAAAAAAGAGGTTAGATATGATATCAAAAACAAAATGAGGGAGAAGAGGAGTTAAAGGATAGAGCTTTCAGACAGAGGTCAAACTAAAAAGACCATCAATTCTGTATAGAAGGAGAAAGGAACAGAGAAGGACTACTGAAACACAGGAAAAAAAAGTTAAAAAATGGCAGTAAGTACATACTTATCAATAGCTACTTTAAACATCAATGGACTAAATGCTCCAATTAAAAGGCATAGGGTGGCTGATTGGATAAAACAAGACTCATATATATGCTGCATACAAGAGACACACTTCAGACCTAAAGCCACTCACAAACTGAAAGTGAAGGGATGGAAAAAGATACTCCACGCAAATGGCAATGAAAAGAAAGCTGGGGTAGCAATACTCATATCAGAAAAAATAGACTTTAAAACAAATACTATAAAAAGAGACAAAGAAGAGCACTACATAATGATCAAGGGAACAATCCAACAAGAGGATATAACACTTGTAAATATCTATGCACCCAATGTAGGTGCACCTAAATATATAAAGCAATTATTAACAGACATAAACAGAGAAATAGACAGTAACACAATAATAGTAGGGGACTTTAACACTCCACTTACACCAACGGATAGATCATCCAAACATAAGATCAATAAGGAAACATTGGCCTTAGACGACACACTAGAACAGATGGACCTAGTAGATATATACAGAGCATCTCATCCAAAAACCGAAGAATACACGTTCTTTTCAAATGCACATGGAACATTCTCCAGAATTGATCACATATTAGGCCACAAAACAAGTCTCCATAAATTTAAGAAAACTGAAATAATACCAAGCATCTTTTCTGACCACAACAGTATGAAACTAGAAATCAACTATAGAAGAAAATCAGAAAAGCCACAAATACGTGGAGATTAAACAAAACGCTACTGAACAACGATTGGGTCAATGAAGAAATCAAAGGAGAAATAAAAAAATACCTGGAGACAAATGAAAATGAAAATACGACATGCCAGAATTTATGGGATACAGCCAAAGCGGTTCTAAGAGGGAAGTTTATAGCAATACAGGCCTATCTCAACAAACAAGAAAAATCTCAAATAAACAATCTAACCATGCACCTAAAGGAACTGGAAAAAGAAGAACAAACAAAACTCAAAATCAGTAGAAGAAGGGAAATAATAAAAATCAGAACAGACATAAATGAAATAGAGACTAAAAAAGCAATAGAAAAAATTAATAAAACCAAGAGCTGGTTCTTTGAAAAGATAAACAAAATTGACAAACCTTTAGCTAGACTCACCAAGAAAAAGAGAGAAGGCTCAAATAAGTAAAATCAGACATGAAAGAGGAGAAATTACAACAGACACCTCAGAAATACAAAAGATTATACGAGAATACTATGAAAAGCTATATGCCAACCAATTTGACAATCTGGAAGAAATGGATAAATTCCTAGAATCATGCAACCTTCCAAAACTGGATCAAGAAGAAATAGAGAATTTGAATAGACAAATCATCAGTAAGGAAATTGAAACAGTAATCAAAAACCTCCCCAAAAATAAAAGTCCAGGACCAGACGGCTTCCCTGGTGAATTCTACCAAACTTTCAAAGAAGACTTAAGACCTATCCTTCTCAAACTCTTCCAAAAAATTGAGGAGGGGGAAGCTCCCTAACTCATTCTACTAAGCCGCCATTACCCTGATACCAAAACCAGACAAGGACAACACAAAAAAAGAAAATTACAGGCCAATATCACTGATGAACATCGATGCAAAAATCCTCAACAAAATACTAGCAAATCGCATACAACAATACGTTAAAAAGATTATACACCATGATCAAGTGGGATTTATTCCAGGTATGCAGGGATGGTTTAACATTCGCAAATCATTCAACGTAATACACCACATTAATAAAATGAAGAATAAAAATCACGTGATCATCTCAATATATGCAGAGAAAGCATTTGACAAGATACAGCATCCATTTATGATAGAAACTCTGAATAAAATGGGTATAGAAGTAAAGTACCTCAACATAATAAAGGCCATATATGACAAACCCACAGCTAATATCATCCTCAATGGTGAAAAACTGAAAGCTATCCCTCTAAGAACAGGAACCAGACAAGGATGCCTACTGTCACCACTCCTATTTAACATAGTACTGGAAGTCCTAGCCAGAGCAATCAGGCAAGAAAAAGAAATAAAAGGAATCCAAATTGGAAAGGAAGAAGTGAAACTGTCACTATTTGCAGATGACATGATTTTATATGTAGAAGACCCTAAAGAATCCACCAAAAAACTTTTAGAAGTAATAAACAAATACAGTACAGTTGCAGGATACAAAATCAACATACAAAAATCAGTTGTATATCTATATACTAACAACGAAGTAGCAGAAAGAGAAATTAAGAATACAATTCCATTTGCAACTGCAACAAAAAGAATAAAATACCTAGGAGTAAACTTAACCAAAGAGGTGAAAGATCTGTACACTGAAAATTATAAAACATTGCTGAAAGAAATTGAAGAAGACACAAAGAAATGGAAAGATATTCCGTGCTCCTGGATTGGAAGAATTAACATAGTTAAGATGTCCAGGGGCCGGCCCAGTGGCGCAAGCGGTTGGGTGCACGTGCTCCGCTACGGCGGCCCAGGGTTCGCTGGTTCGGATCCCGGGCGCGCACCGACGCACTGCTTGGCAAGCCATGCTGTGGCGGCGTCCCATATAAAGTGGAGGAAGATGGGCACGGATGTTAGCCCAGGGCCGTCTTCCTCAGCAAAAAAAGAGGAGGATTGGCGGATGTTAGCTCAGGGCTGATCTCCTCACAAAAAAAAAAAAAAAAGATGTCCATACTTCCTAAAGCAATCTATAGATTCAATGCAATCCTTATCAAATTTCCAACAACATTTTTCACAGAAATAGAACAAAGAATCCTAAAATTTATATGGAACAACAAAAGACCCCGAATAGCTAAAGGAATCCTGAGAAAAAAGAACAAAGCTGGAGGTATCACACTCCCTGATTTCAAAATATACTACAAAGCTATAGTAACCAAAACAGCATAGTACTGGCACAAAAACAGACACACAGATCAATGGAATAGAATCGAAAGCCCAGAAATAAACCCACACATCTATGGTCAGCTAATCTTCAACAAAGGAGCCAAGAACATACAATGGAGAAAAGAAAGTCTCTTCAACAAATGGTGTTGGGAAAACTGGACAGCCACATGCAAAAAAATGAAAGTAGACCCTTACCTTACACCATACACAAAAATTAACTCAAGAGACTTGAATGTAAGACCTGAAACTATGAAACTTCTAGAAGAAAACATAGGCAGTACGCTCTTCGACATCAGTCTTAGCAACATATTTTCAAGCACCATGTCTGACCGGGCAAGAGAAACAATAGAGAAAATAAACAAATGGGACTACATCAAACTAAAAAGCTTCTGCACAGCAAAGGAAACCATCAACAAAAAGAAAAGACAACCTGACAATTGGGAAAAGATATTTTCAAAACATACATCTGATAAGGGGTTAATCTCCAAAATATACAAAGAACTCATGCATCTCAACAACAAAAAAACTAACAACCCAATTAAAAAATGGGCAAAAGACCTGAACAGACATTTCTCCAAAAAAGATATACAGATGGCCAACAGTCACATGAAAAGATGTCCAACATCATTAACTATCAGGGAAATGCAAATCAAAACTACAATGAGATATCACCTCATGCCCGTCAGAATGGCTAAAATTAACAAGACAGGAAACAACAGGTGTTGGAGAGGATGTGGAGAGAAGGGAACTCTCATACACTGCTGGTGGGAGTGCAAACTGGTGCAGCCACTATGGAAAACAGTTTGGAGATTCCTCAAATAATTAGGGATAGAACTACCATATGATCCAGCTATTCCACTGCTGGATATTTATTCAAATAACTTGAAAACACCAATTCATAAAGATACATTCACCCCTGTGATCATTGCAGCATTATTCACAATAGCCAAGACTTGGAAGCAACCTAAGTGCCCATCAAGGGACGAATGGATAAAGAAGATGTGGTATATATACACAATGGAATACTACTCAGCCATAAGAAACGATGAAATCCAGCCATTTGTGACAACATGGATGGACATTGAGGGTATTATGCAAAGTGAAATAAGTCAGAGGGAGAAGGTCAAATACCGTATGATCTCACTCATTAAGTAGTAGATAATAACAACAATAAACAAACACATAGAGACAGAGATTGGATTGATGGTTACCAGAGGGGAAGGGGGGAGGGAGGTGGGCGAAAGGGATAATTCGGTACATGTATGTGGTGATGGATTGTAATTAGTATTTGAGTGGTGAACATGATGTAAGCTATGCCGAAATAGAAGTATAATGAGGTACACCTGAAATTTATACAATGTTATAAACCAGTGTTACTGCAATAAACAAAAAATTTTAAAGAAATAAATAAATCTGTGTTTGTAGTAAAAATAAATAAATAAATAAAGCCTATGCCAACTTGTCCTCTCGAAGGTTGTTCCAGTTTGCACACTGATTCATGGCAGGAGGTGGTGTTTGAAGACACAAAATATTTTACCCCATGACAAGCGTTACTGCAGATGCTATGAGAGAAACGAAGCCAGGGCTGTTCGCACACAGCCTTATTTTAGGTTTGGTTTAAATTTGCATTTCAACACACCTAGAAATTTCAACATATCTTGGTTCTCTGGAGGTTAATGGACAAAATGAGAATGCTAAGTCATGAATACCAAGGTGTCCCTGTAATTATTGTTTAAAATCTGTGACGACTGCTAGATTCTAGCAGGCATAGGCCACCCTGCTGTTTCTCTTCATCTTGAGGACCTGACCCCCATTTGGTGTGCTTTACGTCCTTACTCCACTGAAAGAATCCCTCTGTAAATTCCTTGGTTGCACTGCTCCCTGGTCTGGTTATGAGATGTGATCTAAGGTGCTGAGCTAATTCCCAAGAAGATGTGAATGGATAATAATGTGCTTTCTTTCATTCAACATTTAATAGGCACCTGTTAAAGAACTCTGCTAGGAAGAAAGATGCAAGGACTTCACAATGAAGGTAAGTCGTAAATTGCTTGAAAAGAGGACTTTCAATGTTTAACTCAAAAGCTGTCATATCGCAAAAGAGGAAGTACAAATGGCCAAAAAAAAAGTCCAAAAGGCTGAGTGTTTCTGAAAGTGATGGCGTGCTGATCAGCTGCACCAAATCGCCGGTGCTCACAGTTTTCGTAACTCACATCCTTCTATGGGAACACTGCATGACAGCAAGAGCTCCAGTCCTGGTCCCTGCAGGCTTCCCGCACTCCCCTATGCCTTCTTTTAGAAACTCCTGAAAGCACTCCTTTCCAACACTAAAGAAGCCACATTGGTTTCAGCTGCTCGAGTTTTTACGTTTCACGGTAACTGACAATATGGCACGCCTGCAGTCGCCTGAGCAGCACAAGCCCCTCAGTTTCCTGCAAGATGATGGATGCCTCCCTGGGCTGCTGTGTCTTCTGCTTTCCTGCTCCAGCTTCACTGCTCCTCCCCACTGTCCTCATCTCCTGCTGCTCGCTTCCCCTCAGGGCCTCGAGGAGACTTCTGACAATCTCACACTTCTGTCCTCTGCATGGTCTGGCTACAACATCCCTGTTTCTTTATTCCCACCCTTTGCCATTTTATTCCACCAATCTTCCATGTTATTTCTGCTTGCCTGTGTTGAGCCACATTTTTCTCTTCTTCTAACCCATAAAAGTACCCACAGAAAAATCCAGAGAGAAGCTATAAGTTGCTGTGTTTCAGGAAAACCTCAAGTAGAGATTATAATTGTTGCATATGGAAATCTTATAGCAGCTTCAAAAAAAAATCACAGACATGTTATCCTACATAGTGCCCTTATTTTTCAGCTAGGGTGCATTTGATGTGAAGATTTTTTTCAGATTTTGAGGCCACACTTGCTTGTGGCCATTTTCAGCTCCAGAGAAGTTAAAAATCATGGGCCCAAGGCTGTCGGTCATGTTCTCTCCCTACCCCTCCAGAAGCAGCTTCTTGGAGCAACTGACTACTTTAACTTCCACGGAGGAAGAGGAATTTTCAGGTCCATAATTTAATGATTTTTTTTGTCTTCTACAAATTATAAAACGCCTCTCCACTCTGCTCCTTTCCATATTTCTCTTCTCTCTTCCTACTAGCACATAGACTTGTATTTCCTACCAAATAAGTTGACGGAAATGAAAGAGTCCATTTATTCACACTGATAACATCAGGAAAAGAAAATAACTGCTTCTATATTATGCTACAGCCTACTAGCATAAAAATCACATGATTTATGCCAGGGTTTACTGACCTCAGCACTACTCACATTTTGAGCTGGACAATTCTCTGTTGGGGGACTGTCCTATATATTGAAAGATGTTGAACAGCATCCTTGGCCTCTATCTAATAGATGCCCCTAGCACCTCCCCAGCAGTCATGACAATAAAGAAATATTTCCAGACTCCAAATATCCCCTGTGGGACAAAATTATCCTAAGTCGGGAACCATTGGTCTACACTACACAGAACATGAATGTTCCCAAAGCGACATATGCTTGGATAAAGCCACGTTTTGTTCACTCTCCGTGAGCTACCTGGGTGCCAATTATCTTGACTATTAAAATTAATAAGGTTCATCAGGCTAAGATATCTATGTATGGGATCTTATAAATATAAGGCTATTTATAACCATTTCAATAACTTGGAACTTGGAGGAGAACTAAGTGATTATTTGAGAATGACTGACCTCACCATTAAATAGAATGACAGAAAAAATTAGAAATGGTGCACAGAGGTGGATTGCATCACCTATCTGGGTGTTTGAACTCGTGGGACCTATCCAGTCCCAGAGAAATAAGGAAAGACTGATCAATGTATTGGGCCAGGATAGGCTACATGGGTTGGCCATAGTGGTCAGGATGCTGGCACCAGGTAAAGACATTCAAGGGAATTAGATTAACCTTGACGTATCAGGCTTCCTCAGACTCCTATGTAGAAATGGATTGGGACAGTATGGTAGACTTGGAGATAGCAATTAGGAGGCTACTGTAGGAGTTCAGATAAGGAACCATGGTGCCCTGGGCTGGAGTGCACTGAGTATATGGCATCTCCTAATGGGAGTAACTAAAGAATCAGAACGCACATATAAGCATAAGTTCTAGAATTGCTGAGCTCTATAGTCATTTGGGGTAAGACATTTCATCTCTCTAGGCGTTGGTTTGGGGCTTTATCAGATTAAGGGGCCAGAGTCAATATTGTCTGAGGGCCTTTTCAATCCTCCTTCCTACCCTCCCCTCTCCCAAAAAAGCTGTGGGTCCAAAAATAGGCCAGTGCAGGTGATTCAAGGACTAATCACTGCTCCTCACACCTACTGTCTTATAGCAGAATGATAAGAAAAGTGAACGTGAACCAACCTCAGCATACACTGGCAAGTCACTCCAGGTGTGTGCAATTAGCAGGAGTAAGCTAACAGAGCACCTTCCTGCCTGCTTTGGAACCACAAGCAGGAGGCCAATTTTTCTGAGGCTGATGAAGTTGTTAAAGAAAGTTCTGATCCTCTCTAATAGCCAAGTCCAGAGTAGGTGGGCAAACATACTCTCAGACACATGGAGAGCTCATTTACACCAGAATTCAGCAAATCATCTCCCTGGATTATCAGCAACCTCTTCAGCTTCATTCTGATGGGATAACTGCTGAATCAATCTCTGTGGTTAGGAATTGCCATGATGTGATTGGCTTAGGCATGAGTTACCTAAACCAATGACTGAGGCAAGGAGTTTGGGACGGGTTTAATCCAATCAGAGCCCCACATTGAAGCTTGGAGTGGAGTCAATGCTGCAAACTGCATAGCTTCTACCCAGTGGAGTAAAGTAGAATGGATATTGGGGAATCTACCACAATGCCCCTGCACAGTGTACATAAATATCTAATATACAGAGTAAAAGAGAAGACTGTCATAAGAGACACCACAACAAAGTGTTATGAGTATTTAGCGCTGACCCAGAAAAGACACTTCTAATTTGAATCCAGTGTTCTCTCCATTGTACTAGTGTAGCTCACATGGTTGTGTACCTGCAGTGGGTATCCAAATAGAATTAATTTGCTTACTACTAGCTCACAATACCCAACACTCCAATATCTACAAACACATGATTTAGTTCACCTACACAGATGGTGCTAACACCATTGTAATGTTAGCACCAAGTCCAAGGAAACACTCAGAGGGCAAAGTCATGCCTCTCAGGCAGAACCTCATTGGATTATAATTTTTTTACTTATATGCTGATTTTATTCATTATCTGTGGATGTTTCATATTTTATAACCAGAGGGTGTTCTTATCTTTGAATAAATCACAATGTTCCATTAAGCAAACATCGACTTTGAGACTATTTTACACTTCTATATTAAGATTGTCTGTCTTATCAGAAAAGGATATTTGAAACAGAAAATAACCTTCTAAACCCCCCAGTTCTCCTAATTATTTAACTATATGACTATATAAGAAGAAAACATACCTTAATCTGATTTTGTAGATAGCAAATGCAAGAACTGAGAATGACTCCTGCAATAGGCTAACAGACTTTTCTCATGTAAGTCAGTGTTTCCCAACCTTCCTCACTTATCATACTTGCCAGAGAACTTTTAAAAATACTGTTCTTCAGGCCCCATCCTGAAATTCTTATTTGATAGATCTGTAGTCAATCAAGGCATTTGCAACCCTTAAATGTCCCTGTGAGAGATGGTATTATTCACAAAGATTCACTGTGGCTCCCTGGGGAGAACCATACTTCCCAGACACACCATTACGCTGGGCCATGTGACTTGCCCTGGCTGATGAAATTGAGCTTTGGTGGCAGGAGCTAGCTGGCAGTTTGCCAGGCGCTCTCTTTTCTCTCTGCCTTGACAATCAGTGTGTTCCAGCTAGAGGCTACTCTGTCAGCTTGGTGTCACAGTGAACACAAGAGGGAGCAGAGCCATGGCTGACCCACAATGAATACATATTGTGAGTGAGAACTAAGCCTTTGCTGTAGTAAGCCGTGAGATTTGGGGACCATTTGTTACTGCAGCATAGCCAATCCCATCTGAACTCAGTCATTCCCGGAAGTGATTCTGACACAAACCATGACTGAGAATCATGGACATGAATGTACTTGAACATGACATACATCTACATGTTTGGATAGCTTGTGTTCATAAGACAAAATATGGGAGTCTGAGATGGTGATCTTTCTCCAGGCTTGGAGATTCTTGACTGATATATGAAACTCTCATGAATGAACTTTCTATGGAAAACTCTACTCATCACTGCTAAAGAGTTACCTCTCCCTCCCCCCCCCCAAAAGAATCTGTGAAAACACAATGGCTTTCTCTGAGGCTTTGTTCAGTTCTCTTTGAGTATGAATTAATCCTCATGGTTTTAAAAGGAATTTTAAAATGAATGGAACCAATTATTCCCTACCTTTTCTCCATCACACCCCTGCAGAAATGGGCCTTTATAGACTCCAAATTCTCCTGGAAGGAGGAGATAGAAGAATTCATCCTCATTTTAACTAATATGTTGGTGTAGAACCAGACTGAAAGCTATTTTCAAAAGTTAATCCAGTTATTTAATAACTGTTTTAATAAATGAATGCTTCATTAAAGTCATTAAAAAACTGAACTGTCCTTGGTGAAATCAAGAATAGACTTACAGCTCTTTAGCAGAACAAAAGCACTTTACCTTTACAATAGTTTTGGACAGAGACAAACTTATTGATAAAACATCAGCAGCATGCTTGGAAACGCATGAACTTAGATCCTCTGTGGAGCCATCTCTCTGCTGTAGCATACTGAGCAGGATGTCGGATCGATGCAGTAGCAGAGGGCAAAGGAAGAAAAGAGGCTACCAGCAAAAACACAACTCAGGAACAAATCATACTACAGCACCAGCTTCCTTCCTCCATCCTCCCTTCCTACCAGTGTCCCTGATTCTGTTACGTTCTGTGTTTTGTTCTGTGGGAGCTCCCAAACACACTCAACCTGCAACCAATCGCTTTGGCAGTTGATGTTCACAGACGTCCATGGAATGGCTCTGCCTTCTTGACAACTAAGCATAAGGGCAGGCTGAGGCCGCAGTGGGGTGAGCTGCTGCGAGGACCAGTGGGGCCCAAGAAATGATTAATTCTGAGCTGCTGAGAAGGGTTCCCAATCAAATACTTGATTCTAGCAAATCCTAAAAAAGGCATCAAATGACTGATCGGGTCCTAAGTGGACTTAAGTTTTACAGCAAATAATGCAGCAGAGGATTTCTATTGTAAATCAAGCAACTTACACGTTTTCTCATAGGACTAGTATTCCCCTTAAATGTGTAGATTTAAAACCCTAAAAGATGGAGCCAGATGCACCTATTCTTAGAACACAAACTGGGAAGTGGCCGTTTTTCAGCTCAATAAACATAAAACTACCCACGTCCATTCATGTCATGAATTCCAGAACCTTTTGTGCTGTGTGGTCCAAACTATATTTCATGTCAACATATTGCACCAAATTCTGAATCTCATTTATTATACTGAAAATATATATAAGAATTCTTTATGGATTTTGTGTACCATTCAGCCTGAAAACAACTCTTATTTGTTCCAATTTCAGCAATTCTCTGCCTCTCTCTCACCCTAATCTGGGTTGGATGAATCAACTCTGACATGCTTGAGATAAAAATCAAACATAAATTGGCTGATTGGGCCTCTTGCTTGCGCTTCACTTAACACAGCAAAAACTATTCCACCTTTTCAAAGGTCAAAGATTCCCTGACCACTTAAGCAGAGAGAAGATCATCATAAATTCATTATTTGAAGCTTTTATCGAGAAATGCGTGTCTAGGTTCATTTAAGCACAATTTAAATATTAAACTGAAAAAAGGAAGTGGGAAAAGGAAAAAGAGGGGGGCAATATATCACTTGTGCGAAAAAAAGCAACTCTTAGAAGTGCCAAAAGTAATGCTCAAAATGGCCAGAAAAGACAGAATTATTTTTATTCGCATTTGTAGGTATTATTTCTAAAATAGTATTTGGTGCTGGGCCTCTTTGCTGTTCTCTCTCAGATCCAAATCTGATGATTTTAAATAAATGTTGTGTTTTTATTCTTAAGATTCCTTCCAGGGACTTCGTGAGTCGGTTGGACTTAAATATTAGTGGCAAAAGAAGACAGCCTTTCTCATTTTTCTTTTCTGGAGCAAGTCACAAGGCAGAGAGAATCCTACAGTTGTTTCTGGACATTTCTTATTTCCAAGCATGACAGAGGTATAAAGAAGAAAGGAAAACACCAGTGCCTTAAAGTTTCAAGGAATTATCATTAAATGAAATTTAAACCAATATAAAAATGCAACTTAGCAGGATTGGTATTTGTTTTTACCTTTCTTGGACTTAAATTACATGCTAATTAGGTCAATTTTATCAGAGCTAGGGTGTCCTTCCATCATTAAATAATAAGAGGTCTGTTTCTACCCACAAACTACATTTATGTATGAATGTATATAGAAATTTATATCATCAAAGGCTTAACCAGACATGCAGGACTCATAAAAGGAGGAAATATGTGCCATAAATACTAGAGTTTTTAAACTTGAAACAAATTTGAGTTATGAATTTCCAGCTCTGGGGCAGGAACGTGAGAGATGGGGTGTCTGAGTGATTTTCCTGCACAAGCAGCGCCAGGGGTAGTGAGCAGAGTCAAAACCGAGGCGTTGTGTTTCTGCAAAGAAATTTAATCATAAGAGACATTGTATGCTAAACACATCATCCTTCAAGCTCTCCTAATATAATACATCAGACAAAATACATCAATTAAAATAATGTAACACAACACGGAGGAAAGTAGGAAAGAGAAAATTGCTTGTGGTACTTCAAAGGTACCACGTGTACCCCAAATTCCCCGGAGGATTTCCTGTATGGTAAAAATGCAACGTGAGCGAACATGCTTTCCAGCTGCAAAGCCCAAATGGGAGACTGATTAAGAGGGCTCAGGTTCTAGCTCTTCAAATAAAACACCAGGTGTTTACCTCAAAGATTGCCTGGAAGAGACAAGTACAATTGGACACCCAGCAATGACACTAAAGGAGCTTAAATATGAAGTAAAAAGCGTCCATCCAGAATTGACTGGAGGCCCCAGCACAGGGGAACGCAAGTTAGACATGGTGTCCAGCTCCGACGCCCCCACACCAGCTCGGCAGGAGGAAGGGCCCCCGGAATGCTGGCCCCAATCAGCGCCAAGGGGAAAACACACCCCATCTCACTCCACCCTGCACCTCCAGAACCCACTCTTTGGAAATTCAGTTATGCATACTTCAGAAAAAAAGGAAATTCTAAGTCACATTTGATGGTGATGAAATTTTCTTCCACAGAAGAGACTTTTCTCAGTGTGCTATTAATTTAAAGGGCATCTGGCCAAGCCATTTACAAAGATGCAGCCTCCAAGAGAAAAAACAAAGAAAAGAGATTCTTGAACTTTTCTATTAAGGAAATTCTATTTGCTTGCAAAGTTGGGGATGTGAGTCTTTAAATGCACTGCTCTGCCTATTTTTTGAGTGCATCCAAGAGAACATGCTAAAAAGAATACAAATGTTGGGCCTTATTAAAGTTGTGGAGATGACAAGATTCTGGAAATGAGAGCTGCAAAAATTGTGACTTTCCACACGCTGGCCATGAATACTGTAATAATTTCATCAAGTGAGGAAAGGCTGTGAAGATACAACCAAAATAGCGAGGGGAAGACTTCAGCATTTACTCTTATGAGCAGGATAATTAATCCAGGGTTGGGATCACTGCAGAGCTGGGCTGATAGGTGGTATCGAAACAAATCCTTATTATTTCCAGGAGCACATTAGTTGACCAAGTCATTGTGAATCTGGTGGCTACATTATAGACTGTGGTGGTCTAATAAATTCACATTCGATGATACTGGTTTATTCCAAATGAAAAATTGGCTTTTCTTTTGATCAGTGAAGATGGTCAGGGTCATAATTTAGATAATTTAACCTTCAACTAGGGATGTGACAGTGGATATGTCAATTATCTGGATCTTGCAGAGGGAACTCTGGAACTCTCTGGAACTTTCAGAGAGAGCTAGAACAGTCATTAGGTCCAATTCTCTGCCTTGATGAAGTACATGTCGGAGGTTTCAACATCTTCCTTCTGTCTTTTTGTCTCCTTTATGTTTCCTTGGGGTTCATTTTCCAAACTTCAGGTTGTTGTTTTGGTAGTTTCTTTATATTTGGTATTTTTTTGTCCACTCAAGGCTGATTCTTTTTATTGAGGTCATATTGGCTTATAACATTGTGTAAATTTCAGGTGTACATTATTATATTTCAGTTTCTGTGTAGACTGCATCACATTCACCACTAATAGTCTAGTTTTTATCCATCACCATACATATGTGACCCTTTACCACTTTCACCTTCCCCCCATCCCCTTCCCCTCTGGTAACCACTAATCTGTTCTCCTTATCAACGTGTTTATCTTCCACATGAGTGAAATCATATGGTATTTGTCTTTCTCTGTCTGACTTATTTCACTTAACATCATACCTTCAAGGTTCATCCATGTTGTCGCAAATGGCATGATTTTGTCTGTTTTTATGGCTAAGTAGTATTCCATTGTATATATACCACATCTTCTTTATCCATTCATCCGTTGATGGCCACCTGAGTTGCTTCCATGTCTTGGCTATTGTGAATAACACTGCAATGAACATAGAGGTGCATAAATCTCTTTGAATTGCTGATTTTGTGTTCTTTGGATAAATACCCAGTAGTGGGATAGATGGATCAATAAATTTCTATTTTTAATTTTTTGAGAAATCTCCATACCGTTTTCCATAGTGGCTGCACCAGTTTGCATTCCCACCAGCAGTGTATGAGGGTTTCCTTTTCTCCACTTCTTCTCCAACACTTGTTATTTCTTATCTTTTTAATTATAGCCATTCTGAAGGGTGTGAGGTGATATCTCATTGTAATTTCGATTTGCATTTCCCTAATGATTAGTGATGTTGAACATCTTTTCACGTGCCTGTTGGCCATCTGTATATCTTCTTTGGAAAAATGTCTGTTCCTATCTTCTGCCCATTTCTTTATCAGGTTGTTCATTTTTTTGTTGTGGAATTGTATGAGTTCTTTATATATTTTGGAAATTAACCCCTTTCCAGATATATGATTTGAAAATATTTTCTCCCACTTGGTGGGTTGTCTTTTCACTTTGTTCATGGTTTCCTTCACCTTGCAGAAGCTTTTTAATCTGATGTAGTCCCATTTGTCTATTCTTTCTTTTGTTTCCCTTGCCTGAATAGACATGGTATTCAAAAAGATACTGTTAATACCAATGTCAAAGAGTGTACTGCCTATATTTTTATAGATGATGTTTCAAAAATGTTTTAGAATTTTTGACTAAGAGAAACTACACTGTGAAAAGATCAATTTCCAAAGTGTTGTACTTAACATTGAATTATACATTGGTGCATCCTTTATTCATTCCTACAAAAATTCTTCAAAAATTTTTATTTGAAAAATTATTGGAGGGCCAGCCCCGTGGCTTAGCGGTTGAGTGCGCGTGCTCCGCTACTGGTGGCCTGGGTTCGGATCCCGGGCACGCACCGACGCACCGCTTTTCCGGCCATGCTGAGGCCGCGTCCCACATACAGCAACTAGAAGGATGTGCAGCTATGACATACAACTATCTACTGGGGCTTTGGGGGAAAAAAAGGAGGAGGATTGGCAATAGATGTTAGCTCAGAGCCGGTCTTCCTCAGCAAAAAAGAGGAGGATTAGCATGGATGTTAGCTCAGGGCTGATCTTCCTCAGAAAAAAAAAAAGAAAAAGAAAAATTATTGGAAAAACTTTGTTGAGGTTCCACTGTATAAATATACCCTTTAGCACCACAGAGAGAGTGAGGACAGGGACTAGCACATAAGAGCTCAAGCAATGTCTGGTTAAATATATTTCTGACTCCTCTAATCGACAATAAAGCACTAAAGAACAGGGATACTGTTACACTCATCTCCAAAGCCCAATGCTGGATGTAATGTCTACCTTATATCAGAACCTCAACAAAGTGTTTCCAATAATTTTTCGAATAATATTTTTCAAAGAATTTTTGCAGGAATTCCCCCTTACTGGGGAGGATTTGAAAATATGTAAATGAAATCCCCTGACCACATATCTTTTTCACAAGTGGCTACTGAAGATGTGTAAAAAGAGGAAGTGAAATATGTGAAACACAGGGGAGAGGAAACCCAGATCTGTGCCCCCAAGGGGAGCTGGACACAGAGAAGAGCAAGGGCTCTGAGCACCTGGATGTAGAGAACCCTGGGCCATATGGCCACCAAAGGCAAACGTGGCCCCCTCTTCATGTTGCCTGCATGCCCTTTGCCTAGTGATGTTATTGTGAGGATTACACAGGGCTCCAAAATTGTTTGCTATCTCTCATGCCCTCGTTTTCTTTTATAGTCATTTCAAAATTCCTGGAGGCGTTATAAAAAGATACTAAAACAAAGAGTTACCTTAATGAATCTCCACTCCCATTCCCTAATGCTTATAGCTCTGAAAACCTATCACTTCCTGGATGCATTGGGGAGGTTGATTGGTTTGGGCTGAAACTGACTAAGTCATTTCTATCACACAGGTGTTTGATTGATTGTGGCTTCCCTCCCACCACTCTACCTTCATCCAATGGGTAAATTTGCATTTTGTTTTAGTTTGCTGAATCCACCTGTGATCTTAGCATTCTGTGGGCAAAAATACAAACATCCAGTTCAGAAAAACAAAATTAATTCTGTCAAATAAGTAGACAAGAATATCAAGGAAGAAGGAAAAGAAGGAGGAAGGAAGGGAGGGAGGGGGGAAGAAAAGGAGAAAGAAGCAATAATTTCATCCACTTTTATTCTCAGGAAGCACTGTTGTTGGAAGTGGAAATTATTAAGGAAAATACATTAAGAAATTGCTGTGATTTACAAAGCCCCCGAGTTTAGATGCTGATTTAAAACACATCTCTACTGTCAAAAGAATATACTATAAGATTTGGAAGATTATAGTACATATAAAAATTCACATTCTACTCTATTTGGTCCAGTAAAGGCATGGATCTCAACTTTGGTCTTATTGGAGCAGCCAATCTCATTATGTGTGGCCAATGAGAGTAAAATGTCTCCAAGTTTCAACCTCTCCTTTCTCTATTTGCAGGGGGTGTACATGGTGAGAAGAGGCGAAGGCCACAGTAAAAATCCTAATATTTATAGACCAGAGTAAGAAGGCTCCCCTCTCTGGGTTATCTTTAAATAGCTGTTGTTTCTAGTTGTGAATATAGAGGCGGTCAATGATCTCCCTTCCAGGTCTCCACCATTCACTATTTCTGGAGACAGGCAGTGGACTGTCTTTGCTTACAGTAACTGGTGGAGAATCGAGTGGTGTAAAGCCTTGTCTTTGTTTCAGAAGCTGGTGCTTGCCAACAAGCAGCGAAGGTAGCTAGTTGTGTGATATGACTGAACAGAAGATTCTGATGAAAACTGCTCTTGATAGGAGCACTTTATTTTTTTTACCTTTTTGAAACCAGTTATGAGCACTAGTTGAGATAGACAAGGTGTACCCCCAGGAGGTTTCCAGTTCAATAGTGGAGATGGGAAAACCTGCATGCTGCCTCCCTCCTGATCACTTACAGAGCCAGGAAAGAAACATGGAGTCCGGGTTTGGCTAAGTTTTCAGTCTGAAGCAGTGGTCCTCAACCAGGGGCAATTTTGCCACCAGGGGACATTTAGTAATGTCTGGAGACATTTTTGGTCATCACAACTGGGAGGGGGCGCTCCTGGAATCTAGTGGTAAGAGGTTGGGGATGCTGCTAAACATTTTACAATGCTTTTTTAGGTTCCTGGACCCAATTCCAATACGTGTATGTGTGTGGAGGCTTCCCCACACTAACAAGCAATTCTCGGACACCAGCAGGATATTCAAGAATTCAACTCTATTCTGACACTATCTAGCCGGGGATAGCATCGGATTTCATAAGTAAAGGTCTCAGTTCCACAAGACCACCCTCTACTTCAGACGCCAATCGTAAGCCCAAGTTGTTACCTGTGCTTCTGACCAACTGGCTACAAATTGGATGTTCCAATGACCTCCAACTCGGGATGCCAATTGCACGTCCAGGTTGTTACCTGTACTTCTGACCCACTGGCGACAAATCAGAGGTTCGACACCCTCTTTCAGTTCAATTAATTTGCTAGAATGGCTCACAGAACTCAGGAAAACCTGTTTACTCACTAGATTACCTATTTATTAAAAAGGATATTAAAGGATACGAATCAACAGCCAGATGAAGAGATACACAGGGCAAGGTCCTGAACAGAGGAGCTTCTGTCCTCATGGAGCATGGGGCCCAGCATAGTGGCATGTGGAAGTGGTCTGGTTCCCCAATGTGGAAGCTCTCCGAACCCCTGCTTTTGGGTTTTTATGGAGGCTTCATTACCTCGGCATGATTGATTAAATCATTGGCCACTAGTGATTGATTCAACCTCCAGCCTCTCTCCTATCCCCAGAAATCAGAGGTTGGGACTGAAAGTTCCAACCCTCTATTCATGGTTGTTCCCCTGGCAACCAGCCTCCATCCTTAGGTGATTTGCAAAAGTCACCTCATTAGCATAAACCCAGTTGTGGTGGAAAGCGGCTTGTTACGAATGACAAGACACCCATTTCACCTTTATGGCTGTGAGGGGATTTCAGGAACTGAGAACAAGAGACCAAATATTATAACAAAAGATGCTCCCATTGCTCTTATAGCTCAGGAAATTCCAAGTGTTTTGGGAGCTGTGAGCCAGAAACTGTGGATGAAGACCAAATATATATGAGAAATATATTAATATATGTATTTCTTATAAATCACAATATCGCAAATGCACAGAACAGCTCCCACCACAAAGAATTATCTGGCACCAAATGTTGATACCTGAAGTTGCGAAATCTTGGTCTAAAGAATAAGTTAGAACTCATACATGGGGGAAATTTAAATATAGTTTTAGAACTATATGCAAAGTTCGGCAATTAATTTCTAGGCTGGTATTGGTCAAGATCCAGACAGAAAAGAAAAGGCCAACTGGAACACTGAAATTCGAGAAGATTTTAATCAGGGCGAGGCTCTTAGAGCTCTACCCCCATCTCCCCCCGGGATTTCTGCACCATGTTTTGTTCACACCAACTCCCCAAGTCTTTTTACTCACAAGTAGCACCTGCTTCTCTTTGTAGAAAAATTGCCCTGAGACTACTGGAACCTGCTTGGCCTGCACAAAGGAGAGTGGGGAGCATGGGGGAATTCACATCACCTCGGGGCAGCCCTCCACCAACGATTCATGGGTGCAGGAATAGAAGGCCCCCAGGTCCCTTGCCCGGAATGTAACTCCTCTGAGGTATGGAGGCTCCAGAGCTTCCCTCCATGGGGCTTGGCTAGATACCACACCCTTACTGGTCCCTCCAGCCTGGGCCCACATCCTCTCTGCCCTATGATGGCTTTTTCCTCAAAGTCCCCTTCACATGAATCCTCATCTCTGGCTCTACCCCTGGGGAACCTAATCCAAGACAGGGATGATTTACAAGGGTGGACTGGGTCTAGAGAAGTCGCAAAGGCCAGTGTGGTGTCCCCAACCCCTACTCTGACAACGACCCCAGCAGAAGTTCTAGAAAAGAGTGATGAGAAAGCAGCTGGATGGACTCTGGGAAGGCTCTCCAGCTGTATGGAAGTGACTCAGCACTGAGCAGGAGCAGCCCAGCCACAGGTGGCAAACAGGAGGAGCTGCAAGCTTTAGAGATCATCAAGAGACCACACTCTAAAGGCCAAGGGGCCCCCAGCCAGCCCAGCAGCCCCGGGAGGAGGGGAGCGCTGAACACAGACTCAGCCCCAGATGCCATGTGCCAAGAAGAATAGCCATGCACAGGACAGCAGAACTGAACCGTGGGAGGAAGCGGGCACCCCCTACTCACCTGGGAGCTCCCGGGGGCAGAGACCATGGTATTTTTTCTTTGCATGCTCCAGCACCCAGCACAAAGTCAAGCTATGGTAAATGCCTAGTGGATGTATGTTGAGTGAACTAACTAATTAATTATCAGGGACCAACCTAGGAGTAGCTAGTGTAGCGGGTGTCCCAGGGTGGACCCCATGATCTCCACTTCCTGGTGTTCATGCGCTGTGTAATCCCCTCTGGTTGAGTGTGGGCAGGACCTGTGACTTGCATCTAACCAATAGAAAGGTTAGATTCAATGTGGCAAAGGTAACAGGAGGTACTTGATTACGTGTACATGATTATGTAATTGAAGCACCCATCTTGCTGGAGTCTCTCTTTCTCTTCTCGCTGGCTTTGAAGAGGCAAGCTGCCATGTTGAGAGATGCTTGTGGAAAGGGTCAATTGGCTGGGTGTCCCACTGCCAGGGAGAAACTGGGGTCTTAGCCTGACACTCTGCCAGGAACTGAATGCTGTCAACAAGCTGAGTGAGCTGGGAAGGGGACCCTGAGCCTCAGATAAGACCACCACCCTGGCCAACACTCTGATTGCAGCCTTGCAGAGGACCCAGCTAAGCCATGCCATGAGATAAGAAATGTGCATTGTTTTAGGCTGCTAAGTTTGTGGTAATATTGTTGCATGGCAATAGATAACTAATACAGTTGAGCAATGATGAAGTTCAGCTATGCCTGCCTGACATGAACCATCAACACCCATGGCGTGGTTTTGTTGTCCAGTGCCCAGCACAAAGTATACATTCAGTCTTGTCTTTCCCGGAGAAGCCTGGGAAAGAGGATCCTATTCAACCACCATTTCCTGTGTGCACTGACTGGTCTTTAAATACAAAAGAGAGACTAACTCTCCCATCGTTTCTTCCATCTCCATCCCCACTTCTCATCTCTGAGTGCCAATGACCCAGGCCAAAATGCACCAAAACTCATTTCAGCCATTTCACACTGATTGGACTAACTCAGTACAATTTATAGGCAGTAATCTTTATAGATACAATTTTTACAGTTTCGTATGGACCTTAAAATACAAGAGAAATGGGAGAAGGAATATTCTGCCAGATGAAACTTCATTAGCTGTTAGAATCATAGAGTGCTAGAAATGGAAGGGATCCCAGAGATTATGGGTCTAAAACTATCATCTCACAAAATAGGAAACTGGACCAAGAGAGAACAGGAGGAAGGTTCAGGGTCACACACGAAAGTAACTGGTAGGCCACCAGGTTTACATTCCACCTGTCGTTCATTCCATCACATTCCTGTCCTTCAAATTCGGGGTAGAGACCTCTTCAGTCTCTGTTATTCTACAACCCAAGAAATTTCCCAAGTATTATGCCTACTTATGAAAGGAATCCTTCCCTCTTTTTAATTTTTTATATATTTAGCTTTCCAAAATTTTGCTGAAATCCTGGAGAAGAACCATATGAAATGAAAGCCACAGCTACTGCTTTTACCAGGAGAATTTACTCAGTTAAGAGTCCCATTTTAAAATATGCTTAAAATGGCAGGAGTTGAAACTGGGACTAATGCTGGGCAAGCTCCATCTTTTGTTGAGCTGTTTCTGGCTCGACCTTTGGACTCACAACATATCATCCTTCTGTGCCCAAAGCTAGCACTGGGCAGTTCACCCCCACCCCCACCTCCTGTAAAAAATAGGGGTTCTCTAAGATTGGACTGCATTTCAAATTTCCATAATGGGGGTCATTACACACTTTTAAAACTTGAATAGCCCCACTGACTCCTGGTTGGCTGTTTAAAAACACAAAGGGTTGGCAGAGTTTAGGCGAATTGCTCACATTTGGGGTTTTTATGTATAATTTTTAGACATATGAAAGACAAAATAAGGTGCAAAACCCCTTTCATAAAAGGCCCCATCTGCTGCGATAACAAAAATATTGTTATCATGTGTAAAAATTCAACTACACGGTTAAAGGGAAAATCAGAGCATAATCTAAAAGTAAAAAAGATCACATGTTTCCTTAAATTCCATCTCTTATTCTGTCTCCTCCAGTTCACTGCGGTATAAAATACACATAGCAGACCTTCACATCTCTGCAACTGTGGCACCAAATATAGCATTTGTTTTTAATCGTGGAAGACTTGATTTTCATTCATTTAAAGCCAAGGGTAACCACGAACTTATGTGGGAGTTCAGAGTGAGGCTAGAGATGCCTTGGCCTGCCCCCTAGAGAATCTGGTTGGTCTGGGCTTTGGGCTCACGGTGAATTGCTTTCACCTGCCCAGTGTCCACTGGTTGATGCTGACTCTTGCTGCCAACAGCTCTGGGAGGGCACTGAAGCCAGCTAATGGGGTGCCTGAACTGTGACATCTTGGAGGCCTCTGCTCACTTGATGTTTCCAGTGCTAAAAGGTCTCTGCCTCACTGCTGGATTTACTCTTTTGACCCTCCCTGAGAGGAGGTGGAGGAATGACTTATGGCCAGTAGGATTTGAAAAGACAAACACTGACTTACAAATCGCCAAGTTAAGAGATTTGTCAGAGTTCGCAAATGCAGTCTTCATTTAAGGTCCTCTTCAAAATATTATTAATGTTGAAGAGCTGTTTTCCATCTCAATAAAATGCTAAGAGTCTAGAGAGATGTTCTGGGCAGGTTTTTATCTTAGGAAAAAAGAGAATGTAGAGTTAAATGGTACTACCATTTATCCAATTGTTCGAAACAGAAAGTTCATCCCCAGCCTTCCATGCCCAGCCAGTCCAAAGTTCTGCCAATTCAACAACTTTTGTTTTATATTGAGTTTATCAATTATTGAGTAAACAGAAAATAATATTTATGCTATATATGTTTTTTAAATCATTTTTGAAATATATTCCTGTGTTTGCATCACTGAATTAATTCATGAAAATGAACATTACTATTATTTTATTCCCTACATTCCCCACCCCAAACCCACTCTTTTTCCCGAGGTTTCTTAACCTCAGCAATACTGATATTTGGGACTGGATAATTGTTTGCTGTGGGATGCTGTCCTATGCATTGTAGAACATTCATCAGCATCCCTGGCTTCTACCTGCTAGAATGCCAATAGCACCTCCGCAGACGAGAAAACCAAAAATGTCTCCAGATATCGCCAAATGTCCTCTGGGAGCCAAAATCACTCCTGGTTGAACATCACTGTTCTAGAGGTAAAGCTTATCCTGAATTTTGTGTGTATTGTTTCTTGCTTATAGTTTTTATCACCTATACCAGCATAAATGTCATTTACCTTTGCATTCAAAAAAATTCTTATAAATCTAATTGTTAAGAAAAACATATGCAAAACTTACAATGAAGACAAAAGGATGCATTGAATCTATTGATCAATTCGTAGAAAACTGATATCTTTATAATATTGAGTTTTGTGGCAGGTGAAAATACATCCCAAAATTCTTTGACGTTTCTTTCAAAAGATAGAAACTATTTCTCCTCCCCTTGAGTGTGGGCTTGACTTAGTGACTTGTTTCCAATAAATAGAAAAAAAGCAGAAGTGACAGTATGACTTTGGAGACTCTCTTTTGGATCTCTCACTCCGGGGGAAGCCAGCTGTCAGGTTGCCATATGGAAAGACCCATGTGGTGAGGAACGGATGCCTCCTGCAAAGAGCCGTGTAAGTGAGCTTGGAAGGGGCTCCTCTAGCTCCAGTCAAGCTCTCAGATCACTACATCCCCAACTGCCATCTTGATTGTAACCTCACAAAAGACCCCGAGCCAGAACCATACAGCTACTTTGCTCCAGAACACATGACCCACAGAAACTATGAGATAATACATGTTTGTTGTTTTGAGCCACTAAGTGGGTAATGTGCTATGCAGCAAGAGATAACTAATACATGTGTTCATTTCTATGAATATGATGTGACTCTCCATTTTATTAATCTTCTTTAATGACATTCAGTAAATCTTTGTGATTATTTCCATAAAGCTGTGTGGAAATTATTCCCAAATACTTTAAATTTTTGATGCTGCTGTAATTTTTTTCTTTTCTTCTCTCTCTCTTTTTTTCCATTGTTACTGGTGAAATGAAACAGTTAATTGAGTGTGCTTATTTTGTATTCAGCAATTCCAAATACTTATCCACAAATGATCTGCAGTTTTCTACGTAGATAATCATAATATCTGTGAATAATGAGAGTTCTTTTTTCTTCCTTTTCAATTCCTATAATAATTTTGCTGGCCAATGTCTCCAATACGATGATGAATAGAACTACTGACAGCAAGAAATTCTTTCTTTCATGTGATTTTGAAAGAAATACATCTCATATGTCATCATTGTGTGTGAAATTTGCTGTAACTTCTTTGTAAATATTCTTTACAAAACATTAGGGAAGTTTTGTTGTATTCCTTGTTTACCAAGATTTTTTTTTATCATGAATATTGAATTTTATTAAAAGCCTTTTATGCACCAATGACATGATCATATGATATATCTCCTTCAACCTCTCAATTAATAACATTAATTGATTTTTGTCTTATTTAAAAATATTACATTCCTGAACTAGACATTCATTTCTAAACTAATTGTGTCTCAATTCTGGAAGCAGAAATAAGGGTTCAATACTTACCCACCCCCCCAAAGCGGTTAACCCATCCAATACGATTGTGACCTTTAGCAAACAGAGAAATATAAGTGATTTGGGGTTTTATATGTACTCATAAAACAATTGTATTTATTATTGACGATCCCAAGCTCCTTTAAAAGGGAATTTGCCCCAAGTATAAAACATTCTGGAAAAGGCAACACTGTGGATACAGTAAAAAGATCAGTGGTTTCCAGGAGCTGGTGGGGGAAGAAAGGATGAATAGGTGGAGCACAGAGGATTTTTAGGGCAATGTAACTAGTCTGAATGATATTATAAAGGTGGATACATGTCATTATATATTTGTCAAAACCATAGACTGTACAACACCAAGAGTGAACCCTGATATAAACTATGGGCTTTAGGTGATAATGATGTGTCAATGTAGGTTCATCAATTGTAACAAATGTACCACTCTGGTGGGAGATGTTGATAGGGGGGAGGCTGTGCACATGTTGGGGCAGGAGATATGTGGGAACTTTCTGTACTTTGCACTCAATTTTGCTGTGAACCTAAAACTGCTCTAAAATATAAAGTCTATTTTTAAAAGGTGGCTGGGTTGGGGGGGATTTGGTTCTTGTTTCATGTTGGAACTGCATATTGGAGTGATTAATGGGCCCTGGGTTTGTCCCTAGAATTGACACATACTGAAACATGCTTGAAACATGCTTTTACATTTTTTATTTTGCAAAGGATGGAATGGGGTAGAGGGGAAGGGGAGAGAAAGAGAGAGATGTAAACAATTTTGAATATTACATTTCCATGATTTGAAACTTTAACACTACATTATTATTGGAAGATATTCAAGTTTGCAAAAGCCTGCTATGGGTGAGGATTGTTTTGATTTGATTTGTATTGCTTTGTTTTTCAAGAAAACTGAAACAATTGTGAATAACAAGCCACCCAATACCACAGATGACTTAATGTTGCCAGATTTTGTGATACTATGTACTGGAGATTATTATCAAAATGTTAAGTCTTTCTGATGTATCTCTTTGTTACTCACTTTTTCTCTATCTTGCTTCCTGCTCTTAGTGAAAGTGAGATATCTGAACCCACAATTTACTGGATTCTACTTGTTCATTTATTGAGTGGGTAATACATGCAAGGCACCATGCTAAATGCTGTGTTGGGCCCTTCTAGAACGCACTAGAAGACCTCCTCAGAGGCTGAACAAACTACACTGCCACCTGAACAATGTTTCACTTGCAGTCTCAAGTCAAATAAACTATCTGGCAATGCTAACAAGAATGCCAGATTATGCTTTTTGTATAGACATTACTCATAAAAAAGAATATGGCTTTCTTATAACAAATATGAATATTTTTCTTCCAGAGGAAAAATATGAAAGAACTATTTTTAGAGAATATTGGCTCAAAGGAGAATGACTTAGATACCCATCTTTTTATAAACCCAGCTAGATTAAAAGTAACTTCCTTCTTATTTAAGACTGGGAAAATAATTTTGATATCCAAATGTGAAACTTATTGTGCCTTTAGGACCAAGGGATTTCATGAGAGTATCACAACATTGTTGTCTCCTTTCCAGATGGGTCAAAATTTTTCTTGGTTAAAAAAAATAAAACACTCATGAAACAGAAACCTTGCTTGTCCAGTTTGAAAGGTAGTAAAAGTGCTTTCATGAGACAGTGGTGAAATGCTGTCCCTCTGTTGTGCAAATGTCTACACTATGGGCTGCTTCCACATCAGTGCAGTCAAGCAGGAAAAGCCTGGTGGCATCATAGAGTTTTCCAGGGAGTGTTTAATGTCTTGGTCCATTGAGGCTTCCCTTCAGGCTATGAGGTAAATATTATATTGTATCTAAAGAAAGGATAGAAACTAAGTATGATAAATTTAAGATTGTTTCATTCATGTCTAGTACATTTGCTTGAGTGTGACAAAACTCATCAAGAAACAATGTCAAATGGTTGGTAAATTTTCACCACAATTTTTTAAAAGTAAGGAAAAAAGAAACAATGTAAAGACTTCCTTGCCAACGGTATTTGGAAAGGTGTAGAAGAATGAACGTGTTATTTGAAGGCAGACACTCCAAGGTTCATTAAAACACATTGGACCTCAGTTGCCTTATCTGTGTATTAGGTATAATAAGGACTGCTTTGAGAGGCAGGATTAAATAAAATAGCCTATATCAAACCATCTAGCATAGTGCCTGCCTTACAACAGATGTTTTTAAAATGTTAATTTTTTGAAAGAATAAAATACCCATAAGAAATACCAACTGTTATTCCCATTGCCATGGGAAGGAAAGCCTGGGGAAAATCTGGACAGTCTTGGATTTCTATCTTTACTACTACTTTACTCAGTTAGTCTATGCCTAGTTTCCTAAGAGCAATAAGAACTTGTTGTATTTATTGGGACCTTTTCCATGGCAAGTGAGAGAAAGGCACTACCTATGTTAAGTAAAAAGGAGATTACAGGCTTGCATAACTGGCAAGTCCATGGATGGATGCATCTGGCTTCAGGTACAGGGTCTCAAGTTTGGTCAGTTCTTTGCCTCCCTATCTCTCAGCTCTGATGAGTTCTGTTAGCTCCTGTTAAAGAAAAAAATTATTCTGACACTTGTTAAAATGGTGAGGAAGACTTTATTCAAGACTATTGCAATAGGGGTCAACACTATCACAATAGGGGAGAGAAATTGGGCTTAACTCCTGATACAAGGACAAGTGGGAATTTATAGCCAAGGAGCAGGGTCAGGGGGTCAGTGGATGGAAAATTACTCAGAGGAGACATCAAGGGTAGAGGGATTCTTGCTAAAGGCAGGCCAAGGACTTAGACATCAAAAGTGGGGGATGAGGAACTTGATCAGATATCAAGGGTGATCAGATATCAAGCCACGGGGGAGAGCAAAGATTCTCAATAAACTGACTTAGCAGGATTCTTGCTAAGACTGGGCTATGCAGGCCTGGCAAGGACAGGATGGACACAGAAGGCCAAGGTTGAGGCCTAGTTGAGAAGAGGACTCAGAGGAGCTTAACTAAAGTTTGGTCAAGGAGAGAATCTTTGTCACCCTCTACATGCCAGTCAAGATTTACATCCTCCTGTTTTAGCAAACTCAAGGGCAAACATTAATCTTTCCTAAGACCTCTGATTGAAAATGACTCTGATTGGTTTGGTATGGCCCCCACACTCATTTTTGAACCAAGCACCTTGTGTAGTGTAATTTACCGTGATTGGTCAAGCTTGGTTTATGTTTCCTCTTCTGTGAGTGACAAAGAGCCCCACTGGGACCATATAGAATCGAGAAGAAGTTTCTCAAAGGAACCAGAAAAAGGAAGATAGACAAACATGCCAGGCACTCAAAATTTATGGCTGCCACAGTTCATTACATTCATAGTACACATTTTATACAATATTTTGAAACGATAATTACAAATAGAAATAGTGATAATAGAAAGTATTTTAGATGTGGTTCACCCATCCAGAACACTTGATGGAATATGCTTTGAATTACTGTATTTACTTTCCTTACCTCCCAGACTGCCCCAATAAAAAAACAGCTGCTCTGCTTGCTCACCCGAACCAGGCAAGTCTTCTATCTGCATGTGATGGACCACTCTTACCTGTCAACTCTAATCATGAAAGCCCTGCCCATCCTCCAAGGCCTCATTAAATGCCATCTCCACCATGTTGTTTTTCTAATTGATATGGTGCATGTCTTATCCCTCCTCATCACTCATCACTCACAACCCTTCAACCCCCTTAGATTGTGAATTCTTTAAGAGCTGTGTCTTCTGTAATGTGGTATACACCTTAGACAGCTTCAACATAGTTCCATGATTAAAGCTGGAGTTCAAATAAAATGTGCTTGATGAACTAATATATTGATTCCTATTTCTTAGGAATGCATTCTGAATGTATAAACCCTTAGCTCTCATCTTTTTCTAAATCTTTACCTTAAACTGAATGGTTATTTATTTAGGGGTTCACTTATATGACCATCTGTAGATGTATTAACAGGATAGTTTAAGGCATTCTTTGTTAATCCTTTGGAACTCTGTCTTATCACAGAGCAAGCATTTGATTGGGAATCAGAAGACCTGGCTTCTAGAACCAGCATTGTCACCTATGAAGTGTTGAGCCTAGTAAAATTTAGTGCCTCAACCTTCTCATCTGGAACTTGGGGGATACCTCCAAGGTTCTTTATGACTCTAAAACAATTCTATGGTTTCTTACTGTTCCCTATGTACTTGTGGTTCTTTGTCGTCTTAGGGACTCTTTCTACACTAATTACGTCTAATGGTGTAGGTCCCCAAAACTGCCTAGTTCCTTCCTCATGTAACAAGAAATATTTATATCTGTATTGCATTAAACACTTTATCAAGAGCCTTTACAACAATTGCATTTGATTTTTATAACAATGCTTCCTGGTAGATATCATTTTCACCATTGTAATGATGAAAACCCTGAGGTTCAGGGAGATCTCACGACTAATAAGTAGAATGTCAAGTGTTGGACCCTCATCTTTTAACTCCAAGTCCAGTGCTCTTTTCTTTAGTCTATAATGTCAAGGAAGGACTTAGGAGGACATACTTTTTTGTGTTTTTGTACACGATGAACAAGAATATAAATTAGTATTTGAATATCCATTACAAGACTTTGGCCAGATCTCCAGAGCAAGACCAGTAGGATTCAGATCACATGCTCTCAGTTCTTATGATGACCTGGACTAAGAGCTGGTCTCTGGAAGTGAAAAGGAGATGATGCATGGACTTTCTTAGCCCACATTTGATTATATTTTAAATGAAATTAGAGATAATGTGCAACTATGCTGAAGGTCAAACAAAAGTGCACTTGAAGGAAGCTCCAGGCTGGAGGACACTCATGCACTAACACACAAGCCTGTTTACGATAAGCTTGGAATGCTGATCCAAAACCTAAGAGCATTTGCCTTTGAACGAGCACCCCTCTTTCACCTCTCCTCCCTCCATCTCGAGCCTCTTACCTCCTCCCCAGGCAGCCTGTCTAAACAGGAGCCTGACAATTCCTTTCAGAATTGCTCTCTATGGGGGCATTCCACTAGAGATGATCAATTAATATTCCTGGGGCTTTGAAAGCCACTCGGCCAACAGGCCTCTACCCACTTTTCCTCCCTATTTTTTGAGGCTATTTTATCCTTATCATTATTATTGATGATCCCTGGGATTTGAGTTGAATAAGACCCAAGACCACAAACCAGCCCCTGAGGCTAACCAGAAGAGTCCCCACTCATCACTGTTTACTGTCACTCAACTAGTGTGACCTTTGAGCTATTTCTTTCAAATCAATATGTTTAATATAGGCCAATGGTATGATGTTCAGAGAGAGAGCTTTTCTCAGTAGCTTGAAAAGGGAAAGGCAAAGAGGGGAGGTTACCACCATCTGTGAGGAATAACTGAGGAAATAAATTTAGTAGCAAATTTCCACAACAGTAATGACCATTGAGCCACTTCAGCTACAAGAACTGAGCCAAATCAAAAATTAAATTAAATTAAATTAAATTAAATTAAATTAAAAAAGGGAGTAATGAAGATGAACTATGTTTCAAGTATCTAATGTTCAGATGCTTCATATTTTCAAAATTCAACTGGTTAACTCTCATTCTGATCTGATCTTGCACATACCTCTAAAAAAATGAGAGAGCTTGTATTTCCCAAACATCTACAAATGTTTCTGCCAAATGAAAGAACACAGAAATTTGTGTTTGTGTAAGTGTGTTGGGAATGGCGGGTTCCTCACTTTCACCCCTGGGAAAGGATAGTAGGTGCCTCTCTCAAGATTGCAATTAACTGGTTTTTTTGGCCTTGAACAAGTTCCTTATTCTTTCTGATCCTCTCTTGCCCTATATTTAAATCAATGTAATCATACTGGCTTCAGAAAGTTCTGGTAAGTAATAAATGAGATATGTGTGGAAAACACCCAGTCTAGTTCGAAGCAGAATGAGTGGTCAATTACAGATAGCTGTTGTGTTTTTATCATTGTTATCAAAAGTTCTGTATGTCAATATCTAGATGCATGTCAATATCTAAAACCGTCTAGTTCTGCATGTCAATATTTGAATATCTATGTATGCCAATACTTAGATATTTATAGGTCAGTATCAAGAACAAAGGGCCCACGGGCCGGCCCCATGGCTTAGCAGTTAAGTGCGCGCGCTCCGCTACCGGCGGCCCAGGTTTGGATCCCGGGCGCGCACCGACGCACCGCTTGTCCGGCCATGCTGAGGACGCGTCCCATATACAGCAACTAGAAAGATGTGCAACTATGACATACAACTATCTACTGGGGCTTTGGGGGAAAAAAAAGGAGGAGGATTGGCAATAGATGTTAGCTCAGAGCCGGTCTTCCTCAGCAAAAAAAAAAAAAGAGAGAGAGAGAGGTGGATTAGCTTGGATGTTAGCTCAGGGCTGATCTTCCTCACACACACACAAAAAAAAGAACAAAGGGCCCTGCCACCATTCTTCCATCCAGGCATGTGGTCTGAGAAGGATTTCTTGGCTAGTAAATTGCAGCTCAAGAAATTAGGAAAACATAATATAGAACAACTCTGTTTTCTGGACTACATATTACTTGCCTTTCAGCTGGAGAACCATGGCCCAAAGGACATTAAAACAGCTATAATAAGTGCTAAAGAAGATATATATTTTTGCGTCAAATGTATGGAACATCAATGCATATATCTAGGTTTAATTGGTAAATATGTTCATGTATCTTACATTTTAACATGCTGCTCTTACATAAAGGCTACACGTGGTGAGCTGAATAGTGACCCCAAAGATGTCCACATCCTAATCCCCTGAACCTCTGACTATCTTCCCTTATATGCAAAAGAGACTTTGCAGATGTGATGAAGATAAGGATCTTGACATGGGAAGGTTATCTTGGATTATTTAAGTGAGCCCAATATAATCATAAGGGTCCTTGGGGCAGGGGGGAGAAAAGAAGGACAAGGAGAAAGGAGAAGAAGAAGATATAAGGATAGAAGCAGAGCTCAGAGAGGAAAGAGGATGTTACACTGATGGTTTTGAAGAAGGAAAAAGGGGCCATGAGCCAAGGAATGTGAGCGGCCTCTAGAAGCTGGAAAAGGCAAAGAAAGAGATTCTCACATAGAGCCTCCAGAAGGAACACAGTCCTGTGGACTTATTTTAGACTTTTGACCTCCAGAACTGTAAGATAATAAATCTGTGTTGTATCAAGCCACGAAGTTTGCGGTATTTTGTTACAGCAGCAGTAGGAAATTAATACACTGCAGAAATCTGATATGACTCAGCATCTCTGAGAGCCCTGGACATGCAAATCATCATTCCTCACACTTACCTTTTTGGACAAGGGTAGGAAGTTTGTTACCCATTTGTACCTCGACAATTTGGAAGCTGTGATGATGTATTGGGGAAATGTCGAGCAAACACCACCATAGCACTGCTCCTTGTCGTTATTTTTACCACACCGTATGCAAATAAAGGTATCTCAAAACAAAGATGCCATGTAAATGTGAGCTGGAGTTTTAGATGTCTATCATCATCTGCAAAATCTCTTGTTTGCAATTCAGATGAGCTGTTTAATAGAGCAGATATAGTGACAATTTATAAGAAACACAGAGATCACTGGGGTCAGCAGTTATCTACTGCTCTTGGTCCCCAAGGCAATATGGAAATGCAAAAGAATAACAAATGCAGCTTCTTTCTCTCTCCTGATAGTATTTTTTTTGAACCTCAAACACTACAAGCCGTCAATTCCCTCTGACACCCAACCTCTCACACTGTTTTCCTCTGCTTGGGCAATTTTTCAAGAACTTCCACCCACCTTCCCTTTCCCCACAGGGGTCTCTATCCCTCCCATTTTTACTTCATACTGGGTGTTATTTGACAAAAGAGTAATCTTCTGGCAAATTAGAGGTTTAGATGGAATCCTGCCTGGTGCTATGGATAACACCTTGCTGGTTTCTTCGGGGTAAATGTGATCCTAAAAGAAAATTTCCCAGGCTTTTCTGCAGGCCTTTCTGAAACATTTTCTGGCACTGAAAGTAAACTTATGGATTCCAGGCCCTTCTGTGGGATCTTTGATCTAGGACTGCTCCAGAAATTGCATTCTCTATGCATTATGCATTTCCTAATTTGCTGTCTCCTGGTCCATTTCCTCAAATCCTCAATCAATACAAACTTTCCCTGGCTCTGTTGATTTACTCTCCTGTCAGCTCCCTCCCTCCCTCCTTTCTTTCTTCCCTTTCCTCCTCTCTCTCTCTTTCTTTCTCTTTAATGTTCTCTTTTTCTTTTTCTTTTTCACTTTCTTTATCTCTCTCTTTCTCCCTCTCTCTCCTTCTCTGCTTTGACCCAGGCCATTTAAACCAGGTTTTCCTAACCCTCAAATGCAGAGGGCTTACTATAATACTTTGTTGGAACAAGTCAATTTTCCAAGGGCACACAGTCAGTCATGAGTGTTGGTAGCTTTGCGACAACCCTGGAGAATTTTTAACAGACTCTCTAGTTGGAATTAGCCATTACCATGTTAACGTCATATTGCAATAAAGAGGCACACAGATGGTGATTCTGAGGGATTTACACCCCCATTAACTTCACAGGTTAGATTCTAGGTAAAGAAATGCCCATGTGCACGAGAGAAAATAAATTACTAAATAAGGAGGCATCAAATGGCTAGGCTGGCTCTTATGTTTATAAGGTCATGTCCTACAAACATAAAGGAAAATCATAAATTCTGTCCTGGGCAGCATGAGAATGCAGTGGTTATCGACTTGGGTCTGCTTTCTCAAGGCCTGGGTCGAATTCTTGTTTTGTCGTTGACAAGCCTTGTGACTTTGAACAAGTTAATTGAACTCTCTCTGAGCCTCAGTGTCCTCATATAAAAAATCTGGATAGTGATTTACTCGCCTCAGAGTGTTGTTCTGAGAATTAGATAAGAAAAGGCATGGAAAATGCTTAATACAGTGTCTGCCCCGTAATAAGACCTAATTGTTAGCTACTATTGGTTTATCATTGGGGACTTAGTCCGTTTGGGCTGCTATAACAAAATACCACAGACTAGGTGGCTTATAAACCACAGACATTTATTTGTCACAGTTCTGGAGGCTGGAGGTCCAAGATCAGAGTACTAGCGTGGTTGGGTTTGTAAAGACCTCTTCCGGGTTGCCGAAGGCCGACTTCTCCCTGTGTCCTCATGGGGGAAGAGGGGGAGGGAGCTCTCTGGAGCCTCTTTGTAAGAACATTAATCTCATTCTGGAGGGCTCTACCCTCATGACCTAATCACCTCCCAAAAGCTCCACCGCGTAACACCCTCACCTTGGGAATTAGGATTTCAACATATGAATCTGGGGGGACACAAACATTCAGACTGTAGCACGGAAGGTAAAAGATTTTTTATCTCCTCCACGTGTATATGATCTCATTTAATACCCATAACAACTCCGCCCATTATATAATATTAAGTCAGAAACCTTATCCTACTTGATCTGAAAGCACGAGGCTTTCTGGATTAGAGAATAGACAATTTATTACTCCAGGCAAAACCAGCCGGAGCAGCATTTTAGCACCAGCTCCCCTAGCCCTAATCCCCATGGGGCAATGGAATGAAGGCCAGATGCTACCTGCACATGCAGCAGGGTTGCAGCCTCTAAGAGGAACCCACAAATTAGGAAATCTGAAGCTTCTATAGCCTGCTGGCACATCTGCCCAACTTCCCCTCCGAAAAAGAGACAAAGATAACTCAGGAAGCCAACCTCATCCATCTGGGGGTTGGGAGAGGTCTCTAGCTTCACTACCCTGAAGGTAAGCAAATGGTTCTGAGATCAGTCCCTAAATCTCTCTGACTTTAGGGAGATGCTATCTCTAGCTTCCAAGGCCTTTGCTCAGAAAACCTGGACCATGCAGAAACATGAAAATAGTCCTGGAGAATTGTCCCCCAACTGGTATCATCCACATCACACAGATATAATGTTAGTTGTCCACCTTGGGATCAGGAGTAGGAGACACTGAGCCTGGGTCATTATGCCAACTCTTCTTTACTTTGTCCCCACAACCAATAAATAGTATTATTTATTGTATTTGTAAGAGCCAAGGCAAAGTGCTTAATTCAGCTGAACCATTTGGGTGTGCTGTGGAAAGCAAAATAGGCTATAAATTAATGAAGTCAGCCCATGAAGATTTTTCCTGCAACATACCCCTATCTTTTAGACTTATTACTTCTCTCTCCAATGCTAAAATTGATCTTTTATTTGCTCTGTTTCTTCAGGGTATGTTTAAATAGTATTAAATAGAAGCCTCTAAAGAATTTTATTTCACGAGTAACACTGTTAATAAATGATTTAACCCAAATTTGCAAATCCTAACGGAAGGTTTCAGACAGGTAGCTATTTTGGTTGAAGGACATGTCTCACACAAAACATATCTTCAATTAACAGCTACAAGCATATTCATGTACATTGTTGTATTTAATCCATTAGAAAACCCAGGGCAGAGGCACGTCAGAGGAGGAAATAGAGTCAAGGTTAAATGTGTGTTAGAGATGAAGCAGAGGTAAGCTGCGACATGGATCCAAGTCTTCATGTTTGAAGGATGCTGGACTTTTGTCAGCCCCTGCACACTCCAAGTCAGCAACCAGGGACTCTCAACTATATGTGTCTGGGGGGAGGGGCATTTCTTAAAGGGGGTCACTATGTCAGATTCACCTGGGTGGGTGTTAAAACCTTGATCCCCTTCAGAGATTTAGGTACCTTCCTTGAGTGGAAGCCACACTGAATTTGGGAGCCTTTCTACTGATAGGACACTGCCCTAGCCCAGGGCATGTTCGGAGACAAAAATCCCTGAGAACTACTAATCCAATTTTATAGTTAATCAACACACTTTCAAATAGTTAATAGAAATAATTTCATGTAGTTAATAGAGATATGCTCATAAAATTAATACAGAAATTTTTAGTGCATTCTATTGTAGAACCAGCTCAGTGGTTTATGCAGCATGCACACAAATATTCATATTACTATCTTTGCATAAATATTTCTCAGTCTTCGTTTCCTTTCATTTAACCAGGTATATAGGAGTTTCACTGTGTTTATCTTCTGACAATGACAGCTAAAGGTTACACTTCAGAATATAGAAGCCTGACTTAAGTGTAGTACTTAAATTCTAATAATAAGGAAAAATAACTCATCAGTGAGAACCCTTTTGGAAAAGATCACTCAAGGAGAAAATTGTTCTTGACAGTGTGAAGAGCAGTGCTCCGCTCCACCAACAGGCAATCATGAAGCCTGGGAGAAAATCAGCATTAGCATCAGATAACATTCTTCCAGATGCCATCAAAATTCTCTCTCATCTTCCACAAATACAATACTCTGTTTCTCACCACCTGTTTCATTTGAATTAGCTGCCAGAGAGAGGAGAGGAATGGTGCACGTTTCACTGCTCGGCAATTTCCCAGAAGTCAGACTTTATAATGCAAAATATTTGAATTTTGTATATTTCTTGAAGTGGGAACATCAAAGGGAATGCAAGACAAACAACAGCCCTAGGTTTTATTCTCCTGCCTCATTTTCAGTGTAGGCAGTCCTCCTTTGTGTGGCAGCGTGGGGCTGTGAAAATGACCATGCAAGCTGAAACTGTGCACGTGATCTTAGTCACCAATGGGGAAGATTATGACTATACTGTGAATTACAAAATTTATGTCCAAATATTAAAAACTCTTACTGTCAGTTATAAATATATAGAGAAATAAAACATAGCAAAACTGATATTTATTTAGTACATTGTAAGTTAAAACATTAGAAACATTAGGAATCGGTGTTTTCTTTGTAAAACACATATAATGTATGATGCAGTGAGTATCTTTTCTATGCCTTGGAAAATTGGCATACTCCTTTCTAAATGTGGATCTGCTTCTAACATTTTACCCTGTGTACCTTCAATATCACGAACTATCTCTGAGAGTTCCTTCAGTGTGAAGTTTTTTGCCAGCATCACTTCCTCTGGGATATCTTCATCCTTTTCATCATGACCACTTTCCTCATTTATGTTGATACGTTCGCCTTCACTAAGTTTTTCTGGCTGCGTATCTAGAGTCTCTCAAACGGCAGCAGCATCAATATTTCCACAGTCAGCTTTTTCATCTGAAATTCTATTTATGTTTGATTTTAATTTCACTTCTAATGTCATCACTTTTCATTTCTTTGCTGCGCTTTCATTTTTGATGGCCGATTCCCTCTTTCAGTTATCCACTTTGTATAATATCATGTGGGTTTATCACTGGGGGACAAGGAGGCAATACAACTACGTGCTTTGCTGTCTGTGCGTGAACTGAATGACAGATGCACAGATGCACTTATCAGTAGAGTTTGAAAGAAGTGATGGCCAGTTAGCCAAATGCCCAATACACCAGATGACCGATTTGTTTAAAGCCAATTAACTGAAAGATCAATTTTCAAAATGATTAATTTGCCAAATGATTGATTGAATTTGCCAAAATTACTCACTGGCTAAAACTTTCCTTTAAGGGATAGTCTTCTTGAATATATTCAATGAAATAAATATTTTATTCTTAGAATCATACTCTTCTTAACTATGGTAAATAAAAATATTAAATAATTATGTTTTGGAACATATTCATGAATATATTCAATATATTCATAATAGGAAATCTTCATAAATCCTAATATAGTCAATAAATAACTTCATAAACATGGTTTTCCAGAAATATGAACATTAATGGAAAATATATTGATGAAGTCAAAACCACCCTAAAACCCAGAATTTTTGACAAGTTAATGTGTCTAGGGAAAATACATTAATTAACTAGACTCAAGAAGAATATTCTTAAAATAAGTGTTTGGTAAATTTATAAACTTGGATGAATCAGCCCCTAGGCATTAAGTGATTTGGCCATTGGGAAACTAGCTCTCATTGGGTTGGCTCTTGGCAACCGGTTTTCAGCAAATTGTCTCCAAGCCCACTTCTCTGTCCTCCCCCACCCTCCCTCCTCGAGGCTGGTTTTGGTGTCCCTGCTGCATGTCCCCTGATATCCTGTACTCCTCTATCATGGTAATTATTGTGCTGTTTTTAACCTTGCTTAAATGTCTGCCTTCCTTTTTCTACTGCAAGCTCCATCAGGTCAGAGACCAAGTCTGTTGTGTTTATCTTTGTGTCCTAGCACCCGGCACAAGTAAATACCATTTTCATAGGTAACATTATTGACTTCTGCCTCCGAGCCAGGCACCGTACAGGTGCTTTGCATGCATCATTTCATTGATCCTTCACGCAATCCTATGAGATGCGTGAAATTATTGTTATCATTTTATAAATGAGGAAACTGAGGCAGAAGTCACACAGCAAATACATGATAAAATAGATTCCAGAACCTACTAAGCAACCTCTCAGGATTAGGAGATCCATAAACATATGTTGAATTAATTAAGCACTTTCTAGTGTTCATTCATAGATCAGCCGCTTGGGAAACTATTGTGTGCCAGGAACTTCTGTCAACATTGTCTCCATGGAGCACAAGCAGGGTCCTTGTGCTGTAAGAGTGGGCTTTGGGCGGAGCCCTCGGGAATCATCTCTGGAACCCACTGCAGAACCAGTGCAGCATGAGCATTGCTACCTTTCTTAATCAGGAAGGTGGAGATCAGGAAGCCACCTCTGGAACTGTTGGCTCCAGGGACTGCACCACGCATTCTAGGTCTGCACCACAAAGAAAAGAAAACAAAGAAGATTGCCCTTGGCCCTGCTTGTCAATCTGCACACTGGGATCCTTGGTAATGCAGAAACAGAAAACACTTTACATGTCCACAATGGGCTTTGCCAACATAAAGAGCAGAAGCCAGCCCCACCTTGCTACTGCTTTCCAAGTTTCTCATGAGTGCATCTGATTAGTGGAACCTAAGGCACATCCGAACCCTAGCTGTAAGGGAGACTGGGAATTGTAGTTCTTGGTGTTCCAACCTAGAAGGATAATGGGATGGATGATACATACCAATTAACCACCTTTATCATCCCGATGTTTTCACAATGCCATGCCCTTGCATGGGAACATGGTGCTAGCAGGTCTGTATGTCTGATTTCTTTGTGCAGGAGATGGAAAAGATTGTCCTTGATTCATCTACACTCTCACCCCTAACATAATTGTTATCTAAAAATACATAATTGGCATTGGAATGGCCCAAGTTTGGGAAATGGAATAGAGCAGAGTAATCTGGCCGATGTGGGTTCTAAACCCACAATCTTACCTTTAGCAGTACATTGTCCCCGTGGGCCAGCTTGCCCACATTAGACAATACCAGTCATTAAAATTATTTTATCAGTCAGTCTCGTCCCCCTGCCATCACATAACCATGTGTTGATTCCAACAGAACGAGTGTTCCTGGTCCGATCCCCAGAGAGACCTCAGAAAGATGACAGTGGAGTAAAGGGTAACCACAACAGAGATAGAGGAGCACATTTGTGCTGAGGCTGCGAACAGCTTCCCAAGAGCCACAAATATGTAAATATGTCCAGCAAAAAGGCCTGAAAGTAATTGAAATGGAATTGTTCAGTGGGGAGGGGAAAGGATCACAAAAAGCAACATTTCCTAGCAGATTATTCAGGGGACTCATGGAGTGGGAAGTAATCCTTGCATTAGCACCACACATGACAAGAGTGAAGCACAGGGAAAGGACCCTGGTCTATTTGACCCCAGCACAATATTTCCTGCTGCGACCACCAGGACCAGTAGGACCCAGGCTGATCTCCTTGAGCCCAAGAGATCTACTGAGCCTTCTGGCTGTAAACCACCTGTCCCCAAACTTTCCTCGGATGTGGCCATCTTGTGAGCTTTTTAAATTTAGATTTTTTCAAGGTCTAGGATTTTGTGTTGCTAGTCATGTTTATATAGATACTCATCCCTAAATTTTCACTCGCTTGGGAACAAGTAAAGGCTTTTTAATATGCCTTACACAGGGATGCATTTCTTTAATATCTTTAATATAAAGGTTAAATTAAATGTCCCTAATACTCTTCCTTTTGGCATTTTCATAAAATTTAAAAGGAGGGGAAATGTGACAATGAAAAGCTACTGTCTAACATAATGATTAGAAAACCAACATCGGGCCGGCCCCGTGGCTTAGCGGTTAAGTGCGCACGCTCCGCTGCTGGCGGCCCGGGTTCGGATCCTGGGTGCGCACCGACACACCGCTTCTCCAGCCATGCTGAGGCCGTGTCCCACATACAGCAACTAGAAGGAGGTGCATTTATGACATACAACTATCTACTGGGGCTTTCGGGGAATAAATAAAATTAAAAAAAAAAAAAAAGAAAAGAAAACCAACATCGATTGCATGCCTCCTCCTTTGCAGGCGTTGAGCTAATGTTGTGCATGTGTTGACTCATTTAATACTCACGTCAACACTCTACAGAAGCTCTGTTCTCATCCCTGTTTTACAGTTATGGAAACCAAGACACAGACAAGTTAAGTAACACACCCAAGGTCACACAGGAAGGGGGCGTTGGAGCCAGGCAATTTTTCTCCAATTCTGATCTCCAGATTTTTTTGTGAGTGTGAGGAAGATCAGCCCTGAGCTAACATCCATGCTAATCCTCCTTTTTTTGCTGAGGAAGACCGGCTCTGAGCTAACATCTATTGCCAATCCTCCTCCTTTTATTTTCCCCAAAGCCCCAGTAGATAGTTGTATGTCATATTTGCACATCCTTCTAGTTGCTGTATGTGGGACGCGGCCTCAGCATGGCCGGAGTAGTGGTGCGTCGGTGCGCGCCCGGCATCCAAACCCAGGCCGCCAGTAGCGGAGCGCACGCACTTAACCACTAAGTCATGGGGCCGGCCCCTGATCTCCAGATTTAATCACTATCCTTTATTTCATCACTCAGTCTTTTTTCAACAACACGTATGGAGTATCTTCTCAGGTGAACCCCTATGCTAGGAGCTGAGGGGGCAAAGCTAAGACTCACACGCTTGTTTTACAATATGTGCCCTCCAGTTGGGGGATTGCAACATATAAACAAGCCATCTGGCCAGGTCTCTGCTCTTGACTATTACGTATCCTGCCACTACAGATTTGTTTTCATTTCCTTGGTTACTTCAAAGTTGTACTTTTCCATAGCAATGTGTAATATTTCAAGTTTACTTCTGGAACTTGTTAGTTTTTCTTCCCCTGCTGGGAAATGGTTTCCCAGGAAGACTCCGAGTGTTTCAAAGGCATAATTTATACACAGAGCTCAAGAGTGTACATCAGCTGGTGGCTCATGGTTCCTTTTGCTTTGCTTTGCTTTGCTTTTCAAATGATGGAAGGGGGCCAAGTAGGCATTTCAAAATAGCTAAAGTCCAGGGAAATGGAAATTAATTCAAATTAACACAAATATTTACTAGGGTGATTTTTAAATCTTACAAATGTTGAAATATCAGAGAAGGAAAATGAATTATGGTGACAGTGTATTTGCTAATAGTCTTTGGTTGCATGTGGCAAAAATCAACTTGAGCTGGTTTAGGCAGAAGGGGGATTTATTATAAGGATACGGGGTATCTCACAGAACCAAGGGAGGAACAGAGTTGGGCCTCAAGGAGAGAATGTAAACAAGAACCAGAAAGAAGACAAAAAATGAAAAGGCTGAGGGGTATGTGTGTGTGTGCACGTGCACGTACATACATGCATATCCATCGATTGGCTTTTTTTGCTTCTCCATCCATGTGGCAGAATACAGCTAGCCTTACAGACGCTCAGTTTAAACGCTACCACTCCAAGAACATAGACTGCAACTGTCTTCAGTACCAATTTAAGATCCCAGGAGAGAATCTCATTGGCCCATTGGATCGTGTGTACAATCCTGATCCAATCAATTTCAGCCAGAGTAGGCACGGTCACATGTCATAATCAAAGCTTCCCAGAGGGTCATCCATATATCCAATCTTCCAACAAACATATATTATGTGCCTATTAGACCAGATGCTGGGAAAAGCAGCAGCAATCACAAGGACATTTGGGTTCTTGTGGACAGTCCTCAAAGGGAGAGGATATCTTATGACCTACACAAACTCCCCAAAAGGTTTCTACCACACAGTCTCCAAGTTTTTATAATTTGTTTTAAATTATGAAAATTCAATACCTCATAGGGTTTCCCTAAGATCTTAATTCCTAATCTTTAATCTTTAGCCTTTATGCATTTACTCCTTTTTTCAATAACATTTACTGAGCCCCTCTTGTGTGTTAGATGCTGAGGAGACTAGGATGTGCTAGTCTTGAAGGGCTATGTCCCTTATAAGGGATTCATACTTGTGAACAAAATTCAGCAAGAAATTTATTAAGGTACAGGACAGACGTACATATGAGAAATATTGGGGAACCAAGAGGCAATGAGGTTCCTTCAACCCTGGGGCCGGGAAGGGTTGAAAAGGTGATTTTGTGCTGCTCTACATTTACTTCAAAAGTACTAGAAACAATATGATGAAAGGCTAAATATATAGTGTACACGAGCAGTGTGGAAGTCTCTAGAGTCTTGAGTTTCATTTTAATGACATATCATGTTCTAATCTTACTTGGAAATGCCCTCTAACCTCTATCATCCCTTACACCCTCTGGTGGGTCAAGGCTGAGAGTGTAGTTGGTGCTCCTTAATCCTTCACAATTATTAAGACATCAACCATTCAGTAGTTTGGACTGGGATCTTGGGTTGAGTCCTGCTGAAGAGCTCAACAATTTGCAACTCTCCTCTAGAAGGGGAGCATGCTTCACAACTGCACTCAAGAAATAGTCTCTAAAACCACCCCCCAAAATTGCCTTAGGTGGGCCGACCCCGTGGCTTAGCGGTTAAGTGCGCGCGCTGCACTACTGGTGGCCCGGGTTCAGATCCTGGGCGCACGCCGACTCACCGCTTCTCCGGCCATGCTGAGGCCACGTCCCCCATACAGCAACTAGAAGGATGTGCAGCTATGACATACAACTATCTACTGGGGCTTTGGGGAAAAGAAAGGAGGAGGATTGGCAATAGATGTTAGCTCAGAGCCGGTCTTCCTCAGCAAAAAGAGGAGGATTAGCACGGATGTTAACTCAGGGCTAATCTCCCTCACAAAAAAAAAAAAAAAACTGCCTTAGCAGTTCCTAAAATGTCTTCATTAAATTAATCAACCATAATATTGAATTATTAATAGACTTAAACACTACTTCCTTCTTCAATAGACACATCTAAGTTTTAGTCTAGACCTCCTTCACATTCTGAATTAAAGATTCTTCTGAATCACTCTGGGATCAGAGTTGTTGTAAGGTTTTTCCTACATTATGATGTCATTTTATCATGTTCTGTTTTAATGCACCATTCCAAAGATTGAAGTTCTTTAGTTGTTTGGGGTATTTTCTTTCTACCAAGTTCTCATCCTGCAAGCTTGGTGCAGATGTTCTTTTAATTTTACCATGGGCACGAAAAGAAATAACTCAGATTGCTGTAGGTTTCACACTCCTTCCTTAGATAACTGGTTCTCAAACTTCAGTGTGCATCAAAAATACTTGGAGCGCTTGTTAAAACACAGATTTCTGGGCTTCATCCCCAGAGTTTCTGATTCAGAAAGTCTGGGATGAACCTTAAGAACTTATATTTCTAACAAACTTCCAGGTGGTGCTGATGCTGTGGCTAGGGACCTCACTTTGAGAACCACTTGCCTTAGATCTTATCTAAATGGTTTGTTGAAACATCAAGGGCTTGAAGGTGGCTAGCTGTACCTTCATAAATAACAACCACAGCATAGTACATTCTGCTAAACGTATTTTCAGCTGATTAGATGAATTAACTGTCCATGGAACCCATTAAAAATTTATGGCTAGTTCTGTTAACTAGAGATGTCTTTTATGAATATTCAAGATTTTACCAGCCTTGTATTGGCACAAAAACCTTATATTCTCTTTTCATGCAAGTATGATTATATATTTGGGAAAGAAAGTACTATACATTGTTATGTAACTTGTTGTGTTTTAAAATGATACAAAGTCCAGCCAGTTATTGTGTGGATGCTGACAAACTGATTCTAAAGTTTATATCAGGAGACAAAAGACCCAGAATAGCCAACACAATATTGAAGAAGAAGAACAAAGTTGGAGGGCTGACACTACCCAATTTCAAGAGTTACTGTCAAGTGACAGTCATCAAGACAGTGTGGTATTTGTAAAAGAATAGACACATAGATCAATGGAACAAAACAGAGAGCCCAGAAATAGAGCCACACAAATATAGTCAACTGATCTTTGACAAAGGAGCAGAGGCCATACAATGGAGCAAAGTTAGTCTTTTCAACAAATGGTGCTGGAACAACTGGACATCCACATACAAAAAAATGAATCTAGACACAAACCTCACACCCTTCACAAAAACTAACTCAAAACGGATCATAGACTTAAATGTAAAATGCACAACTATATCACTCCTAGAAGATAACATAGGAGAAAACCCAGACGACATTGGGTATGGCGATGACTTTTTAGGTACAACAACAAAGGCACATTCCATGAAAGAAATAATTGATAAGCCAGACTTCATTAAAATTAAAAATTTCTGCTCTGCACAAGACAATGTCAACAGAATGAGATGACAAAACATAGACTGGGAGAAAATATTTGCAAAAGACACATCTGATTAAAAATACTATTGTCCACAATATATAAAGAACACTTAAAACTCAACAATAAGAAAATAAACAACCTGATTTAAAAATTGGCCAAAGACCTTCCCAGACACTTCACCAAAGAAGTTATAGAGATGGCAAATAAGCATATTAAAAGATGATCTACATCATATGTCATCAGGGAAATGCAAATTAAAACAACAATGTGATACCACTACATACCTATTAGAATGGCCAAAATCCAGAACACTGACAACACCAAACACTGGCGAGGATGTGGAGCAACAGGAACTCTCATTCATTGTTGGTGGAAATGCAAAATGATACAACCACTTTGGAAGAAAATTTGATGGTTTCTTACAAAACTAAACATACCCTTACCATACTATCCAGCAATCGCTCCTTGGTATTTATCCAAAGGAGGCAAAACTTACAACCACACGAAAACCTGCACATAGATGTTTATAGCAGCTTTATTCATAATTGCCAAAACTTGGAAGCAACCAAGATGTCCTTCAGTAGGTGAATGGATAAATAAACTGTGGTACATCCAGACAACGGAATATTATTCAGCGCTAAAAAGAAATGAGCTATCATGCTATGAAAAGACATGGAGGAATCTTAAACTTTAAATGCATATTACTAAGTGAAAGACGCCAATCTGAAAAGGCTACATACTGTATGATTCCAACTGTATGACATTCTGGAAAAGACAAAACTATGGAGACAGTAAAAAAGATTAGTAGTTGCCAGAGGTTGGGGGAAGGAGGATGAATAGGCAGAGCACAGAGGATTTTTAGGGCAGTGCAAATACTCTGTATGATACTATAATCACGGACACATGTCCAAATCCATGAAATGTACCACACCAAGAGTGAACCTTAATGTAAACTATAGACTTTGGGTGATAATGATGTTTTAATAGGTTCATTAATTGTAACAAATGTACCACTCTGGTGGGAATGTTAATAATGGAGGAGCCTGTGCATGTGTAGGGGCAGGGGGTATATGGGAAATCTGTGTACATTTCTCTCAATTTTGCTGTGAACCTAAAACTACTCTGAAAAACAAAGTCTTAAAAAAATGAAATACATTATATATACACATATATATGATACAAGGTGGTGGGAGCAGGAATAAACAGCATCAGAGTGACGTACTTCATTTCAAAATTGGTGCTTTTGACCTTACTATCTTTAACAGCTTTAGGATGGGCAGAATAATTTTTTAATTTTAAATTGTGATAAAATATACATAACATAAAGTTTACCATCTTAATAATTTTTAAGTGTACAGTTCAGGGGCAGTAAACACATTCACATTTTTGTGCAACAATCACCACCATCCATTTCTAGAACTCTTTCATCTTGCAAAACTGAAACTCTGTACCCACTAAACAACCCGTTCCTCTCTCCCATAGCCCCTGGAAACACCATTCTACTTTCTGTCCCTATGAATTTGCTAAAATTTCTTGAAACGCGCAGATGGATAAATGCAAACCAGTTGAGACTTTAGCCTAAGATACATACGTATAAACCACTTGCAGGGGAATAGAAAAGATGAATGAATGAGTATGAGATTTATCAAAGCTGGTAACACGTGCTGGTGTAAATTTCCTAATAAGTGATGTTGTTGAACACCCTCTCACCTTCTTCCCACGCTGCACGTCTCATTTCTCACCAGATCCTAAATGGTCTTTGTGGCATTCATCTCCTGAAACTTATGAACTCTAATGATCTGGTAAGAGCAGAGGGGAACCAAAATACTATGAAGCCCTTTTTTTTTTCTCCTCATCTTTGAAACCCTGACATTAGTGAAGAGTCTGAGCAGAATCATGTCATCAGCCTCAGGTGTAGAAAAAACCTTGCAACAGGCCAAAGCTGGGTGATGACGCAGGCCAGGTTTGCAAGGTCGCAGCACAGGAGTGAGCCAGCATTCCTCTGGATGCCTGGATGCAGAGTTCAAAGAAAACATCTAGCAAATTCTAACTTTAGTAAATCCCCAGGCCAAAGGTAGACTTTTCAGTAAATTAATAATCCCTGAGTGACATCCGATGAGTTCTTTCAAAGACATTTTCCTCCACCCTGCCCTGACCCCTGACCTACATTTCATTCCTTGCAAGATGAATGGAGCCCATCATAGTGACTTTTCCATTAAGACTTGGCCTCTCTCTCTCGTTAAGTAGAAACCTTGAGAACACCAGATAATCAATTTACACTTAGGCCTTTCTGCAAAAGCTGAACGTTTTGGTGCCTTTCATTTTTATATTATTGATTTTAGAGTAACTTGCTCTAACAAAAATAAAAAAGTAAAGGTTCAGCAGAAGCAAAATAATGTTTCATGAACACGTTGTATGTTTACCCAAATAAGCAGCTCCCAAATTATGTTTTTAATGCTGTACTTTTCTTTCCCTAATAATATAGAAGATTAATATTGTATAAGTCAAAAGTGAAAAATGGGGCCGGCCCTGTGGCTTGGTGGTTAAGTGCGCGCGCTGCGATGCTGGTGGCCCGGGTTCGGATCCCGGGTGAGCATCGGGGCACCGCTTCTCCGTTCATCCTGAGGCCGAGTCCCACATACAGCAACTAGAAGGATGTGCAGCTACGACATACAACTATCCACTGGGGCTTTGGGGGGAAAAAATAAAATAAATAAAATCTTTAAAAAAAAAAAAAAAGTGAAAAATGATGGGTAACTATAAACGCAGACCGGAAAGCCTAGTTTGGGGGAGGTTAAGGTGTGTGTTGCATTGTAATAAAAGAGGCAATACTAAGCTGGCACAAAGGGAAAGAGAACTGACCTCTACTGAGTCCCCTCCAAAGGGCTGGGAACTCTGCTACATCTTGTACTTGACCTCACTTATCACCACTGCGACAGCTACGACCCTCAATTTTCCAGGTGAATAACTTCTTCAAGGTCCCATCATTGATAAGTGGCCACATCAGAATTCTAATCATGTTCTTTTTATTCATTTCTTCATTCAGAATTAGTTATTGGGCACCTAGGAAGGGCCAGGTGTGGAGGGTCCCATCATTCCTCTTCATGGAAGTCCTAACATGTACAAAGCACTCCTTGATAGGAATTATCAAGAGTCTTCATACCAACCCTAACAGTCAGACGATATTACTACATTTGTACTGACTATGGAAGCTAAAGAGAATGAATTATTTGTCCCCAGTCACATGGCTAGTAAGTAATGAAGCGAAATTTTGAATCTAGGTCTGGTTCAAAAAGAAATACTTTTTTGTTTTTGTGAGGAAGATCGGCCCTGAGCTAACATCTGCCAATCCTCCTCTTTTTTTGCTGAGGAAGACTGGCCCTGGGCTAACATCCATGCCCATCTTCCTCTACTTTATATGGGACGCCGCCACAGCATGGCTTGACAAGCGGTGTGTCTTGCTCGAACCAGCGAGCCCCTGGCCGCCCCAGCGGAGCGTGCGCACTTAACCGCTTGTGCCACTGGGCCGGCCCCCAAAAAGCAATACTTTTAATTATTGTGTTTTAATTAACCTCTCTGAGCCTCAGTTTCTTTGCCTGTAAAATGGGGCTCACAGCAGCTCTATTCATAACAGCCAAAAGGTGCAAATGACCTCAATGTCCATCAAATGATGAATGTATAAACAAAATGTGATGTATCCATACAATAAAATAGTATTCAGCCATAAAAGGGAATGAAGTACTGACACAGGCTACAAAATGGATGAACCTTGAAAACATTATGCTGAGTGAAAGAAGCCAGACACAAAAGACCACATACTGTGTGATTTCATTTTTAGAAACGTCTAGAATCATAGAGACAGAAAGTAGATTAGTGGTTGCCAGGGGCTGGGGGTAGGCAGCAATGGAGAGTGACTGCTAATGGGTATGAAGTTTCTTTGTGGGGTGATGGAAATATTCTGGAATTAGACAGTGGTGATGGTTGCACAACCTTTGTGAAATCCTAAAAAACACTGAATCGTATACTTTAAAATGATGAATTTTATAGAATGCGAATTATCATCTCAAAAATAAATAAATAAATAGGGCTAATACAAGTACTAACTTCTCAGATTGTTGTGAAGATTAAATGAAGCGATTCCAGGGAAGTGCTTGGCACAGGGCCTATCTAGGGCTTTTTAGGCACATAAAAGCTCTCACCAAATGTTGTCCTTTAAAACATTGTAGGGGAAAGGCTGGGCATTGTGGTTGGCCACAGCCCTGCCGTGGATAACCTATACTCTGCCCCTCATTCCTTCCTCCGAGAGAGCCCTTTGCGTGTCCATCTGTATGTCCATGGGACCCCGGAACCTCCACCCCACCGCTAGTTCTCCACCCTGTGCACTCTCCCTACTGCTTCCCCTCCAGCCCAAGGAGAGCAAAGCAGGAGCCGCCCCTGCATGTTCCTTGTTCGGGGATGTGGTTCCCTCATGGCGGCCTCAGATTGTGCTGCCAACTGGACGTAAGAACTCACAGGAAGGGGACAGTTAAGCACTGTCACGGCATGTACAGTTCTTAACAAATGAGTAGAGGAGAGGAGAAAGGAAAAACCTTTCCTTTCAGAAGGAATGTGAAAATAAATGTGCATGTGCAAGCTGTATCTGAGGAAGCGCGAAGAAGTCAAATGCTCAACAGATCCCCATGGAGAGAAGAAAGGAAAGACAACCACGGATGAGGGGATGAAGGGTCTCGTAGGCCCTGCTGTGATGTTTGAACTTTATCCTAAATATCATGGGACTCTGCTGAAGGATTTGATTGAGGGAACGCCATGATCAGATTTCTATTTTAGAAAAGATATTCTTGCAACATGGAACAAGTAACAAGGCCATCAGCAAAGAAAGGAATTCAAGGGGAGGGGCAGGCGAGGAGAGAGGGTGGGCAATGCTGCGTCCAGCTGGGGTCATTTTGAATTGAACATGCCAATGGGATCTGGAGATGGAACTTTCTGGAAGGAGTTGGGTGGCTGAGTTTGGAGCATCAGAGGGAACCCTGGGAGAGAGAATGCGAACAGCACCAGGGGGTAGAGGAAGCATGAATATAGTTGAGATCCCCAAAGGGAGAGGGATAGAGCAAGACACACAAGGGGCTGTGGAGGGAGTCCCAGCAAGGGTTGACATTTCCAGGCAGTGAGAGGAGAGCAGGGCTCGGTCCAGAGCACGTGTTAAGATGAGCCAGTGTTGCCAGAATCTGGCGTTCGAATCCTAGCTCTTCTACTTCCCCACCATTTGTTTGAAAAGTTGTGTGCTTTCTTCTCACATCTGTAGTTCATCCCCAGAGTACTGAGACCATTCTCAATTTTTACAAGACTGCTGCACAAATTTCAACATGAACAAATGTTGTGGTGGGCAGGTGGGCCCAGAGCTGGCACGCAGAAATAGCCTGGCTACAGTGTAAACATCAGTTTAGTCCACCAAAGTATTCATAGATTCTGTTTCTTTTTGTTTTTCATTTTGTAAGGCTCATCATTTTTACACTTTCGCAGAGCAAATAAGACAGTAACACATATTGTGCATTTTGCGTGGCCAACTGCACCTAATTGTGATTGTCCCATCACACTTCTAAGGGCAAAATAGTCCCACCTCCGTGAAGCTGGAGGCAGCAAGGACCCTTCAATCACACTGAGAAAACTGTCAAGTCGCTTCCCCGCTACTTCCTTCGCGCCGCTGTAGCCCACTATTTTTTACTGAGCTAGCAGCCTAAACAATAATGGAGCAAGAGTGGAAAACTGGCCATATTTTGAACTGTCTTTCCAAGAAAGTATTTGCTTTTTCTGAAACGTGTATGTTCCAAAAAGAAAAGCTAGTTTAAAATATTGCTTGTCTCAACATATGCAAATTGAGCAGATGTAAAGGAATACATTAAATCCGTTTTTAAAGGATGTGCCCATTACAGACACATTCAGACGTGATTGAGCACTTACGCTCTTTATCGGAAATGCAAGCCTTCCTTAAATACCACTGATTATCATCTCCGATGGCCTGCCGGTTTCATCAGAACCAAACAGAGCCCCAGATTCCTTCCTCCTTTTTGCCGGAGAATCCTGAGGTGGGAAACACGCAGCCATCTGGTTTCCGTTTGGAATTGCCGTGCATTATCATACACAATCACATGTGATAAAAGAAAACGTAGGAAACATATGGCTCAGGGTCCAAAGGTATTTGAGTGATTGCACCAAGGGCCACTTCTAGCTCATTTTATACATGGCCAGAATAAAAAAATTTTTTTTGCAAAGTCATTTGCAACAGTATATTTGTTTGCCCAGCATGATTGCATTCTTAATCAGTTCCTTTGATGTTAAATCAGAAAGTGACAGTGAAGCGGAGCGATCATAAATCAACAGGTTACAACTTGGTCTCTCTGGCATTCTTCTGCACTCAGACTGTCATGTCAACCAGCACATATTGAGGCAATTCTAGAAATTGGGTTATCTTGAGAAGGGGAGAAGTGAGCAAGAAGAAAAAGGATGGAAAAAAGGGCAGAGCAAGCTCAAAGACGCTCGAAATTCCTGATAAGGACCAAGATGCCTCAGCTTACGTGATTTACGACATCCACAGTTTCCTCTACTCTGGTAGACAACTTGGCTCCAGATTTTTCAGGATACATGTTTTTAGTTCAGTGCTACACAATAACAGCCTGGTGGGACTGATTCACCTTGCTTACAGAAGAAAATAATGTGTTTCCCAAGAAAATATCTTACTCGCCTTCCAAAGCAGAATCTTCATTTGTTCTCTCAACCCAAGATTCCTAAACATTATCTTATTCTGTAATTTAACAATTACTTATACAGTGCTTATTACATGCCAGGCATCGTTCCAAGGGCTTGCAAATATATTAAGCCTCATAATATAAATATTGTAATACTCAAAACAATCACATGACAGAGGCATGATTATTATTCTCATTTGCAGATGAGAAAACTGAAGCACAGAAGTAACTTGCCCAAGGACATAGAACAAGTAGGGGGCAGATCTGAGACTTAAATCCATTTCTTGAATCATTTTGTTGGAAATAGAGAAAAGAGACACACTTAGTTATCTCAGGTAAAAAGGGGGTATCTCATAAAGCACATGGACTAATTGGAATTAACCCTGGAACTGAAAGCCTCCAGTCAGCACTGGGTTCTAGAACTCTCTCTGCCTCCCTCAGTCATGGTCTGTGTCTCCCAGAATCTCCCCTTCTCTCCGCATGGCTCCAGGACTCCAGCTTGCTTGTGGCCTCTCCTGGTTCCTACTCTTCCTCACAGATCTTCTCCCTCTCAGCTACGCTCTCGAGTGCGCTCATTCTCTCTCTTGCTCTCTACTTTTGACTCTAGATTCTCCAGAAAATGGCTGCTGTCTCTATCAAGCCAGGCCACATTGTAGTTCCCTAGAAAGCCTAGCATTGGCTTCCTTGAGTCAAGCCCGCTCTTGCCACTGGACTAATTACATGAGTGTGATAGCTAGTCTCCAGAGATAGCTCCCAACATGTCTTCCCACCCCCACATGTGCATGCTGCAAGAGATGAGTCCATTTCCCCTCCCCTTGAATCTGGGCTGTACTGTGATTTACTTCGGCCCATAGCTTGTGGTAGAAGAGACATTCTGGGACTTCTGAGCCCAGGTCTTAATCATACTGACAGTTTCTATTTCCTTCCTCCTAAAAATGAGCCACTACATTAGAAGTCTGACTACTCTGGTTGGAAAGAAGCCCAAGCCCTTACACCATGTTGCAAGGAAGACCAAACTAACTACATGGAGATAGAGAGATTGAAAGAGAGAGAGAGAGACCACTTCACCTAGTGGAGTAGCACCAAGGTCCTAGACATATAAGCAAAGCTTTCTTGGATGTTCTGGCCCAGCCCAGCTGCCAGGTGATGCAGCCAAATGAATGACCCTAGCTGACACACTTGGAGCGGAACCATCCATCTGAGCCCTGCCCAAACTCCTGACCCACCACCTTGTAACAAATAATAAATCACTGTTTCAAGGTTCTACATTTTGGGCTAGTTTGGTACACAGCGAGAGATCACTGAAACAGCGGGCCAGTTTGTTTTTAATAACATTTTTTATAAGGTGAAATAGGGAAAGGGTAATAGCCAGATAGCCAGATGAATGTCTAGGAGATGCCTACCAATGGGGCCATAAATGAAGCCAGGGGGAGGCAGCGAGCACTGGCTACGACGGGACCTGCCTTTCCCTCCTTACATCATTCTGGCCTCACCCCAACCCTGTGAGCCAGTTAGTCTTTTCGGGAAAAGAGTGTGGGTAAGAGCGTTGATGCACCTTCCACAAAGTCACTTATCTGAAACTTAAACCCGACTTCCACAGTCCTGCCCTTTTCTCTATATCATGCTTCCTCCCTTTCACTGACAAGACTTTAGTCCCCAAAACCACATGACCCCACTCCCCAGCCACCAGAGGCGAGCCTGGCTGGACACATGGGCATGGCTGACTGTAATCCCCCCTGTCTCATACTGCCAGGCAGCAGCCTCACCTGGAACCGCCTCACTGGCATCAAAACCAAGACCCACTCTTATGTCCCTGGAAGGCTCGAGTGGGAAACCTCCTTTTGTAGTTTACCTGCCCCCTCCATCGCCAGCATCAGCTGCAAACATTTATTGACCTCAACTATGTGTGGGGCCCTGTGCTAGTAGCCTAGGATACGAAGAGATTAAAACTCCAAGGTTGACCTCAAGGAGGTTGATGGAGAAGGCAGATAAACACATAAACCACAAGCAGTAGTGCATGGCAGCATGCACAAAAAGCCAGAAGAACTGTTTAGAGAAACAACAGTTTGGGAACTTGGATAAGACATTGGGTGATCCCTCTTGGAGGGCAGAAGAATGAACTAGAGTCTAAGGAGCAGAAGTTGGATTTCTCTAGTGAGAATGGGAGTTTCAAAGGACTGATCATGTAAAAAAAAATTATTATTTAAATTATTTGAAGCTACTCAAGGTGAAAAACAGATTTAGGTTTAGATTAATTACATAGATAAAATCCCTCCAAATAATTATAAGCTTTACACAGTTAGTTGCATGAAGAGCTCGAGAAAGCAGAATAGTCACTTAACTGTGCAAGCAAGAAGACAGCCTCTTGAGAGTGTGGAAATCAGGGCCTGGCACACAGCGAAGAAGCTGTCAGATGGCAGAAGCTCTTGCCATGTAAGGGTGTATTGGATGCATCTTCTCAGTCCCTCCTTACCCGCTCCGCCCCCATCTGACTTTGCGCCTTGGTGGCGGCCAGCTCCCAAGCGCACTGCTGGTCTCTCACCTCAGCACCGTGCTGTGTCTATTTGGTTTGCTCGGGGTTTTCTCTGCAGAGCCCCAGCTCACTAAATCCACTTGTGCAGGTACTATCCAGAAGTGCACGGGGTTAGTGTGCTTCGAACAACCCTCAACTAAGGAGTGATGGGAGTTAGAGTAAATGCCTCCACCTCCCATGTTTCAGAGTGGCAATTCTGAGGCATGTTCTACACAGTTGCTGGTAGGATTGAGCCTCAGTTGTCCACAGCTGTAACCCACTCATTAACGCACCTTTTATTAGTTTTTCCACCTCCCCTCCTCCCTTTCTCTACTCCCTCATTCCTGCTTCCTGCTATCACCACTCAAATAAAAAAAAACCCTGCATCTAAGTCCTTATCACAGGCGCTCATCTCAGGGGCTAAGACAGCTGGGGACGAGGGAAAGAAAAGACGAGGTGCTGAAGGAAGGTTACACACTTTGGGTGAAAGGCGAGAGGTTGATTGAAGCCAGAAGGGTCTTTACAAAGACAAACCTCCTAGATCCCAGGTTGCCCCACGTCTGACCTCGCCTAAAGAGGACCCTGCCCATTACATGCTGAAGAACTGAGCACAGTTGGCTGGAATCCGAACGCTCCAGTTGGGGCACGCTTCAAGAAAGTCTCTTTTTAACAAAGAATGCAAAAAGTAAGGAACTATTGATATACCCAACTCGGATGGATCTCAAGGGTATGCTGAGTGAAAAAGCCAATCTCAAAGGGCTACATACTGTATGATTCCTTTTATACAACCACCTTGAAGTGACAAAATTATTGTGAGAGAGAACAGATGAGCAGCTGCCAGGAGTTAGGGTCAGCGGAAGGGTGCGACTATTAAAGGGTAACATGAGGGAGTATCTTTGTGGAGACGGAACAATTCTGCATCCTGATTTTGATGGTTACTTGAACTACACATGAGATCAGATTTCATAGAAATACACACACACACACACACACACACACATGAATGCTTTAATAGTATCGTGCCAATGTTAACATCCTGGTCTTGACAACATACTATATGTAAAATATTATCATTGCAGGAAACTGAGTGAAGCGTACACAGGAACTCTCTGTACTATTTTTCCAACTTCTTATAAGCTTTAAACTATTTCAAAATAAAAAGTTATAAAACTGAAAAACATTCTTAAAAATTGAATGCCAAAAGCCAAAAAAAAAAAAGAGAGAGAGATAGCCAGTTTTCCCTTTCTTCTCCCTCAAATGGTTGTTGTAGCCACATTACTGGCAGCCAAGGATGAGCTAATGAGATAATCCATGTCAAGGGCCTGCCCCGGTGTGTTCAGAATAAACATTATCAGTTATTATGATGACTGTGATTATTATCGACAAATACAATATAAATTGTTACTCCTGCCACCTGAACAGCCAATAGGCTAAGAATTTAGTGAAGGCATTTATTCTACTGCTTAAGATAAGGGAATTGAAGAATTGTCAGAACATTTTCTTTATCCTGATTCCCTTTGGCCTCGACTGCTAAAGAGAATTTCAAGTTGGTAGAACATGGTTCAAAGTGAAGCTGGGAAATGGAGAGGCTGATATCAGTGACCAAGAAACCAGTCTGGATGGGGCACCATCCAGTGAACTTGATGCAACAACTGCATTGAACCTGATCCCGATGAAAAGAAGATCTGCCTGCCATACGCATGGCTTCCACACAGAAGGCTCGGGGTCTGCAATGTAGGTGCACACATGCATGTCTGAGATGCCAGGGTGTATGCTTCTATTTGACTAAAAGCCATATGATGGGACAAAGAGTTGTGGCCAGGTGGTGAGGAAAAGGCTAGCAGCCACATGATGGGAGAATCAGTCACCGGGAGCAGATGTTAGAAACCAAAAGTAGGTTATTGGAAGGAAAGCAGAATTGGCAGAGAGCCTGCAGAATTTCAATCTTTTCACACAAACAAGCAGATCATCACTGGAAATGTTTAACAATATTTAAAAAAAAATATTTTAGTGTCCTAGATGTTAAAGAAAGCTTAAATGTTAAAGTTGTCAAATTTTAACTTAAAAAATTCTCAGAGGTGTACATTCCATGGCCACCCCCTTGGCACCTCCCTTGGGCCATTTCTCTTTCAACAGATTAAGGGCTGAGAGGTCACCACGAGTCATGAGAACAAGGCAGAGAGAGAATCCACAATGGAAACATGAATAGAGGTAGGCATAGTGTTTAGCCTGGCTTCAAAATGGAAACCTTTCCACCCGGGTGACAATAGCACCAGTAGCAATTCACTATAAACCCAAACACAGAGCCTGGAAAGACAGAAAATCAAGGCCATGCCAAGAGATATCTGGCCACCAAAAAAAAAAATCAGAATATAGACCAATATTTCCCTCACCTGGATTAAGCCCTAGACCTGCCTCGGTACTCCAAGCTCTCTACGCTGAGCCCACTCTTTCTAAGGAAAGGATCAAGAAAAGAAAAGAGGTAGGCTTGAAGTAGCAAAAAATATGCCTGGCTGGTCTAGGAACCAGGGGTTGGAACGAACTGATTGTGAGGGTAGATACTTAGTGATTTGTGAAGAGACATGTTAGAAGGTGATTCCATTTTCAGAGCTAAGGCTGCAGAAGAGCCAAGAACTCTGTTACAAGTAGGAGGACCTAAGAGAGGACCAGCCCAATTTCTGATACATAGTAGGCACTCAATGAATATTCATAGAGAGGATAAATGGATGGATGGATGGATGGATGGATGGATGGATGGATGGGTAGATGGGTAGATGATTAGATGATAGATTGATAGATGGATAGATAAATAGATGAAGGAACGTAAGTATGAAAGGTAGGGATGCCATGTTTCTAATTCTGGTAGTACTGAAGAATGACACCAGAGATGCTCCTTAGTTTTTTCAAAGATAAAGTGCTTTTTGTTTTGTTAAAATAAGAAAGTGAAATCTCTTCTTCCAGAAATACATGAGAAAGGGAAGGGAAGGCCATATGTCAGTTCTCACAATAGAGCTGCATGTTACATACCACCAAATTGTCTTTTCCAATGGTCATTCCTGAGCCAAGTTAAATAGGTAAGCGTTATCGGTGGTTAATAATGCTAAAAGTTTGAGAAATTCATAAAGTGGAGCCATTCTGCGTTTTAGGATACAGAAAAACTAATATTAACAAGTTATCTAACCTGGCTTTAAGGCAAAGCCCACACAAGTCATTTTCCAAATAATAAAATTTAGTTTCAGCCTCAAAATAAGGAGGTTCCATGAGTCCCTCCAGTATTGGATCACTGTCAAGATTTCTCTCCGCCTTATCTTAACCTCCATCAAATATTCTGGAGAGGAAGGCTCATCTTCATCACCTTCTGAGTAACAACCATTCATATAAATTGAGATCACAAGTACATTTTCTCTTCTCCAAGATCTACAAATCTTAGCCTTTGGCCTATGCGCACAGATCTTATATTTCCTTTTTAAATCATTAGGTGGCCATCTTATCACCCTTTATAAGTTCTCTTTACCTTTCATTAGGTAATACAAGGGATTTTAATAAAAGTTTATTAATGCACTAGTCCCTGTGACAGAGTAGATGTAGCTTATACAGATTTTTATTTTGGTTCCAGTTATCAAGAAAAAATAAAAACGTAAATTTGTCAAATTTAGTAATGGTCAAGAATCATTGCATCTTAAATGACATAAACCCAATTGAAACTTGTTTAAGGAAAGAGAAAGGAGAAGTTTATTGATTCACATAAGTTCTAACTTAAGGCATGCTTGATCCATAATTCAAATACTATTGCCACCTCACTCTCCCTGGTTCTCTCTCCATCTCCAGGTCTGTGTCTCCCCATTTATGGTGTCATTCTCTCTTACACAGGTGAGCTTCCTCCATGCCGCTACTGGATTACAATATCACAGCCAGTGAGCCACGTAGAAAGACAGTGATTCTCTCTCCAGTTGTCCATGTATCAATTAAAGGCAAGATTCCAGACTTGCTTAGGTTATTTGCTCTCTGCTCAGAGCAATCACTGTGACCAGATGATTAGGGGATAACTCACCAGCCTGGGTCACATGCTTAACCTTCTGGACAGAGAGGCAGGATGGACAGCCCCACCAGAATGAAATGAGTTAGAGGGACATGTCCCCAAAGGAAAGGACAGGTGTTATTACCTAGGATGTCCATAGATTCCACTCTTCCCAGGACCCTGAATAGAGGGTACTGATGATTTACTGGGTATTATAAAATGCAGCAGCAAGATGTCCAGAAAACCCAACACACATGAAATAGTATGAGTCATTCATTCACTCTTCATTCATTTATTCAACAACATTTTTAGGCCTCTACTGGGCATCAGACATCACGTGAACACTAAGTGTCAGAGGGGATTCGATGAGCACAGCATTCTCTGATGGAGAAAAACACAGAATCCCATGGCTGCAGCCTGGGGTGGGGAGTGTCATAGTAGTGACAGTCATATGGACAGCACAAGTAAGGCACTTAAACTAGCTTGGAGAAATCAGGGAAGGCTTCCAGGAAGAGGTGATTCTTGAACTCAAAATTAAAGGATGAATAGGAGAAGGAGACAGCATCGAGGTAGAAAGAGGCACTTAGGTCAGAGGTAATATTATGGGCAAAAGTATGTGCTGCTTGGGGCCAGCCTGGTGGCCTCGTGGTTAAGTTTGGCGTGCTCTGCTTCCATGGCCCAGGTTCAGTTCCTGGGCACGGACCTACACCACTTGTCAGTGGCCATGCTGTGGCGGTGACCCACATACAAAATAGAGGAAGATTGGCAACAGATGTTAGCTCAGGGAGAATCTTCCTCAGCAAAAAAAAAAAAAAAAAAGTATGTGCTGCTTGAGCAAGGAGCAAAAAGTTTGAGGGAATGGAATGGTGAGAGATGGGGTTGGATAGCTAAGCAACAGCCATGTCATGAATGCACCAAAATTCCTTGCTAAGATATTTGAACACTACTCTAAAGGTGAGGAGGACCCACTGAAGAATTTTAAGTACGTGTGTATCATCAAATTTGCGTTTTAGGAAGGTGACTCTGGTGTCAGTGTGGGGTATTGATTAATATGGAGTCAGGAGTGGAAGTCACCAGGAGACCACTTAGAGATAGCTCAGACCAGACATGATGAGAATTTGAAGTGACAGCAGACATGGAGAGGAGGCTACATATTTGGGAGATATTTAGGAGATAGAAGCAGTGAGTTTTGGTGGCCGATTGGTAGAGGAAAAGTCAGTGTGGACTCTCAGTTTCCAGCTGGGGTCGAAGAGCATACAAGAACAGGAAAGACAGAAGAAAGACCAGCTTTGGAGGAGAAGGTGATGGACCCGATTATGAACATGCACAGTTTGAGGCCCCTGTGAATGGAGATGTGCAGGAGAGAGGATTCCAGAACGGAGAGTCCAGCCCTCAGGAGAAACATCTGGGTGTGAAGCAACGTTTTAGAGAAGAGTTTGTAGCTGACACTTAGTGGTGTAGGTGGAGTGAGAAGAAAACCAAAGGCAGAGCCATGGGGACACCACTGTTTATAGGATGATGAGGAAGAGAGGGTTGACAAGAGGCCGAAGAAGGATTCATTAGAGAAATAGGAGCAAAATGCACGACAGTAGAGAAACACAGTTCAGGATGGAAAACTTAATGCTGAACCACGACCATTTTTGAGTTTTCTGTGGGCTGAAGAAAAGGTGTCATGTGGAAAACAGGAAGATCGAGAAGAAAAATATTCAATTTACCAAAATTAATGATGATTAAAATCGTTACAAAATTAACGCATTATGGCATCATGTTCTATAAATGGTTGAGAGGTTTTACATAACTTTATCTGTGGGTGTATAATTTATATATAGACCTTTTTCTGCAGATGAGAAAGACTTTAAAAGCAGGGTCAGTAAACTTTGTCTGTAAAGGGTTAGATAGCAAATATTTTCAGCTTTGCAGGCCAGACAGTCTCTGCCACAACTACTCAGCTCTGTCGGTGTAGCTCTAAAATACCCATAAACAATGTGCGCATGAATGAGTACGGTTGTGTTCCAATACAACTTTATTTACAAAAACAGGCAGTGAGGTAGATTTGGCCTGAGGACCCTAATTTGATGACTCCTCATCTACAGTAATATCTTTACAGACTTTCTCTCTCTTCAGAATCAGTTGCCAAAAGGAGGGAAGTGAACAAACCGTGTTCAGAAAAGCACAGCTTTACACAGGAAGTACAGACTGATGCTGAAAACATTACGTCAGCCCTTTAACTATCTCGGACTCTAGTAACCATTCGTGGGAATTGAGACGTGTTTGCTTCTAGCAGAGAGAAAGCTCTTCCGCCTGGTAGTGTAATATGTGCTGTGCCTACAAATTAAAACACTTGGAAGTTTTACTCCGAGCTCCAACTATATGCAAATACCATTGTTTTGTTTCTTTCCACTACTCATGTTTTAAGTCACTTTTCATAATCAGTGTAAAACTAAAAGAATTCTTGTTAGATATAGACATGCATGTTTTGGTTCTTTCCAAGAACACAATGATATGTATGCATAATGTTGAGAAAGAGGGAAGGCGTTTGAAGTCTTAAGAGGGAAACTCCTCAGCAAATTCTTAAGTGTACTGAATACAAAGCAAGATTGCAACCCAGTTAAAATATTAGAAATGTTGTATTCTCTTTAGAGAGAAACAAGTCAGTTTTTGTTAAGTGTGTGTGTGTCTGCTTATGGCAGTGATCCGTTTCACTTTTGACTACTCGCCCAATGCATACAGTGGATTGCATCAGTGCTGAACACTGAATATTCCTAGCATCCAGTAGAATTGCACTTCGTGCCTCCCTTAAAGGGACAGCCACCTGATTTGCCTTGGCCAATAAAATGTGAGCAGATGTGATGTGTCTGACTTTCAGGCAGAAGCCTATAGAGCCATAGACGGCTCTCTTTTCCTGGGCCACAATGAGTAGCAAATTCCAGATGGTAAATGTTCTTTCAGCCTGGGTCCCTGTTTCTAGTATTAAATTCTCATCTGGCAGGTGCTCAATTTTTCTGACTAGACCCTGACTAATGAAGATGCTGACTTAATTTAATACCCTTGTCTGAACAGCAGTTCTTCTAAAGCAGGAGTTAGGCAATTTTTTCTGTAAAGGGCCAGAAAGTACATATTTTCCGCTTTGCAGGCCATACGGTCTCTGTTACAACCATTCAACCCTACCATGGTAGCGGGGAAGCAGCCATAGGCGGTTCGTAAATGGATGGGCGTGTCTGTGTGCCAATAAAACTCTATTTACAAAAACAGGTGGCAGCTGGATTTGACCTGAAGGCTGTAGCTTGCCAACGACTCGAACGTAACTCAGTCTTATATGTATTCTCTGTGTATTTCCTCCTGGTAGGGGAAGGGCTCACAGACACTCCAAGGAAGAAGGTAATCAGAGCTGAGTGGAGAAACCTATTCAATCTTGTTTCCCGACTGCTGCAGGAGAAACCTGCCAGAAATAAAGGACCAGAGAAACCATTTGACTCAAAGTTCAGCACAAGTGGAAGGGCAGAAATTGCTGTGGAAATAAATGTTTTTGGTGTAAGGAATTTGTTATTGTCAATGCAAATAATCCTTAACTAAGCTATAAATCAAAACTGGGATGCGTTTATTATGAGCCAAATTTGAGGACCATATAACCCGGGGCCTTCCTTCCCCAAAGAAGGAAGGGCATCAAAGAAGTGGGGTGTACAGAGGAGTTATATACCATTAAAGAGCAGGTATCACATATGATTGCAATGTTCCTTTTACAATAGTCACGAGATTGCCCTGTCGGCACAGTGATTGATGGACACAGCGGGTAGCAGGTCTGCTGTCTTGAGTTGGGTGGTCACAGGATGAGCGCAGCAATCAAATCCTAGCCTAGGGAGAAATGCTTATCCTTAAGGAAATGCCAATGTGGGGGAAGTTGCATCCTTATCTTAAGGGCATTTGTTCTTGTCTTTGGGACATGGTAAATAAGTAAAGCAGATATACAATGCATGTTCAAAGGCCACATCCGGCCCTTTTGGAAAAACAAAATCAGGCTGAATTAGTTTTACACCAAATGGCTTCTTCATATACTCCAATATATCCTATTGCTTGACATTTATTTATCATTATATAATTATGTGCACTTTTGTATTAATTCAAAATTCCCCATAATAAAAAGTGAACAAGAAGAAGGAGGAGGAGGAGGAGGAGTAAAAAATCTCTAATATTTCATGTAAGCTTTTTGGAAGATGATTTCTGAGAATTAGTGTAATTCATGGCTTTGTATTCAGCAAAATTCACATAAAAAGAACATTATGGCTGGAATCATGGCCAGTATTTTATCTCGGAAATAGCATATGCATTTTTTTAATGATTTCTCTAGTCTCTGAGAAACTATAAGGGCTCAGCTGGCCCCTTAATCTATATGACATTTTTATGACAATTAAAATATCACCCCAAGGAGGGTCTTTCGTTCCATTGTCAGATTTTATTGGGCTAGCATAAGCTAACAAAACAGAATAAAATTATACAACTAATATTATATTTAAAACGTCAATTTATTACATTTAAGGTTATACCCAGAAAATACACTGGCCTTAGGTGTCAACCAAACCAAATTAATCACACATGTTTAATGTCTGATTATACTTTTTCTCTAAGAGTAAGATTCTTTGTGTGGTCCACAGTTAACAAGATTCATCCTCCCAAACATAATGAGAATTTTAACAGCAACTAAAAATCATCTTATGTCTTTTTGTCAGTTTTTGGCTGTAGTTGTATGTAAATTCATCTAACTGCTTCCAAAGCAAAATTGTGTGTCTTTTGTGGGGAGGGAGGTAACTTTCTCTCTGTTTCTGTCTCTTTCTCTCTGTTTGGGCTTTGAACCGTGGAGTTACACGGACTTGGGGTCAAGCTGTCATTCCAACACTTATAACTGTATGACTTGGGCCAAATTGCCTAAGCTTTTTAAGTGTCAGTTTCTTCATTTGCTAACAGTAAATGAACAAAGAAGTAAATAAATCCCCAAGATTAATCTCTATAAAGCTCTTAGCACAGTGGCTGACCCATAATAACTATTCAAGAATTGCTAGCTGTTTTCCTTTCTCTGGAACCACTTTTTTCCAAAAATTCACCACCTCCTTGATCTAGTTCGATTACCAATCAATCATATTTGGCCAAAGATCCTGGGCTTAGTCCCAGGGGATCACACGTCCTCGTGTGGTCTAGTACGTGTTAAATCTAGTTAAGCTGTGGAACCAACAGAGGAGCTTTAAAAATACAATTTCCCAGACCCAACCCCAGACCCATTGAGTTGTAAGCCTCAAGGACAGTGCCCTGGAATCTGCATTTTTAACAAACCCTCCAGGCAGCTCGTAAGCAAATGGCCTGGGATCATCCATACAGCTTGCCTTGTTGTCACCTATGTGGCAGGGCTGATCATCAATGTCATGTTCCATTTCCTCACCCACAATCCCTAGGTGCTTCTCACACCTCTATACAATATCCAAACTTCGCCTTTTCAGAAGACAAACCCAAGAAATGTAAGGACAGTACAAGAAATGCACCAAAAAATATTTTTGTAATGAACTGCTTTCAATGTTATACTCTTCAGGCTAATGTCACGTTTTCTTGCCCATTGGTATTTTCAGATGTAGGGCAGACTTTAAAGTCAATATAAACTGAAGAAGAAAAATCAAACAGCATAGCCTCCCCAAATGTCACTGATATCGAGGATGGTGTCCACTGACATTACAGGGTTCAGGGTTCTACTCACATCCGATTATCTCTCTTCAATACCAACCTTTTTCTAGCTGTTCTTTCAGAATAAATGCCATCTCTGGGTGGTGATTTCTCAAGCAATGTGAGTTTGCATTTTCCTTTTCATAAAATCGTATTGTCCCAAGCAGACAGGCTGGCAATGGAAATCGCATTCCCAACGTAGATCAGACAGCACACATTGCTAAAAGCCTGTGTGCACAGTGCCCGGCAGATGCTGAGTGGCCGTCTTCCTGGGACCAGTAGGAGCTCACAAACACCAGGCCTGTAACCTCAAGGGAAGGGCCTGGCAGTGCTTGTACTGCGTCATGCCAGGCCATCTTGGTACTCTTGGGAGTCAGGTATAATGACAGAATAAAGCCACAGTCTTCCTTTTACTCCACTTACTCCCTAATAGCGTCATTTTTGCTCTTTACTCTGTCTTCTCAATGTTTAAGGGAAAGTCTTGATCAGAGCCCACCTCAGCCAAACAACAACAATAGCAGCAGCACCCTTTAGGAAGAATTTTCCATTTTTCCTTGAATTATCTTTTACAACAACCTTAAAAAATAATCTTATTGTCCCTTCTAGTCAGTGCGGAAAGTGAGGTGAGTAAAGGTCTAAGTGGCTTGTCCAAAGGCAGAGAGGGGTGGGTGGAGGGGCCAGTACTCTCCCAGGATGTAAAGCCCTCAGCACAGCCCACCTCCCTCCACTCAGCCATGTTGCAAAAGGGTAAAATTGGCAACCTTGACTTTGTCTTCCTTTTCATTGGCCCAGCTTCAAGAGTTAACCATTTTAAAATATTTGTACTGAATTGGAGTGGGGGAGTTCTTAGAGACTGAAGAGTTTTAAGGGCATCTATTGAACGTTAATGAGAGAAAGGAGGGGAGCGAGGGAGGAAGGAAGGAAGAGCGGAAGAGAGGTAGGGAGGAAGGGCAAGGAAGGAAAGGAGGAGAAAGGAAGAGAGGAGAAGGAAAGAAAAGAATCTGTTGCTGGTGGTGACGGACCCACCAGAGATAACCCCGGGCAGTAGAGACACCCATAAGTCCATCTGAGCACTCCTGGTTTTCAATGGCCATCTCTGGCTGGAAGAAATGTGATCTGATTCCTTCAACCAAGGCCAAGCTTAAGTGCCAAGTTCAGAGCCCCTAATATCTCACTCCCAGCCCACTAACAATCATCAGGATTGCTTCTTGTTAAAATAGTGTTTCATAAAGAAAAAAATTATACATGTGTATAATTTTATATATATATAAAACCTGAATACACATAGAGTTTGGTGTCTTAAGCAAATAACTTATGCCCATTTTGCTTATAAGGAATTAATATGATTGAGTCACACTATCATAATTTTTCTCTCTTCATGTTACCAATTACCAATCATCAATCTTGATAATTTTTGCATAATCAGTCAATGCCCTATTTTCACTGATGCCTAGAACAGTTGAATCCTTTTCTCACCTGAGAGAGGTATGTGATGTGGGATGTTCATTGGACAGGGAGGAAGACCATTCAATCCTGGTTCCAGCTCAGTCACAAACCTTTGGTAACTCACCCAATGCTCCCTGGGCCTCCATCACCTCTTCTGTAAAATGGGTTGGGAGATTCTCGCTCCTTAAAGTCTGGTCTGTCGACCAGCAGCATCAGCATTACCTGGAAGCTTGGTAGAAATGCAGAATATTGGGCCCCACCCCAGACCTGCTGACTCAGTATGTGATTTTAACAAGACCTCCAAGATTCAAGTGCGTGGCAAAGTTGGTGAGGCCCTGGTGTAGATGGCTTCTGTGAGTACCTCACCTGGGGCTCTCTGTACAGCCTGGTTCAGATTCCTCACTCAGTGGTTCTCAGTTCTCGCTGAACATTAGAATCATCCGGGGGAGCTTTTAAAATTCTGATACCCAGACCAGTTAGATTTGAATCTCTGGCAGTGCAGGCCAAACAAGGGTACTGTTTAAATCTCCCCAGGTGATTCCAGTATGCAACCTTGGTTGAGAGCCTTGGCCTAAATATTCCTCCCCGTCTTGGGTGCCCTGTAGCTCTTTCTCTCTTGTGTTATTTACTCTACCACGCATGCTTTCTCCACTCCCCAAAAGAAACAACAGCGCTTGATCCCTTCTGTTCTGACCACTCTCTTTGGCACAACTGGCTGCAGGAGGATGACAACGGTAAGAGCACTGTTGTCAGCCACCGAGCTCCAGGGATTTGGCATTCGCTCTGGGTATCTGGGATTTTGATTTAGGGGCAGCCAACCAATATTTGCTACAAAAGCACTACGAATGGGACCACCACCAGTAATAATACCCATTTATTAAGCACCTCTGGGTTCTGAGCACTATAGAATGCAAAGAAATGAAATGATCATGCGTCCTTGCTTATTTCTATACACACATCCCCTGTTTTGAGCATTCAGAAGAGATCAGCAGAAGTGGGATGAGAGAGAGAGAAGTCCAAACCAGATCAAAATGGAGGCCATTCTTGCAGCTACCTCGTGAAGATCGTTGATGAACAGGACCTGGAGATGGGCAACAGGCCCTCATGGAGTTGTTTTTATAGCTGCATTTGGCTATGTGCCACACATCCTTCTTTCACATTTCTGAAGTCCTGGGTTAATGAACTCCATCATGGATTGTTACATGTAGACCACAGTGTGGTAGGCAGACTAATGGCCCCCAAAGATGTCCACATCCTAATCCCTGAAACCTGAGAAGGCGTTACCCTAGATAGCAAAGGGGATTTTGCAGATGTGATATAGTTAAGGGTCTTGAGATGGGGAGATTATCCAGGATTATCCGAATGGACCCAATGTAATCACAAGAGTCCTTACACCAGGAAAGCAGAAGAGTCAGAGAAGGAGAAGTTATTAGAAGTAATGACGGGAGCAGAGTTTGGAGCGATGCCATTGCTGGCTGGAAGGGAGTCAATGAGCCAAGGAAGCAGAAAAGGCAAGGAAAGGATTCTTCTCCAGAGTTTCCAGAAGGAACCAGCCCTGCCAACACCTTGATTAGACCCATTTTTGGACTTCTGACCTCCAGAACTGTGAGATAATGTGTTTGTGTTGTTTCATGCCCTAAGTTTGTGGCAATTTGTTACAGCAGCCGCAAGAGACTAATACACCAGACTTCCTACCACGGTCAAGATTCCCCAGCCCACAGGGGGCAAAACCAGGTTCCTGGCCACCCTGACAGAGTCCCATGTTAGGAACGTGTCACTCGTTGGGATGTGCTGCAGGTGACACCCAGACCACGGCCCACTGGGCCTGGAGAGGCTCTCCCTGAGAGAGCATCCTCACCAAAAGGAAGAACACCTGCTCCCTGCCCCCCGGCCTCAACCACTTCTCCTGTTTTTATAACTAACAACTGCCACTGTCAAAAAAGGTCAGGCTTCCCAATTTGTCTGAACATTTAAAATATTTTAAGAAAAATAGAGCATTATTTTGCCACAGAACCCTTTGCAATAGATTTACATAATCCACACCACCAGAGAAGCTATCAATTTTAATCGGTTGTTGCAACAATTAGTTCATCTGTAAGATCTGAAGAATTAATGTTGCTGTCTATGTGAGTACAACTATATATCTATTCAATGACATCATAATGATGTTCCATCAATATCCTGTAATTTTCTAAGTGTTCCATCAGGCTTGACAAACTTTGTCAGTTGAGACGCTACCCAGAGTTAGCAGAGACTCCACAGGTTAAGGGCTTAGTCCCACAAGACTGCCTGCACTTCAGACACCAGCCACAAATGGTGTCCCCAGCTTACCCACACTTCTGCCTGGCCAACTACAAATTCGTGGGTTCCCACGACCTGCCCCCAACTCAGGTTCAATAATTCACTAGAACGACTCATAGGAAAGCACTGTTACTTAACATTACCGTTTGTTATAAAAGATACAGATGGACAGCCAGATGAAGAGGCACATAGGGCAAGGTCCAGAAGGATCCTGAGCACAGGACATGTGTCCTCATGGAGTTGGGATACGCCACCCTCCTGGTACATTGCTATGTTCACCAACCAGGAGCTCCCCCAAACCTCATCGTTCAGAGTTTTTTTTCAAGGTTTCATTACATAGGCATGATTGATAAAATTATCCGCCATCAATTTCCAGCCCCCTCCCCTCCCTGGACATTGGGGACATGGCTGAAAGTTCTAATCTTCTAGTCATGTTGTTGGTTTTTCTGGCCACCAGCCCCCATCCCGAAGCTATCTAGCCCCGCTTCCTTCACGAGTCACCTCGTTAGCATAAACTCAGGTAAGGTTGAAAAGGGCTCATTATGAACAACAGAAGACACTCCTATCACTCTGGAAATTACAAGGGTTTTAGGAGCTCTGTGCCAGGAACCAGGGACAAAGACCAACTATATTTTTTATTATATCATAACCACCTAGGGCAGAAACCAGCACCAGTCTAAAATTATGTTCCTCAGTAGGCAGTAATAAGAACACCCTGCTTCAGGTAGAAGTACCACCTCCAACGGGGAGGGACCATAAGACATAGAGCAGTGGTTCTCAGCCTGCCCATTCATCTCCTGGAAAAATTCGGCAATATCTACAGATATTTTTGGTTGTCCAAACCAGGGGGGTGGGTGCTACTGGCATCTAGTGCGTAGAGGCCAGGGATGCTATTCAACATCCTACAATGCACAGTATGGCTCCCTACAATAAAGAATGATCCAGCCCCAAATGTCAACAGTGTTGAGGTACAGAAACCCTGATACAGAGTGTGGGAACTAGGGAGTAAGGCATTCAGGCAAGGCCAGAGAGTTTTTGCAGACTTTTGGAACTGGAAGGAAGCTTTTTTAGACAAGGAGACAATGGTTACACAGGAGTTAGCTAAGCTTGCTAAACTATGTTGTTATCATACATGTTGTATTGTTGTGTTCACATCATTTTAGCTCTCCTGGGATTTAGTCAAGTCCTTTCTGAGCTGCAATTCTGTTTTTTCCCTTATTTTATTTCTTTCTTACTATTAAATATATTCAGAGTAAAGCCTTTCTTGCCTCTGTCAAGGGGAACCAAGGTGGGGGCAGACGTGCTCAGTGGGACAGCATTTTTCCCAAGGAAAGCAGGTTGGTGGTGAGTGTGGAAATCAGGGGAGAGAATCCCAGAGGGAAGAAGCAACTTACGATAAACAGATTCAGGGGTGCCTGGTCCACCAGCCAGTTCCTCTAGAGATCTTCTTTCTGGGACTAAAACCACAGAAGTTTGGGGCTTTGTTGAAGAAGAGAGGCTAGTCCTTCCCATGTGTGGATGAAATTACCACCAAAGTTGTGGACCAGAAAGAAATTTTTTGGAAGCAGCATCTAGAATGGCCTACAGTGTAAGTGCAGAGGAGGTCTGTTTTCAATCGTAAGCCCTGGAGAACAGGGCCTGTGCATTTTGCTTGCTTCATATAACATTTAGCACTGAGCAACCGTAGGTGGGGGCTTCATAAATGCCACCGAAAGACAATGGGGAGGTCATTGTCTTCTTTTTAAGTTTCTCCTGGGATGTGGTTTCTTTGTCAGCAAAAGCTCATGGTAAAGAACTCTGAGTAGATACGTAGCATCCTGGTGGTGGTTTGGGCTCCTGCTGTGGCAATGTTAAATGGTACTCAGACCATCCAGTTTCTTAAAGGGGAAGGCGCTGGGTTTGAACGATCAGATGGAAGCTCAACTCTCTATGCAGCACCAGTCGTGGGTGTGGACGGGGCTCCTGTGGAAGACTGCCCGGGGTTACACAATGCATTTTAAAAGTATGAGGCATGGGCTCTGCTCATGAGGAGCTCTCAGTTGTGGGGGTGAGACCTAAATACATGACAAGGAAAATACTCCTCAAAGAGGTAAGTGAGAATGTAACACCAAGGAAAGTAGTAGATGTTTGTGGGTTTTTTTCCTTTGGTGGCCAGCATTTGAACCTCTCTAGGCCACTGAGCTAACAGTAATTTCCAAGGAACTGGGATGTTTCTGTTGCCCATTAGTCAGATTTGGAGCTTGATAGGCATCAGGAGTTAAACAGAATTTGAGCTGAGGTGACCTAGAGGTAAGTCCAGTGGGAGCCCAAGTCCACCCTGTGTTTGGTTCTCCCACATCCTGAGTGCATGCTCAGCAATGAGCTAAATACTAATTTTGCTCCCAACCTGTGGTGGGAAGGGAAGTAGAAGACTCTAGAGTCCTCCATCCATAGCAAGAAAGGAAATTACGACCAACACCATGAACCCAGGGGAATTGCACTGATTGGAAGCACCATTGAAGACTTGAAAGATGCAGGGTGGGACTTCCCATCCATCGCCACTAAACTTTGCATTGCAACAGGTAAAAAGAGAGATGGGTCGTGGAAAGTCGGATGGTGACACCAATTGAGGCTGCTGTTCTAGTTGAGGTCTCCTTACTTGGAAAACTCAAGATGCTACAGAAGCACCTTACCTGTAGCTGCTGGCTACCTTTTACAACAACACGGTACCCCACACATTGCTCCTTGTGCCACATTCCAGCCCTATATCTGTCTAAGGGACACAGTTACGACATCAGCTATCACACAAGGAACTGCTCTTCATTCTTTCTTGAAGGTCCAAATTGTAATCTAGTGTCATTTCCTTCCAGCCTGAAGAGCTGCTGTTGGCATTTCTTATATAGGGCAGGTCTGCTAGCAAAGAATTCACAGTTCATCTGAAAACGTCTCTATTTCTGTTAATTTATGAAGGGTAGTATTGCTGGAATCATTTCCAGATTTTCACCTACAGGTGGTGGCCCAGACTAGAGAGTCAGCTTGTCTGGGACTTCACAGCAGTTACTCAGGGTTAGTGCCTCTGGGTAATGTTTTTTTGTCATTGTAGTTATTTCTGCTACAATCAGTACAAACTCATGTATCCCTTCAATGAATTGATACAATATTTCCTTAAATAAATTGTTTTAAAAAGTGAGTCAATTCAAAGAAAAGTATTTAGTAAATAAAAATATAGGTGGGACAGAGATGCGGCACAAATCTGAAGTTGGTAGAGCATAGCTGGTAACACATTATAATCTGCCAAGTGTTCCAAACTGAGAAGGAGTGCTATCCAGGGGCAGGACCTATGAGTTCCACTGCAAAGTTCCAGATAAGCAGACCCTCTAGTCTGGGTGACCTCGGATAGCTGCAAGTCTGGAAACCAGAATCGTAGAACTGACAGGCTCTTAGAGGACACAGCCAATCCTTCTGCTTTATGGAGGAAAAAGTGGGGGCCAGGTTGTTTTAAGTGACTTGTCCAAAGTCACACAGTTAGCAATTACTCAAGCAAGGATTAGAACTCAGGTCTCCTGCCAGTTCACCCCTCTCCATAAGCTCTCTACATTCCACTCTAAGCTCCTTCTAGACAAAGACTTCCCAGGTCTACATTTGTCTAAGAGACATAGCTTAGCACACCAACTCCTACACCAGGTTAGTAATGGAATTTCCAGGCTGGAGATGAGACCTCGAGCCAGCATGTCCAATATCTGTATGGGGCTGAAACATACAGGAAGCAGGAGGTGGAAAGAAATGTGCATGGTTCATGAGCTGAAAACATTCATTAACCCTGAAACAGTGATTACAAAAGAATGAGCTTGTAGGTTACATTAGCACAAAGAAAACTACTTTTAACAAATATTAGCTAAGAATCTATATACATAGATTTCTTTCTTTTTTTTTTAAGGTGCATGAATTTTATGATGGCACATTTGTCTATGTTTGATGATTCATTTCTTATGGCAAATATAGGCAAAAAAAAAAAAAAGAAAAGAAAAGAAAATAGTGGGGCCAGCCCCGTGGCCTGGTGGTTAAGTTCGGCGCACTCCACTTTGGCGGCCCGGCTTCGTGGGTTCAGATCCCAGGTGCAGACCTACACCACTCATCAGCCATGCTGTGGCAGCAACCCACAAACAAAATAGAAGATCGGCTAGCTCAGGGCTAATCTTCCTCAAGCAAAAAAAAGAGGAAAGATTGGCAACAGATGTTAGCTCAGGGAAAATCTTCCTCAGCAGAAAAAAAAAAAGAAAATAGGACAGATTATCATGTACTCTAGGGGCCAAAATAAACTCCTTGGATGAGAGCCCATTGGGCTCGACATCATTAAATATTTTCATCTCTGAAACTGAGACCTCAAACAAACAGTGACCTGGGACACGGTCCACATCCTACAGAGAGAATGGAGAGAGAGAAAGACCTTTCCAACGGTGAATGGCTGTGCCCGGCTCAGCTTTGGGAGAGCCAGGCTGTGATGACCTTTTCTATTTTGAGAAGGTCAGGCAGTCTGTCTCAGGTTATCTGCAGCTTATCATGAATAAATTGTGCCCAACAGAGAATGTATTCCAAGCTCATGCCTGTCTTGAAGAAGACATCAGCCTTCACAGTTATTGGTAGAGGTGTTAATAATTTCTTCCATTATAGAGGCAGCATCAGAATGAGCTGAACACATTCATTAGATGTGGTCAGAGACCAGTAGATCCCGACATGTGTAATTTGACAACTGTACATACCAGGAACTAGAAGGTGCTATTTCCCATTAGTAAAATAATGTAATAGTAAATAGTAAATAGTAAAATAGTAAAATAACTATTCCCCTGGCAAGTGAAAACCTATTACTCAGAATTTATGAAATGATAATTCTATTTATCATAGGGATATGATGACTCATTATTTTCCCACCTGGAAAGAAAGCAAGTTTTTCCTTTCTTGTGGTTTCCATTGAACATGTTTTTGATTGCAAGGTCAAGTGAAGAGGATCTGCTTCCCTTTTTATCATCTACAGGTGTGTCTCACTTTATGCAATAGGTATAGTTCAGAAAAATTATGAATGCATTAAATTTCTGAATATGGAGGCATATTTTAAGCCCTCAATGAAAACAAACAACTTGAATGAAATTTGTGGCAAATGATTGTCTACTTTATTGGTAAGTCCTTGTTCTGTCACACTGGTCATAATGTTCCAGAGAGAGCTCCCATTTCTTGCAGGCTGCCTCAAACTCTTTTGTAAGGCATAAGAATGAAAAACTGAATAAGTGAATGCATTCATTAATTTTTTATCTCATACAGAAATAAAGACTTTAGCACAAGAACATGTGACAAGTCACAACCTATTTTTTAGATTTGCAAGCTTTTAAGATTTTATTTTCTAAGGGAAACACTGTGTTATCTGGGCAAGTAAACGGGCAAAGGTTGGGAAAGCCTCCCAATTAACTGTGCATGAAAATTCCCCGTGTGTGTTTACGAAGAGCTAGGACCATCCCCAGAGGGCTTCGGGGCCTGGGGCAAGAGATAACTGAGTCGTCTAGTACCGAAATATATTTCCTCAGGCGAAACCGGGTTAAAACGAACTTCAAAACCCCCTCAAATCAAGAGAAACCAGAGCTTAAATGTCAGGATCAGAAGGAGATAAAATTGTGATTAAAATAAAAGACGTCATCACAAGATAGGAAAACTCACAAAGGGCAGTATTCAGTTATTTGTTGCAAATGTTTACTGCGCCTCTCCTCACTGTGTCAGAGGATGGGGATTCAACAAGGAAATAGATACTGGCGCATATTTCAAGAAACTCACAAAATAGCAATGGAAATGTACACTCATGTGCAAGGCGAACAAGTCTCTAAGTACTGAAAAGCCTGGGGGGTCATGGAGGGCTTCATAGGGGTAGGCATCCAAATTCTTATTTTAAAAATGTTCATATCTTTTTCAAAAAACCCAAAATAAAAATGTCTGTGTGCATATACGTAGATATATATACACACTTCTAAAGCTGTGAATTACAAAATCCTTGGGTAAGTTTGACTTCAGACTTGTTATTCTGTAGCCAAATTTGGTTCTCCTCATATTCCTTGAATCTTAGATTTGCAGCTCCTCTTAAAAATATAATATACCCACTCTCCTGTTCTGTGTTTACAGCACTTCAGGTTCTAAGGTCCGGTAGAGAACACCAAGCTAAAGGGAATGATGAGGTTCATGGACATGTCGTTATCAGATGATAATTAAGTCCAGCTTTCTCTTTCCACGTTTCCCACCTTTTTAACTGGGACTGGAGATACGATGTTAGGTGGGTAGCTTCTTCCAGCTGCATAAGGAGACAATTTCTCTTTTCCTGAAGCAGAATCCTGTAGGTAAGAAAATAGTCCATTGGTGGATTTCAAAGACAGTGAGTATATTTTCATAACAAGAAATTCGACTACAAATTCCCCCAAATTGATTTAAGTTTGAATGACTAAATGTTAAAAAGCACATCTAGGTCATGAACACCAAGATAACAGAGACTGTTTTTGTCTTGCTTGAAAACGTACCTCCAGCCCCCTGAACGGTGCCTGATACACTGTAGAAGTTCAGTAGATGGGTGGGTGGGTGGGTGAGTGGATGGATGAATGAATAGGTGAGTAGGTGAATGGATGGATGAATAAGTGGGTGAGTGGATGGATGGATGAATAAGTGGGTGAGCGGATGGATGGATGAATAGGTGAGTGGGTGCATGGATGGATGAATAGGTGGGTAAGTGGATGGATGGATGAATAGGTGAGTGGGTGCATGGATGGATGAATAAGTGGGTGAGTGGATGGATGGATGGATGAATAGGTGGGTGGGCGGAAGGAAGGAAGGAAAATAAGCAAATCCTGAGTACAATACCCTGGGTCCTTTGGTTAAACAAACTAAAAGTTCTGATCAGCTCCTTAAAAAGTAGTACCTGGAAGTTATATCACAACTCTACAGTACATTCTTTGGAGTTTGTGGTAAATATTCATTTAACTTAATATTAAAATGGATATAATTCTCTTTCCATAGCCTGGTTCATCTCTTCTCAGCGAATCCTCTTATTATCTTCACAAAGTCCCAGGTTAAAGAACCCCTCTGGCTAGGTTATAAATTGATATATGAATTGAACAAGCTCTAGCTGGCTGTTGAAATCAAGACAACCATACCCAGAGTGTGGGTAAAACGGGTGAGCAACAGCCCTTGCATGTTTGTCTCCAGGTTTATTTCTGTCCAGACGTGCCCCATTTCACATCTGCTTTTCCTAGTGCGGGGCCATCTCTGCTGTTATTGGTACCTGGAGGTCATGACACTGTCTATAGTGAGTGCTAAATCATTTCTCAAGAAAAGGGCCCTAAGAGCAGTATGAAGAGTGTTTCAAATGCAACTTGATTGATCTTTATCCTCAGATAGTGGTTTCTGCCTTAATGATAAGGAACTTCTTTCTCTTTCTATTGAGTGGCAACCGAATTCCCTTTCGCAGCACACAGTGGTCTATTTATTGATTTACTGCAACTGTCAAGAAGCACCAAAGCTTTCTTCATTTAGCCACTTTCTTTGACCTTTGGGTGAGACATTAGGGGTAACGCAAGGGCTCCTCCTCATCACTTCCTCATCCTCTCAAAGAATGAGGTCCCCCCATGCCCAGCATTAACTCAGTCAATAAACCTTTAAAGGCTGCAACCTTACTGAGGTACTGTTCTATGCCCAGGCAGTGTATGATCACTCCCCTGAAAGAGCTCATAGCCTAAGATAGGGAACAGAGAGGTAAGTGAATAACTACTTTCATTCAGGAAACTTTTGTTAAAGAAATATTTGCCAAGGGTCAAGTATGAGCATGAGAAAGTGGCCACTGCATGCCGCTGAGCGTAATAGACTTTCTCAGACCTCTTTGAAAGCCTTGTCTCCACTGTTGTGACTTAGAACACAACAATGAACAATCCCATGGACGGCTTTACAATTCTTTCCATAATCAATCAGAACTCCACACCTAGAATCCCCCGTTTGGGTTATTTGGCTGTGCAACAAGCCACTCCAAAACTTAGTGGCTTAAACCAACAATAATTTATTTTTTCTCATGATTCTGTGAGTTGACTGGGCTCAGCTGGTGGTTCGTCTGAGCCATTTGGCATTGGCCAGAGTCATTCACTCAACTGTATTCAGCTGCATCTGTACTGGCTGGAAGGGTCAAGAAGCCTTCACTCACATCTGGTGCCTAAGTGGGCTCTCCATGTGGTTGCCTTGGGCTTTCTCACAGCATGAGGGTCTCAGGATAATCAGACCTCTTAAATGGCAGCTGGCTTCCAAGAGGGAGGACTTTAAAAGCAGCCATTTTTCTTAAGGCCTGGGCTCAAAGTCCCAGAATGTCATATCCTTGACATTCTATTGGTCAAAGCAAGTCACAAAGCCACAATTCAGCTACCTGGGGAAGGGAAATAAACTCCACCCCTTGATGGGTGGAGCAGCATATGCGTACAGGGAGGAGAGGAAGTGATGGCAGCTATCACTGGAGATTATCTACCCCGCTTCCTAATACTGAATAAATTCCCCCTTTGGCCTAAGGTTGTCATTACACCATTAACAATATTTTCAGTACTGTGTGACGGGTGACGTAAGAAAGGTATGTTTTATGACAGGTCTCGGCCTATGGATAGTAATGCCTATTGTCTAGAAATGCCCCGGGGGCACTCACCTGGGCCTTTGCAAGCTTCCCACAGACATCTCCCCTTTCCAAACCAATGTTACGACTGGACTGACCCTTTTCGTTCTTATTATGATTGCAAGACACCCTTCAGCAATAACCATTAGGAAACTGAAGAAGAAAAAAAGAGTTTATTACTTACAAGCCCTGGAGTGTACAACACACACATGGGGCCACAGAGGGAGGTCCCAGGTAGAGAGAGAGAGAGAGAGAGCACTTGCACGTGCACAGGGGTCTGGGGTTTGGCTTTTATATTGGGGTGGAGGGTGGGGGCCTAGGGTTTCCTGAACTCACCCTTTATTGGTGAATTTAAAACATAAGAGTGGAAATTTAAAGCCTAGGAAGAGAAAAAAAAATAGCCCAAATGGTCAATTATTGAAATCAACCAGGATCTCTAAAATGAAGGAGCCTCAGTGAGGGGAGGCTGCCTGGCTCTTTATTTAGTCGTGTGGCTACCAATGTGTTTATCTGAGATAGCCCTCTTGAAGTGGATGCCTCTTTGAAATGGATGACTCCGCAATCAAAGCTGAAGTCAGGCACTTGCATTACAAAAAGAAAAGCCAACTGCCAGGGCTTACACTACAAGGTGAAAATTCGTTACCATGTTATCAGAAAATAGCTGCTGGGTATTTATCCAAAGAACTTGAAAACACCAATTTGTAAAGGTACATGCACCCATGTGTTCATTGCAGCGTTATTCACAATAGCCAAGACTTGGAAGCAACCTAAGTGCCCATCAAGGGACGAATGGATAAAGAAGCTGTGGTATATATACACAATGGAATACTACCCAGCCATAAGAAATGATGAAATCCAGCCATTTGTGACATCGTGGATGGACATTGAGGGTATAATGCAAAGTGAAATAAGTCAGAGGGAGAAGGTCAAATACCACATGATTTCCTTCATTAAGTAGTAGATAATAACAACAATAAACAAACACATAGGGACAGAGATTGGATTGGTGGTTACCAGAGGGGAAGGGGGGAGGGAGGAGGGTGAAAGGGATAATTCGGTACATGTGTGTGGTGATGGGTTGTAATTAGTATTTTGGTGGTGAACATGATGTAATCTATGCAGAAATAGAAGTACAATGATGTACACCTGAAATTTTTACAATGTTATAAACCAATGTTACTGCAATAAACAAAAAATTTAAAAAAAAAAAGAAAATAGAAAATAATCAACACTACTCTTGGAAGGATGCATCTGGAAATTCTTCACAAAGGCGGAAACCCTTTGTGGCAACCCTCAAACCCTTGAGCTTCAGCAGAGGTGTTTAGGGTACCTAAGGGGCTTCATACAGTGCACATTTCTTAGGGTAGAATAAACTGTGATTGGCTAAGAGGTTTGTATTAGTCAGGGTAGGCTACCTACTGCAGCAAACAACTCCCAGATCTCAGCGGCCTCACACTTTACAGGTTTATTTCTCATACATGTCACAGTTCAATGAAGCCCATCAGGTAGTCTCTGCTCCACACAGTCATCCAAGGACCCAGGTTCCATTGATCTAATGGCTCTAACGTCCCTGGAGGTCTGAAGTCCTCTATGAGATGAGGGAAAGAGAAAGTGTGGGGACTCACATGAAAACTGTTGATGGGCCAGGCCTGGAGATAGCGTACAACACATGCCCCATCTAACCATAAAGAATTCTGGGAAACATTGTCAAGCTCTGTGCTCTAGAAAGAAAGGAAAGATTTGGTGATTAACTAGTCAGGCTCTGTCACAAACTCTTACTAACTCATCCCTACCTTTACAAAATGTAATACCCTCTGTTATCAAAAAAATGCTTAGTTTGTATTTAGTGCTTGTTAGCTGCCATTTTAGAAGAATTGGATATAAAATACAATCCTGAAGAAATATCTGGGTAGTATCCTGTGAAGAGCTTTAGAGACCCCAAGCTCTGAAAGATATGACAGAAATTCCATTCATATCCAATCCCCTTTCCTAATGTCAACCTAAATAAAAACAATACTGAGCCAAAAAAATTAATGTAAGGAAGTCCAACAAATTTTCTGATTTTCCCCATCATTGTCAGTTTGTTATTTTTTCAAAATATCTAATCTCCTCCCCCGAGAATAGTGTGTGTGTGTAAGTGTGGGTGCATGTGTGTATTGCTAGTGTCCTAAGCCAATGCATTGCCTGCCTATGAGAAAATCAAATCTAGCCCAGTACCCAAAGAACAAATACCAGAAGATTTGGCGATGCACAATTTTCCACAGTCCCCTCCATCCCTGACCCACCAAGGACACTCCTCAACAGTACTTGGAGGCCGACTCTAACCCACCTTGTAAATAAATTAATATTCCTGAAGAGGTAGTGTTCTGCAGTTCTGTGTTGACAAACTACATAACTCCTGGGATCCTGGGTAGTCTTGAAGAGGAGACTATTTGAGCAGAAGACTTGGGTTTGTATCTGCTTGTTTGTTTTTGTTTACTCATTTAGAGTCCTAAAGGAGTCTAATCAGAAGGTTTCTCCACCTAACCTGTTCTGATACTTCAGATATTTGAGGCTGAGATCACTATACCTTTAAGATATTTGTAATCAGCTCATAGAGAAGACAGTGTGTATTTTTACAAGAATGTGGAAATAAAGTTTAGTCAGCATAGGAATGCCTATCCTACAGGAATAGAAATCTCAAAGGCTTAGCACAACATAAGTTTATTTCTCACTTACATGAAGCCCAATGCAAGTTGGCCAAAGCTCACCTCCATCTGGTGACTCAGGGATCCAAGCTCCCTCCATCTGGTGATGCTGCCATCATAATATGTGAATTCCCAGGTTGCCATAGTTGGGAAAGAGAGGGATGGAAAGGCACACCAGCTCTTCACTTCCCTGGCCCATACATGACACATGCCATTTGTACACATAGTTCATTCACTAGAAGTTGTCAGATGGGCCCCACTTCACTTGAAAGGAAGCCGGGAAATATAGGAGAACACATTGTTACCATCTTCGCCATATAAGGGAAATAAGATTACTTTCAGAAAGTTAAACAGGCAACATTCACATATCATGGATGCAATTAGGAAGTCGGGAGCATGTGTGTAAATAGGTGACTGAAGAGTCTGAGAGATATCCAGAACTCCATGAATACCTTGCTGCTCTGAAAAATCATTGGCTAATCTAGAGATTAACAGGCATGGGGCTTTTGGTCACTGGCAGTGTGTCAATTTTTCCTTTGCCTAGGAAAGAAGAGACTCCTAAACTGATATTGTTGTCAAGAAGGCAAGGTGCTGCAAGACTCTTGTTTCAACCCCAAATATAATTTAGACATGATGCAGAAGGAGAAGAGAATTGCAGACAGAAGCATAAAATTCCTGAGATAAAGCTTCCTCTTCCAAAATTATGACTTACTATCTTAAAGATGTTATGAGAGAAAAACAGGAGAAAGCCCGCCCTTCAGTGCTTCCAATGAGAAAAGTCAAAAGCAGGGGCCGGCCCGTGGCATAGCGGTTAAGTTCACGTGCTCCACTTCAGTGGCCCGGGGTTCACCGGTTCGGATCTTGGGTGTGGACCTATGCACCGCTCATCAAGCCATGCTGAGGCCGCGTCCCACATAGAGCAACTAGAAGGATGTACAACTATGACATACAACTATCTACTGGGGCTTTGGGAAGAAAAGGAAAAAAGGAGGAAGATTGGCAACAGAGGTTAGCTCAGGGCCAATCTTCCTCAAAAGAAAAAAAGAAAAGAAAAGTCAAAAGCAGAGAACACCAATTCTCATCATTTCTGCCCCAGGTAAAACAAAGTCACTGGGTCATGCTGGCCAAGCTTGACTGCTGGCATGCCTCCCTTCGTCCAGTCTTCCATCTTGGGATGGGCCTCCAGCTCTAACATTTGAAAGATAAAGAAAATCTCACCAACAGAGGGCTAAAAATCTCAATGTGGTTAATATGTGATTATTACTTGATACTGTCATGGAAAAAATAAAAGAAATTATTTTGAAAAAACTCTTCTTGTGTTTGCCTGCCTCCTGGTGTTTTGAAATGTCCATCCAAAAACTTTTAAAAACCAATAAGATAATTAGGCTATCAAGAAGAAGTTGTCTCTGAACTTGGAAAGATCCAAAATTACGCCAGCATCAACTTAGAGAGGCAAGTCTAGAAAGTGATTGGAAACTATTTCATTGTGTTATATTCTTTTTAAAGAAAGGCTAATTTTTAAAGGTGGGATGATACCGGTCTACCAGCAGACTAGAAAAATCTGTATAATGAAAGCAAAGTATGGTGGTGTTTACCCAGGAGAGAGGCGGGCACTGAATCTGACAAATAGAAATAGTCTCGTTCTTAGAGATAAATACTATTGAGAGACTTGGGTGGTTTATCAGAGTCAGCATGACCTCAATGGAGTAGCCCTTGGGACCATCCACCAGCCTCGATTCTAATTCCTTGTTATCCACCCAGTCTTCTCATTTCTAAGCCAACTCCCCAGATGTCTGGACACCAGGACAGAAGGCTTCAGGGTGGCTGGCACAAATACTGCACAAAGTTAGTGCTTGCATTTGTGTTCTTCATTATCCCTCAGTCTCTTAGGTGATTGGCTAGTTTGAGTCAATTCCCAAGAGCCCAATATCTCTGATGACATTGATAAAATAGATTTTCTGTTCTTGAAAACCCAGAACATGGTGACCCCCTGCCTTGCCTAAACTGTCAGCCCACTACCTCATCTCATCCATCTCATCTCTTTAACTGCACCAGTGAAGACTGCTGCCCTGGATGCACCACATTCTCTCATGGCCACAGGGCCTCAGTACAACTTTTGTATAAGTTAAAGTCATTTGCTTTTGTTGTAGGTTATGATTTAACAGGAATAGACATAAAAAGGGCTCAATTCTTTAACCTACAAAGTAGCAATCATATAACCCTTTGCTTGTTAAATTTATCCAGCTACAAACATGATTGTAATAGTGTTTGCCTTAAATTTGCCCCTTAGGACCATGGGAAAAGTTTTATGACATAGCCCATGACGCGTGCTGGAGTTCCGTGATGAAAGTACCACAGAAAACCATTATTATTTGTATTCATATAAAATCTCAGTGATTAGAAGTCAGATTGGTGAATTAGACCTTCTATTTTGTTCCCTTGAATGCAGGGCATGAGAAGTCACCATGGGAATGCATTCTGATTCTTGTACGCTCAGAAAAATAAGGATTTTGTTCATTTTGTTTGCCTGCCAGAGAAAGTAACAGCAATTTCAGCTCAGTTTCTTCATACCATATGACTTTTGGAATTTATGCCTTTTAATTGGCTGGCTTCTGGAAGATGGCCATTTATAGACCCATAATTTTACGTACCACCTTCCCATAAAATTCACTCCCAGTTTGTAAACCCAAGGTCAATGATGGGAAAACTAGGCGTTTGGAGACACATTAGACATAGTAGTCCCAGAGAAACGATAACACTCAAGTCTAGGTTGATAATATGTTTCTTACTCTTTCTTGGGCCTTGGATTTCCAGGTTAGCAAGGCGAATGCTGACCCCCAAACAAAGAAGCTCCGTAACATTCCCTAATGGGCCTGTTGGCAGAAGGCAACTCATATGGAAGGTACTCTGGAATTCATGTGACCCTACATCAGGTTCTGCCCCGGGTCAATGCCTCCATGAGGATAAGTGGCCCTGGCTGCCTATGGGCTTGCCCTGAAGAGTGTGGGTTAGCTTGCTGTCTCCCTATTTCTCTCCCTGGGCTTGATGTAGCCCACTGTCTCATGAAAGTGCACTCCAGGCCCTGCAGTTGGTAGAACATCAAAAGCTAAAGCCATAGATTTCAAATCCAGGTCTGCCTTTTATTTCTAGGGCCAGTTTCAGTGTGGTGCATGGGCCACCTTGGGAAGTGGTTCCAAGGAGGAGCATCAACGGAGCAGTGATTGGAAGCCCTTTATTGCGCCCACTCAAAGCTTGGGATTCTCTCCTTCCTCCTCCCTCCCTTCATATTTCAAGGTCTCTTACCCCCTGAGTGAACGGCACTTATTTCCTCATCTGCCCATGTGCCAGTTGAGCGCTCCAGGAAGCAGGCATTGAGATGGAGTTAGGAGTGCAAAAGGTATATTGGAGAGTAACACTTGAGGAGAAAAAAGGGAGGAAGAAGGATTGGGCAGAAGAACAGTCAGACTTTGATGCTGACCTGACAATTTCTCCATCAACCCAACAGGGAGCTCCAGAGCAAAACTTGCCCTTAAAGGAGTCCTGCATTGGGAAGAAATGGCTAATCTTTGAAGCATTGCCTTCTTCAGTCCTTGGCCAGGGACTGCCCTATGAAGAGCATGACCTTGGCTGTAAAGCTGAGGCAGTTGGCCAAACACACTCCCCACAGCTCAGCAGCAAGCTTTTTCTTGAAGCTTGAAGGAGGATCTGAGCAGCGCATCTCCATGTCTGCCACAGCCAGCCACCTTTCCAATGGGAAATAGCCCCACTCCCAACTCCATGTAATTCTAACAAGGCAAGGAGTGGAGACCCTTTGCTTTCTTGGTCACAGAGTTGAGCACATGCCCCAAGGAAGGACAATCAGAATCAGTTTTAAACATTAGGCATATGGTGGTGAGGGACTCTCTCTTTCTCTGCAGTGATGAACTCTAAGGACCATATAAGCTTGTTGCTTCTTGGGGGCATCTTGTCACCATGTGGATAAGCCTATCTGAGGATCAGGCAGATGCAAACACAATCAAGAGATGGAACAAGAGACAAGAAGATAGAGACACACTGATAGTGGATAAGACATCTCTATGAGCCACTTGAAATCTTCTCGGCCTCTGCCCTTACTCCATCCACTGCTACCAAGATCAGGTCCATGCAGGCTTTGACCAGCCTCACGCAGGTGTAACCTGACAGTATTTGCCACCCTAGGACATCTCTGAGGCTGCAACGAGTTCACTTTCTACCCGGAGGCTTCTCTCTTGTGGGACACCTATGGAACCTGCTCAGCACTCACATGTGCAACCCATAAATGTGGAAGGAGTCAACACCCATGGCCACACTGGATGAATGGGGGACAGAGCCGATGAATGCACGCTTCTTCCTTTTGTTTCCAAGATCGACAGTCCTGAGATGCACTCTATGAGTCTCTCCTGAGGATCCCACAGTATCGAGCTCCAGTTTCCCATAATGCCAGGCAACTCATTAATGCATCTTTCACTTAGTTCTCTCACATTCTCTTTCCAATGCTGCTCCCAAATAAACTGCCGGCACACAAGCCTTTGTCTCAGGTTCTTTTATGGGGAACCCAGTCTACGACTGAGTAGACCCAGTCTACCCAGTCTATTTAAACACCTAGACCCAGCTGTTCCTGAATCTACTCCCTTGGATTTCCGAATTCCTTGTAACTCCAATATAGTTACAAAGTTTCTTTTTCCTTTTACTTTCTTTGTCATGTGTGTGTGAGTATGTGTGTGTGTGTTTAAGCTAGTTTGAGTTGAGTCTTTGTGATTCGCAACCCAAAAACACTCACTCCCACAACCCCATTTTCCTCTTCTAAGTTGCTCGTTACCCCCATCACATCATCACCACTTCCACCTTCCCAACACCTCTCCACCCTCCCAGTCAGCTCCAGGAAGATGAAGTGTCATCAGTGACTCCTCCCCATCCATCTCCTCCCAATACAACCAGATGCCAAATCTTGCAACCTTTCAGTGTTTTGAATATAAATGGTGTCTCTTATAGACAGCTCATTGAGTTTGAAGTGCCTGGAGGACCTCCAGCCACATCCAAATGGGAAGTTAGAGAAGCCAATCTGGAGTTTCGGCGATAGGTCAAGGCCAGAAATTGGGGAGAGATGGTCAAAACCGAGAGAGGCTGGATGAGGTCACTCAAAGGGCTTATACAGATGACAGGCCAAGGCTGGAGCCCTGCAACCCCGTGTTTAGGGGTTGCAGGAAGACATTGCTCATTGTTACTCTTCCTAACACTCCAGGCATGTTACACAGGTCCAGAAGAAATCTCAGCAGCAAGATGTCAGGTGCTGCAGAAGGTAAAGAAGGATCCAGGAGGCAGCAGAACCCTCATTGAGTGCCCCCTCCTCACATATGGACTCCATCTGTCTGGGTATCAGTACAGATCTGGATGAGGGGGTGAAAGTGAGCCATTTTAGCATCTTCAGACATCTCTGAGTGTCAAGCCTCCCTCCAAAATAGTTGCCTTGTCAGCACCCTTCAAACCACTAAAGACTATCAACTGAGGCAGGAGCATGGTTTCGGAGGTCAACCAATTTCTGCCCTCTTTTCTAGGCTCAAATCTCTCATTTGCTATCTTCGATTTCCCATTTGTCCCTTAAAAATCTCTCAGTTTCTGGTGGTTGTTGAACACTTCCACGGTAGAGCGGCAAGCCTGAAATTTACTTAGTTCTGAATTTATGCACAATGAAGGACTCAGGAAAGGTCCCCAGGCTTTGCAGTCATGCTCAAGCTGCATCAGGAGGGATTTAAAAGGGGACAGGAAACAGTTGACGTTCCACAAACCTTAGAGAGGATTGGTAAGTGCGCATCGGAAGGAGGATACAGTATGAGGTTAGCTGAATAAAATGGGAGGTGACAGCTGATTTTTGAGACGGCATCTTAACGAAGTTTCTAAGTGAGGAAAGAATACTTGCTGACAGACAGCGGTCGCTACTGTGATAGCAGACAATTTTCTGGGGCTCTGACTAGGAAAGCATTTTGTCTTAACCAATGCGTCCATATTGCAAATGCCAGATGGTTAGCGCATGCAGCACATGGTCGACAATGACATTTGAAACTTCGGATATTGGAGTCCTCTGCTCTTTTATTCTTTCCAAACCTACTGCTTCTAATATTTACCTTTGAGGATTATATAGTAAAAGACAAGATAAATTCATTGGTCACCATTCCTAAAACATTAGTTTGCCAAAACTAAACTGTATATCACAAGAATAAATAGAATCTGATCCCTAGAGCCTGCATTTTTGCAGGATTATGTACTCCGATAAGATGATTGGGGATGTAGAAGGAGTGGAGAAGCTAGACTTCAAAATGCAAAAGGCAAAGACATTTCGTTCACCTCCCTGATTCTGGGTGTCTCCTTGGCCCGAACACTCACTTGCGAAGAGAAGCTTTGCAGCCCCCACTTTTCTGAGCCTCCATGTATTATCTACAAAAACCCATGAAATGGCTTAGCACAGGAGTGTCAGATGCTTCTTACTGCATTCAACGTCATGATTTTGCAAATGAGGTATGCAGTTTGTCAAGCCAAAAAGGACTAATCGAGTATCTGCCATCTGGTCAATGCAGGGACTGGCAAACTATGGCCCGCAGGCCAAATCCAGCCCCCCACCTGTGTTTGTGCAGCCCACAGACATCGCTGGAGCAGGCTGGCGCTGTGAACCAGGAGACCAGCCAGGGCATCACTCTTCACCTCTATTTCTCCCTCTGTGCGTAGAACCCGCCTCTGGGGCCAGTGGCTGCTGCTCAGGGCCCATAGTGGTTGCCACCTATACATTGGGACCTCTGCTATTGGCAACTGCTGGGCCCTGAGTAGCCCGGAACCCTCCAGCCAGCTGCCCAAGTTGAGATGGCTCGGCTCTTCAGGAGGAGAGAGGAGTGTGCTGGGACCTGGGGGTCACTAAGGCAGGGTGAAACTGATCAGGGTGGCCTGCCTCTCCCTACCACCACCCACCTCTCAACACTCCTACCCCACCCCTGCCCTACCCAGTGCCAGGCCCCAACCCTAGGGCCAGTCACTCTTCTTCTGGAGAAGGTCTCCAGCAGATGACAACAGGGCACAAAGTTGCCCACCGCCCAAGACCAGCCACCCCAGGCAAATGGGGCAGGGGGGTGACAGGACTTCTCTCTCTTGTTATATCAGAACCCACATAATATCCTCAATTTTGCCTCTTGGCTTGCAAAGTCTAAAATATTTACTATCTAGCCCTTCACAGAAAAAATGTTGACCCCTGGTGTAAATTCTCATAAAACACTTTCTCCAAGAGATTAATGATGAAGGTGAAGAGGGGGCTGGAGGAGGGGGAAGCCTCAAGAACTTTTGCTGGGAATTCAGAAGTCCTTAATACGCATTTAAAAAGAGATGCAAACTGTATCTTCACATACCGAATCCACACGCTTCTGAAAGTTGCATTAATTTCTTGCCTTTTGTGTCCTTTGCACATCAGCCTTAGTTATATTGGGTATTTGAATGCCATCTACTGGGCACGAATGGCCTCCACTCATTGGAAAGATCATTCACACTCCAGAGCCGGGCAGTGACAGCTGCGCTGGGTCACACTGCACATGACAGCCAGCTCAAGGACTTGAAGTACACTGAAAGGCATTCTCTGCCGCAATCAAATTTCTTACTCATGGCAGAGCAGTTTCTCAACCTTTTTGTGGTGGGGGCTGTGCTGTGCATTGCAGGATGTTTCTCAGCATCCCCGGACTCTACTCTTGTAGTGGGGTGAATTGTGTTCCCCCTTAAAAAATATGCCCAAGTCCTAACCCCAGGTACCTGTGAATGTGACCTTATTAGGAAATACTATCTTTTTTTGTTAATGAAGAAGATCAGCCCTGAGCTAACATCCATGCTAATCCTCCTCTTTTTGCTGAGGAAGACTGGCTCTGAGCTAACATCTATTGCCAATCCTCCTCCTTTTTTTTTGCTTTTTCTCCCCAAAGCCCCAGTAGACAGCTGTATGTCATAGTTGCACATCCTTCTAGTTGCTGTATGTGGGACGCCACCTCAGCATGGCCAGACAAGCGGTGCGTCGGTGCGCACCCGGGATCTGAACCCAGGCCACCAGTAGCAGTGCACGCGCACTTAACCACTAAGCCATGGGGCCGGCCCCCCAGAAATAGTATCTTTGCAGATGGAATTAAGTTAAGGGTCTTGAGATGAGATCATCCTGGATTTAGGGTAGGCCTTAAATCCAGTGACAAGTGTCCTTACAAGAGAAGGAAAGGGAGGTTTGAGGCATAGAGGGGAAACCCATGTGAAGTGGAAGGCAGAGATTGAAGTGATGCAGCCACAAGCCGTGAAATGCCAAGGATTGCTGGAAGCCACCAGAAGCTAGGAGAGAAGCAAGGAATGGATTGTCCCTCAGAGTCTCCAGAAGGAACCAACCCTGCCAACATCTTTCAGACTTATGAACTCCAGAACTGTTGGAGAAAATTTTTCTGTTGTTTTAAGCCACCCAGTTTGTGGTATTTTGGTACAGCAGCATCAGGAAACTAATACAACCCACTAGATGCCAGTAGCACCGTCCCCGAGTTGTGACAATCAAAAATGTTTCCAGATATTGCCAAATGTCCCCAGAGGAGCAAAATCGTCCCCGGTTGAGAACCACTGTGTTAGCATTACACCTTCTAAAATCTAAAGGGAAGGACTCTTCCAATCTAAAAGGAAGGAATTCCTGAGTCCATAAATGCTGCCCAGCCACCCTACAAATTGAACAGCAGGTTAAGACTGTTGACACACTAGGCAAAAGGGGACAGCAACTGAATCGAGGGAGTTGAAATGCAGAAATAACCAGTACCTTTCTTTTTTGTTGATTAGACATTCTCTCTGAATCACCATTGGGCACAAGTGGGAAACTTTTTAAATCCATTTTGATCACGAAACATTAAGAGAACTATCATCTTCACTTCTTTGTGAGGTGAGAGGTGAAGTCCAGCATCCTGGAAACAGAAAGGAGCCCAGCACCTGTCACACACCCAGGGAGTCTCTCCCTTCACAACAGCGTGTTTCCAGGAGAAAGCGCAACAGTCCACAAAGGGGCTGTTTTCGTGAACAGGGGCTCCTGACTCTTGGCCTCTTCCACTACCGGTTAAAGCGAGATGCGACTTCAGCTCTATTTCTGGGAACAAACTTGGGCCACTTCCAAAAAGAGAGTGACAGTATCATTACTGGTTAGTAGTGTGGGCTCGAGAATCAGGCTGCCAGGTTTCAGAGTAGAGCTCTGCCATGCACTAGCTGAGTCCCCAGATCTACCTCCCCAGCCCTCAAGGTCCTCATCTGTACAATGGGGGCAGCCATGGTGTACTCAGCCCCGAGTGAGTATTCAAAAACATCATGAACTGAAAAAGTACTCAGCCTGGAGTTTGACTGGCATAGTAAAGTGTTCAGGAAATCTTTGCTATTATTTTCCAGAATGGATCACATTCTTGAATAAGCCAACCAATTTGGTGAGAACATAAAAGCTATTGGCACATGGAAGGCACTACCAGAAGCACGGAGTTACGAAACCTTAGGATTCCAAGTGGCCAAAAACAGAGAGTGCTCAGACAGAGAATTTTCAATTATCTGGATGAGGGATTATCCACAAATAGGGTGGGGAATCAAAAGTAGTAGTTAATGCAGAAATAACTAGACACAATCAGCGGCCACCATCAACAGCAGATCTCCCTCGGCAATGGCGTGTGAGGTCAGGGTCTCTGCTCTGAAAAGCCACCAGCAGACCTCAGAGAGATGCCAACCCGACCTCGATTTGGTGACAGTTAATCCACAAAGCTGATTCCTGAAACTAACTGAAAATAGACTGCTAAACATCACAACTATGTTGGATCCCAAAAATGCAATTCAAAAATACATAATTAAAAAAATTTGAATATGTGAGTGTATTGTTTTCCTCTTGCTGCTGTAATAAATTACCACAAACTTAGTGACTTAACACAAATTTATTATCTTACCATGCTAGAGGACAGAAGTCTGAATGGGTCTTACAGGCTAAAGTCAAGGTGTCAGCAGAGCTGCATTCCTTCTGGGGCCTCTAGGAGAGAATCTATTCTTATCTTTTCCGGCTTCTAAAGGCCGCCCACATTCTTTGGCTCATGACCCTGCATAACTCCAATCTGCTTCCATCATCCCATCTCCTTCTCTGACTCTGACACTCCTGCCTCCTTCTGATAAGAACCCTTATAATTATATTGGGCCCACCCAGATAATCCAGGATCATCTCCACGTGTCAAGATCCCTAACTGAATCATACCTGCAAAGTCCCTTTTTCCATGTAGGGTAACATATTCATAGGTTCTGGGGGTTAGGATGTGGACATCTTTAGGGGGGCAATTTTTGTGTCTACCACAGTGCGGACATTCTGATGAAACATATATCTAATCCAAGATGATCGTAATCATGAATGCATACAGAGATCAAGGTGCATATATGATCAGAGTCATGGTCAAGGGCAGCCAAGACCATACATGTGAAGTCCAGATTGAGAGGTCAGAATAAAGGAGTCAGCTCACCTCTGGCAAAGCAGGGAAGTCTTGGTGGAATAAAGAATCAGGGGCCGGGGGCTGGCCCCGTGGCGTAGCAGTCAAGTGCGCGTTCTCCCCTGCTGGTGGCCCGGGGTTCGCCGGTTCGGAACCCAGGCGCGCACCGACGCACCGCTTGTCAGGCCATGCTGTGGCGGTGTCCCATATACAGTGGAGGAAGATCAGCATGGATGTTAGCTCAAGGCCAGTCTTCCTCAGTGAAAAGAGGAGGATTGGCACGGATGTTAGCTCAGGGCTGATCTTCCTCACAAAAAAAAAAAAAAGAATCAGGGGCCAGTTAGTGAAAGAACAGAGATAGTCTGGCTGTCAGGACAGGTTATGGGCATCCTAGATGTAGGGTGCTACATTGACCAATGGCTGAAGAGAGCTAATAGATAAACACCCAAGCCTCTTGTCCCTTTTGGGGGTGATAGCTCTGGGATGCGTGCTCTACACTGTCCCCCCGTGTCTCCAGTCGCCCACAGCAGCAACTTGCTGGATGATACACCCTTTGGTGGCTGCCTTGCCACTCTCTGCCTCCCTTCTTCCCTGATCCCTTACGCTGTTTCCCAGCATCACCTTGCAAATAAATGACTTGCACTTGAATTTTTGTCTCAGGTCTGCTGTGGGGGAATCCAGAGCCCCCTCTGTACCCGCCACAGCCTCCCTCACAGGAGCACAAAAAGAATAAAACGCTTTCCCCAGGGCCTGTCATCACGGAGTGCTCGGGCGCGAGGGCAGAATCACCGTGCCTAGGACGACGCCCACTTGCCAGGTGGACAAGTGACATCCGGGCAAGGCGGGGGGGTAAAAAGAAGTTGAAGACCTGAAATTTCTAAAGGAACCCAAGACACAAAAATGTATCCCTGGCCCCAAATATCCCTCTTTTAGAAGGACAAAGATTAGGCTGTTCTTCCCTGTTTGCCATATGCCCCGTCCAACCCTAGGTGTTAGCGTTCATCCTTTTATAATGTCTCTTCTTTTAATTTATTCAAGCCTGATCTTGATTCATAGCCACCAACACTTTCTGAGTCATACAAATATACAATGCACTGGTTTATGAGGCTTTGGCATAAGACAAAGAGGAAAAAGATATATTCCCGGTCAGTGGTGTGCTGGTAAATGTTCTCCAATGGGGCAAAGAAAGAACCTGGTTTGCAGTATCTGCCGATTTCTATGGTGCAAATATTCCCACCATGGCTGATTTCGAGCTAGGAATGTGACAACAAGCTGGCAAAACTCCTGCAACTTGAACCATCGGTCTTGTGAGTTGGTACAAGTTGGCTTCATCACACCACTGCCCACCTTTCTAGGAATCCATAATGATAATAAATTCGTAGTCTGGGTGGACTATCTGACTTATCAAATTGACCCAAAGTGGAAAATGACTCAATATCACAGAGCTTTGTTTCTTACTCACGTGACAGTAGTGGGCAGGTAAACAGAGAGCTGGGAAGTCCTGCCCCGCAGTCATTCAGAGGCTTCTAAGGTCACCCTGGGTCATCTCCATTCCAGCCTGGCAGAGCAGAAGACTGCAGAGGATTGCACATGGGAAGTTTTTGTTTGTTTGTTTTTGGTTTTTTATTTGAAAAATTTTTTTTTTTATTGGTGTCATAATAGTTTATAACATTGCGAGATTCCAGTTGTACATTATTTGTCAGTCACCACATAAATGCACCCCTTCACCCTTGTGCCCGCCCCCCAACTCCCTTCACACATGGGAAGTTTTTAATGGGCCTCACTTCTGCTCATATTCCATTGGCTAGAACTAGTACATGGCCACACCTAACTGCAAGGAATGCTGGGAAATGTAGTCTGGCTGTACGCCCAGGAAGAAAAGGAGAACACACAGATTTGGTGAGCATCTGCTATCTCTGCCGCCGTCACATTTTGAGCATTGATGTTGTGTCAGGTACTGTGCTCAACAAGTTTATATGGATAGATGAATTAACATCTCTGATAGATGAGAACTGAAACTTAGAGGGGTTAAGTGATTTGCCCAAGGTTACACAGCTAGGAGGTAGCAGAGCCTGGACCCAAAATCATGTCCATCCTATGCCAAAATTAAAGGTCTTCAATAGATAATTTTCACCAGGCTTCACCTCTATAAATATAGTGGCCGAGGATAATACGATCCTAAGTCAGATACCAGCTAACGCAATTCTCTGGCAAGACACAGTTCTCAACTGGCCCTCTCAGACACTGGCTTTTGTCTTACTGGTGACCCCTAAGTAAGAGTGGATTCTTCCAGGTGGCACTTTTGTGGCCATTCCAGGATGCAAAAGCAGACATCCGCCAACACAGTTCTGCATCGGCAGCTGCGAAGTAGGGTCCAAGAGGTTTGTTAATAATATGAAGTACTCAAGTATGCATAGTATTTTTACTTTTTATAAAATATAAGTTAGTATGTTTATTCCTCCAATAACATTCCCCAACATCTTGCCTCAGCCTCCTTGAATCCCCAAGAAAGGAGTCAAGTTGCAAACTGTCCTGGGATTTTCCCACAAACCCAGAGTTTCTCTGTGGGAGTGTTTGCACTGGTGAACTTCAGCCATCTTGGATGTCACAGCTGAAAACAACTTTTTGAACCACTTCTCTAAAAATTACGGTCCTCATTCTATATTTTTATTCCCCTTCAGACGTGACTATTAGATGCACCTTTTGATATTTTTCTATTAAGTAAACAGAATCACTTAAAGTTCTTATATTTAAAAGAGAAAGAGAATCTATTAACCAAATCCAGAAATACTGAAATTTAATCTCATTTCTATTCTCTCTCAACATTGAGCACCAAAAGAACTTTCCAGTCAGTGGGGCATTTTTCGCTTTGATGTGACATGTTCAGTAAAGTCATGGGCATGGATTTCCTGAGCCGTTAGTCTCCACGGCATTGAGAGGCTGCCACACTTCTTTGCAGGTCCAGTTTGATCAAAGATACACTAGGGCATGTAGAGTCTTCAGACTCCACTTTCATATTCATTCTTTGGAAGTTCAGGATCTCTCAACTGAGCAGCCCTTCTCAGGCCATGAAACACCAAGCCGATTACCATTTTCTTTTGACACGGAGTGTTTTATGTGACATTTTACACAACGGCAGATGGGTCTCTTTTGGGGAAACGCTCTATGTCTCCAGAAAACTCTGCCAGGATTATTCTAAAAGGTCACAACTAGAGAAGAGGTTTTCAGCACTTATCCATTCTTCAAAAATATGTGATGATTATCATCAATTTATAAGATACTAGAATGGACACTGAAGAAAGATAATGGAGACATAGCTCCTTGACCTTGAGAAACTCATAGATTTGACCAAGAAAGCCAATCCCAGTTTTTTCACCTTCACGATTCCCACTTTAGGAGTCAATACTCTATGTTAGCCCTGGGCTGAAGAAATAAAAGAGAACCACAAGTTGCCGCATCTGCTTCCGGAGACTGTGCTTTGGAACTTAAAGTTAAGCTACTACGTAAAGCGAGGCCTGCTCTTAACTCTTAGAGTCGAACTTGAATGTCAAAGTGCAGACTTGAAACCATCATGAGCTCACACAGTCCCACCCATCCTGGAAGCAGCATGTGCTTTGCAGTTAGTCTCCAGGTCCAGTAATTGCAAAAACAAAACCCGAATCAGATGATGTGGTTTCAGCCAACAACAGCCCCTTCTCCGAGTCTGTAATGGTTGTTTATACTTTCCCATGTCAGTCTGCAGGAGTCCCCCTCTCTGCTTTTCTTCTCCCATTGGCAGCTGGTGCCGTGAACGTTTGGTTGAAACAAACATTCTTTCCTGGGGTATGCCCGTCTGTCCCCTCGCTCCGGGCGACCAGTGCACAGCCTTGAATTATGTATGTCTTGGTGCGGTTTTCAGATTGGGAATGGCAATGCTTTGGAGGGGGAGGCTCTGAAAGGGACTGAGGATGAGGCTGGATTCTTTCACCCCCGTGCCACACTGAGGTGTCCCTTCCCCTTGACGATCCTTGACTGACGATGCCTCTCTGTGTTTCATCTCGGGGACAATTTGGAGCTCACGTTACAATATGACTTCTGGGGCCTTTGAAGTCCCAGCTGCGGGGGCAGAAGCACTGTGGTGATTAGGGGGCCAGCCCTCTCTGGGGAGGGGGATGGCTGCACAGTTGAATACGAAACGCAATTAAAAAGGAGCACCTGGGCTGAAATAGAAGCAAAGAATGTGACTTTGGCTCCAAGCAGAAGGGGGCTCATTTAATCACACAAGAATGTTCATCTCTACAGAGTGCTTGATTCAGAAAAACCCAAAACTTCAAAAAACAAAAGCGAAACGAAACCAAAAAACCCCTCCGACTTGCCAGCAAAGCAAAGGAATGCATGACTTCTTGCTAACATCTTCAGGGCTGCCCACGGTAAAATTAAGTTAGCAGAGGCTCATCTCAGGACGCTGGTGAAATCTTTTATTCTTTTTGCTGCCCTGGTGTCTTCATACTTCCCCAGACGCCCATGGATTCTTGCGTTTTCCATCCTTTCTCACACTCACTCTGCCCCTCTACCCCCAGGGCTAATTTCCCAGAGGCAGTGCCTGTTCCAGGTGTGTGTATGTGTGTGCATGTGCACGCGTGTGTGTACGTGTGTGTTCTGGTTTTAGCACCTTATCTCCATCAAAACTTTCCCATCACCTTGGACCAGTGGTTCTCAATCTTGAGCTGCATCTGAATCAGTTGGAAGGCTTGTTAAAACACAGATGGCTGGGCTCTGTCCCCCAACTTTCCGATTCACTAGGTCCAGGGTGGGGCAAAGGATTGGCATTTCTTATTTTTTTTTTTTTCTTTTTTCCCCCAAAGCCCCAGTAGATAGTTGTGTGTCATAGCTGCACATCCTTCTAGTTGCTGTATGTGTGACGCGGCCTCAGCATGGCCCGAGAAGTGGTAGCGCCGGTGCGCACCCGGGATCCAAACCCGGGCCGCCAGCAACGGAGCGCGCGCACTTAACCGCTAAGCCACAGGGCCGGCCCAGGATTGGCATTTCTAACAAATTGCTGGCTGATCCTGATGCTGCTGCTCCAGGGACCACACTTCAAGAACCACTGGGTTAGACCAACCAGTTGGACTCAGAGACTAATCTGAGCTGAGGTGAACTGTCATGTAGGAAAAAGTTCCTGGACTTAAAGTCACCAAGAGGAGCCACGTTTGAGATCTAGGCAGACACCAACTAGCTATACCAACTGGGGCAAGTCCCTGGAGCCCAGGGCTTCTCAATCTTGACAACACTTTAGAATCACACGGCAACTCTTTGTAAGTTGATGTCAGGCCCCACCCCGGATCAACTGAATACGAATCTCAGGGCATCGGTATGTTGTAAAAGCTCTACAGGCGATTCTCCTGTGCTTTAACCTCTCTGAGCCTCAGATTCACCTTCTGAACAACGGGTATAATAATTTTCACCTCGTGGGACCACTGAGAGGAATCAACATAAATAAATATTAAAACCCCTTCGTAAATGACAAAGTGCTAGTCAAATGTTAGGTGTTACTTTCCCTTGCAGAAAACATTTAAATTTTAACAGAGGTCACCAATACCTCTGCTATTGTCTAAGTCGGGACAGATATTTTTGGCACAAGTTAAGCTGTTGGAGAAACTTGGAGGATAGAAGTTTTTTAACACGTTCATGTTATTCCACCAACACACACAGTCACTCTGCTTCTGTTTTAAAAGCATCTCTTCGGGACCGGCCCCTAGGTGGCGTAGCAGTTAAGTGCGCGTGCTCCGCTCCTGGCGGCCCAGGTTTGGATCCCGGGAGCGCACAGGCGCACCGCCCGTCAGGCCATCTGTGGTGGCGTCCCACATAAGGTGGAGGAAGATCAGCGCGGATGTTAGCTCAGGGCCAGTCTTCCTCAGCAAAGAAAAAAGAAGAGGATTGGCATGGATGTTAGCTCAGGGCTGACCTCCCTCACACAAAAAATAAAAGCATCCCTTCATATTTTCCACCCGGTTTAAGGAAGAAAGTTAAATTACCCTTAGTGGCTATCCAGTGGTTTGGCGACCCTAATTTACTCTAAGCCAGGAGTCAGCAAACTTTTTCTGTAAAGATCCAAAAAGTAAATATTTTAAGCTTTGCAGGCTATGCAGTCTCTGCTGCAACTGCTGAACTCTGCCGTTGTCTCTTGAAAGCAGCCAGAGGCAATTCGGAAACAAATGGGCATGGCTGTGTGCCAATAAAACTTTATTTACAAACACAGGTGGCAGGCTGGATTTGGCCCACTCTGCTGTAGTTTGCCAGCCATTCCTCTAAGCTCTCAATACATACACAAAAATGATCAAAGTTGACTCAAGCAAGCAGCTGGGAATCTTCCCAATGGAGTGTACCAAGCAGAGAGGCATTTTCTATTCATGCTCGTGTGTATGGACTGGACGTGGGAGACGGCTGAGGAAGGAGCACACTGGCAGATCACACAGCCAGCTGAAAGGGAAGTCATTCACTTCGAAATCGCCAGTTGGTGGGAGATATACACCCAAGGAAGGTGACTGTAGTCTTCCGGGGTGCACCATTAGGTTCTCAGAAAGAAAGAGGCAATGTCCCCCCTCCCTTACTTAAATCGTGGCTTTCTGCTTAAAAGTGGGGGACACTCTTCCCTAGCCACCAGGACACACCAAAGCCTGTCTCCAGGCCTTGGACTCCCCACCCCATCTTTGTCTAACACTAGGGATTTTCATCTAGCTTTATGAAACACTCACCAAAACTACCCCAAAGCATGGTCCCTTTGTCCGTGCTTTGTAAATCCCAGGGCTCCCTTCTGTACAATTGGAGTGGGAGAGGGATTTGCCCCTCACACATACACACACTTGGCCATGTCAGGAGACATTTTTGGTTGTCAAAACCAGGGAGATGGGAGCTACTGACATAGAGTGGGTGGAGAGCAGGGATGCTGCTCAACATCCTACAGCGCAGAGGACAGCCCCTCCACAAGGAACGATCCAGCCCAAATGCTGCCAGTGCTGAGGTGGAGCAACCCCGCGACAGAGCATGACACGGGAAAGTTGGGGGCTGAGAAATAGGACGGAGAGACCTCAGGCCAAGTATCTCTCCACCTTGTTTCTCTGGACAGGCTCCTTCGGTGACCCAATCACTGCAGCCATCACTCCCTGCTTCCTCCGGAAGTGAGAGAATCTTGGAGAACTCTGGATCTGAGAGCTGGAAGTAAGCTCAGGAGATCATCTCCTTCAGACCCGGCACCTAAGGTAGCGCATCTCAAACTTTACGCCGCACGTACATCCCCTGGGGATCTTGTTAAAATGCAGATCTGACTCAGCAGCCCTGGGCGGGGATTGGAATTCTGCATTTCTAATCAGCTCTGGTGATGCAGACCCTGCTAGTCCCTAGACACCATTCTGGTTATCAAGCACAAGGAAAGGTCCCTGCTTCACAGATGACGTGCCTGAAGTCCACTAACGGTGATGCACTTCTCCCAGGTCACTCAGCTAGAAATTCTGAAAAGAAATCAAAAAAGAGACTTCTGGACCCTCACACTCCTGTCCCGATGGCAGCACTTCCCATGGGACTGGTCTTTGGAACCCCAGTCCCATGAGGTGGAACTTTCCAATGTATTTAATCACAGAATCTACTCTCTTCCTCGGGCACCTAGCAGCATCCGGCAGAAACACGTATCCTTGAAGCACTGGAAGCGCATCCCCACCGCAGGCAGACCTGCTAGTTCTCCCCCGCTCTTTAACAGCTAGTTGAGCCTCCTGCCCCATGGAGCAACTCAGCACCTGGCAAGCCCCCGGAGAAAGTTCCTCGTTGACCATGTAAACCATCCACAGCCATTCTTGGAAATACTCTGGTCTTTCTGGGGGCAGACTGAAGTTTGAGAAATGCCGGAAAAGGAAACCTGTTCATCAAAAGGAAGCTAGCTCCAATTTCCACTTCAGTTAGTATCAGCTGGAAACAGGTGGAAGCCCTGCGAGTGAGTGTGTGTGAAATGGACATGGAGCCCCATAGAAGGAAGGAATGTTCTACTACCAGCAAGCGTCCTCTGGACTCAACCTGTCAGGGAGCCTGTGGGACAAGAATTTATGTATGTGTTTTCAATTTCTCTGACAGAATCTGTTTGGATTGAGGACGGCTGTTTCATCTTTGAAATATGTGTTCCATAACAAACGCTGGAATCACATAGAAATTGCTCCCTTCATTCTGTGAGCCAAACTCTGACTAAAGGGGTTTAGAAATCCCCACAAGGTGCTCTCCGCTTATTGCTCATTCGCAAAGAAAAAACCATTTCTTTAATGAAATGCAATGTTGAGGAACTGCCAAAAATAGACGCTCCCTATCTGCCTTCACATATGGTAGCTTCTTTCTAGCCAATTAACTCCCAATGAACTGGGGAAGCGATGCAACAACAGGCACGCCAGACTCCCCCGTGCTCACTGGAGTACATTGTCTCCAGAGAACATGGAAGTTTCTGGTCCTGTCTCAACTCATGAAAGCCCAGGAAGAAGCCTGCCTGACCCAGACATTTATTTGCAAGGCCATTCTGGTTAGCTCTAGCTAAGCTCCCAGAATTAAAGCTGATGGTTAGTCCCCTTTCGGACAAATCCTGTTCATTCACTCTCCCCTCTGGTTTTTAGCTACATCATGTTGAAGGGAAATATCCAAGGCCCTCAAAAGCTGGTCTTTCATGAGTTTTACTAACAAGACTTATTTCTACATTAACATCATGCCAGAGAGATTTTCCTCTGTCTGGAAGTGGAGCGGGTATTGGGTTTTACATTGTCTGAAAATAAGCAAGTAACATACAGTCTTGTGTTTCATGAACTCTTGCTCCAAATTTTAAGCTAATCAATAGTTCAGAATCCAGGTGTATTGATACTTTTCTGCTCTGCAAGCCGATACAAAGCTACAGAGAAATGGAATTTCCTACCAAGTAGTTTCTTTTCTAATCATTTTCCCATGAATTTGGAGTCACAGAGAACTTTTTTTGACATCCCTTAAGAGATCTGAGTTTTTGTTTGTTTTGTTTCATTTTGGTTTTTTAGAAAAATGACTGCAGAAGAGCTACAAAAAAAGGCAATTGGTTAGCCCAATCTGTGTTTACTTTTAGGGGTCTTATAATTAAAGTGTAATACGTCCTTTAACAACACAAAATTAAAGTAATTTCCAAATACAGCTACTGGGAGGGCTTCATAACATGAGAAAATGATCATATGTACCATTTGCACGGTCTATTCCATGCTAAATGCTCTACAGTGATTATCTCGTTTAATTCTCACAGCCATGCCACTAGTTATGAGCAACAGCTCACTCTACAGAGATGGGGAAACCCAGGCTCAGAGAGGTTCAATCCCTTTGACAATGTCACACAGCCAAGAGACAATGGAGCTGGAACTCAAGCGCACTCCTATCAGTGTTGAAGTCAACGTGACTCCCTGAAAACTCAATATTGAAATTCTGTTAGACTCTTGGTTCTGTTTGCTCTTAGGATACCATTAGACCACAGAAGTTTCCAGGCATGGCTTTAACACCACTGATATGCCAATGGCTTGTCTGATATGCCAGTGGTTGTCTCTAACCCTAACAATTCCCCTGAACCCTTGACTTGAATGTCCAAGAGATCTCTCCAATGTAGCACTTCCAAAGCAGAGCTCTTCAGCTCATCCAGCCCATCTCAGTAAATGGCAACTTAGTTGTACCATTTTATATCCACTCCACCAGCAAATCTGTTGGCTATACCTTAGAAGTATATGCAGAATTCAAGAACTTCTCTGGGGCAAGCCTCCATCATAACTCACCTATTTGCAATAGCCTCCTAGGCAGATTCTTGGCTCCTAGTCTTGCTGTACAACAGCCAGAATGGTTTGTGTATAACGCAAATCAAATCATGTCATTGCCCTGAACTCCACGTCTTTATCTGGCCTATGGTCTGGCCCTACAAGGCCCTGAAGCAGCTGCTTGTGTCTACGCTCTCCCCAAAGGAAAAACAAAACCAGCTTCCAATACCTCCACTCCCTCCCCAAGCACCACACGTCCTGCAGCCACTCACCCCGGAGCAGGCTAGGCCTGTTCCACCTCA